>NC_052035.1:6065569-6365569 GCF_015832195.1 Motacilla alba alba | reverse complement strand
CAGCCTACAGAAAGGCTGGGCAGTAGCCCAGATCTAACGGCTGTGGGTTATGTTTGAGGTAGGTATAGCCAGGTATTAATTGGGATGTTGAAATAACAGTGGCACGCAATCACTGTAGTGTCATAAATTGTTCTCACACAAAGATCACAATATAAATTGGTTGCTTTCAGATAGATTCCTTATTTATAGTTAAAATACATTTCCAGTGATAGGAAAACAAAAAAACACATCATGCAGCACCATAAAAGCTGAATTCCCATGGAAAAATATCAGAGACTTGGGCAATGTTTGTAATGTTTTATGTCTTCAGTGGCTGTAGGAATATTTGTGTTTTCACATGTTCACTAACACAGGACACCTCAGTCAAAAATTGTAATTCTTTTATATCAAAGAAGATGTGCTTACATTTATTTTAAAGCAGTAATGAGATGTAATCTGGTCTAGAAAAGAAAACAAGAACACAAGTGCCTTTTTCTCCCTTCATATTAAAGGACTGCAGAAATATCCCCTGTATCATATTTTGTTTATTAAATCGATACCAATAAAGTGATAGACTCGTTGCACAGATGGGCCTGGTGCAGTTTTCTCAACCTCATTATGTCAGTACCGCATGTTCTGATCTCTGCTATTTTGATGTTGAGTCGTTTTATTTTTTCCTGAGCAGGCCTGTGCCAGTATGCAGCTTTTTGTGATGCATGTGAATAAACTCGGATGAGGAGGAGCTCAGTAAATAATTATTTGGTTAATGAGGTAAAAGCTCCTACTCTGATCCGTGTGGTATCCTAATACCAGGCATTACAGTACTGTGTCTGTTACATGGCCACATTTCTTGCCCCACCCTGTAATATAAATACTGTCAGTTTATTATTAACAAAAGTGATTTACCTGTGATATGAATACATTAGTTTGGCGTGAACTTTATGCCCGGGGGAAGATTTTTTGGGTTTACTCACAATTTCCACCTGGATTCTATCCAAAACCAATTGTGCTGGTTGGAACAAAAAGGTGTTGCCATGTGGGGATGTTGTGCTGTGGGAGTGCCAGCATGCCTCCACCTGCAGCTGTCCTGAGCAAAGGGCCATGGGCAGGAGCAGAGCTCTGCTTTTCAGCCTGGCATTAGGAAAACAAGGCTGCTGTCACTAAATTTAAGATGTCCGTGCAATATCAGTGTCCCACATGCTGTTGGTAGTGGTCACAGGCATTTTGTAATTCTCTATGGAGACTGAAAACCATTGAGTGTCATTTTATTCAATTTTACAAAGCAACAAGTAATGATGGCAGCAGATGGCCAGAGCAGGGTGAGGCATGGCTTTATAGAATGTTAATTTTATCTCAACATTTGCATAGAGATTTGAGCCGAAGGCCAGGGTAGATGCAGAGGAGGCTGAAGTTACGTGCTGCACAAGGTCAGCAAGAATATCACAGCTGTGAAGTCATGTTCATTTTTCCCTCATTATGTTTGCAGGATATTTTACTGAACTTGTTATACCCAGGCTTCTGACAGGAAGATTTTGCTGTTCAGATCTTACCAGAGCCATTCATTTTCTAACCAGTTATTTAACAACCCATGGTAGCCTTTGAGGGAACCATCTAGAGAAACACAAGTAATAAAATCCAATGCCTAATACTGCAGGAAGGCAAGGAAGGTTCCTTGCACTCATCTTGCACTCCATTTCCTGTAAAAAAAAAAATGTTGGAAGCACTGTCCAGTTGACAGGGAATGCCATCCCCATCCTGCAGGTGCTTGTGTCAGCATGTGTGTACCTGAATGGTGGAGAACGATTTTCTGTTTATTTTAGAAATAATGTCCCCAGAGCTCTTACTCTCTGTAGTTATAGACCTGTAATTTGAGATACCACTCACCTCACGTGAACATTTATTTTCAGAATGAATTGCTTGTCCAGAAATCAAATAAGGTGTGTTCACATATTGTTGGAGTATTGAACTGCAAGTTCTGTACCAGTCTGCTGCTTTTTCTGTTAGAATTTGAGTGGACTTACAGAGCTTATGACTGGGAAGTATGATTGCCTCCCATTTCACCAAACCTCGTTTTGTGTTCCTTTCTCACTGTGAAATATGCAGGTCTGTTAACCTGCAGCTCTGCTCAACTCGTTAGGGACCAGTATGTCAAACCAATAACTACACTGCTTCCTCACCAGTTCTTTTCTACAACGTGGAAGTGTTGGTCTGATAGATTCTCATGCTTGCTGTAGAGAGAAAAACATTGCACAAAAATCAATGACTTAATTAGCATCAGAAGAACAGGTCATCACGAGCAGCAGACTTCAGACCAACGTAAGCTTATTAGCATTGTTCTGTCAGTTCGATATGTTATATAAGCCAGATTATTTTCAGTGTCAGTTTTCATTTGATTTTTACAGACTTTAAGCACGGTTAGTTCTGATTCGTTTTTGCTTTGTCCTAAAGAGCCCATAGGAATGGGAACCAGTAAAGGCTACAGAGCAGATGGAATAAGTGCTAAGGAGTAAGCTGTAGTTCTCAAAATCCTGCAGTCTTCTGAAGAGCAGTAGCTGCAGTTTTACCCCTCAGCTGTTAACGAGATGTAAACCTCCAGTTCTGTGTGTCCATCCACTCTTGAAAGATCCATGGGTGTACTGACTCCAGGTGCTGTTCCCAGGCTGGCCACACCATCCCCTTCTCACTGCATCTTCCACTCACTGAAAGATGCAGGCAGCTACAAACTAATGAGTTTTGCAGGTATGACCTTTCCCTTTGATGCTTTGTGATATGTTTCAGTCTTGTCCACACAGCTGTAAAGCTTTTCTGGAGTGTGAGTAAGCACTTGTAACTTACAGTGCCTGCATACATGCTCTTCTGCATTTGTAGGAGCGATTGAAAGAGCTCTAGGCCGTATGGGAGATGGAGGGAAAAAATAGTAAAAAAATTGCATTTTGAGTGTGGGACTTCAGGTGATAGAAATTTCTGGTGGCTGGTGTTATTGGCTGTGACTGCTGGGCAGTGGTTGGCATTCCTTGTTGTGAACCATGTCCAGCCACTTCTTTTTCGAGGGCTACTAAGTTGTGTTGGACAGATTCTTAAGAAGACAGTGTCTTAAGAATTTGAACTGTGTTAATGCATCTAATATCAGAATCTTCTGCTTAGAACAGGCAACTTTCAGGACTCCTCCATGGCTGTGATCTGCACGTCTCTGCTCCTTTTTCTGTCTTCCCTCTTTTCCCTTTGCCACCATGGCATGGCTTTAGCAGTGCTAGAATAGACCATTCCTGTCAGCCTCCTGTTCCTCACCTCTGTGTGTTTTGCTCCTAGCTGCAGGTAACCTTTGG
The DNA here is from genome assembly GCF_015832195.1 of Motacilla alba alba. Classification (NCBI taxonomy): domain Eukaryota; kingdom Metazoa; phylum Chordata; class Aves; order Passeriformes; family Motacillidae; genus Motacilla; species Motacilla alba. Next base: position 6,362,264 of record NC_052035.1, on the reverse strand, counting down.
TAGATGGCTTCTGTGTGTGGCCTAGGTGTATTTTTAGCTCTAGGCTTTGCTTGTTTCAGACTGTGGCACACTGGTCCATTGTTAGAGTGTGGCTTTCATCTCCTCTCTGGGAGGGACCAGTTATAACTGATAGTTGCTTCTTTGCCTTTTCAAACATCACTCCTTTCCTTGTATCTTTTTTCCTTCTGGCAAACACTTCCCTCTTTTGGAGCTCAAGCCAGCATAGCTCTGCAAAGCTCTCTCCAAGCTTCTAACAAGGTAAGCAATGGAGAATCAAATGAGGATTTTAAGTGTTCCTTTATGCAGCATCCTGGGAAGGAAGTAATGGTAGGCTTACTGTCATTGGCAGATATTTTGGTGTGGGCAATGATTTTCTTACTGCATTTAAGTTCTGTTCAATCCATGTTACTGAATAATACTTGTGTTTCATAGCAAGCCTACTAACAGTACCGATATTAACACAAATTAACTAAACTCAAGCCTCTGTACACTGAATTCTTGTGTCAAAACTAAGCCAGTGAAGTACTCAGGAGCTCCATCTTTAGTGATGAGTTTGAATTTCATATATGCATAAATGACTTTCATGTGCATAAATTAGTTACATTGCTGAGGAAAGTTGCTTGATGAGAAGCAACACTCTAATCTTTGTGCTGGTATTTTACTTGTATAATGGATATGTTTAACTAGTTTCTGGATCTCTTTTATCCATTAGGTCTGTGTGCCCCAGTGTTTTCCTTCATGTGCTGTTCCCTTTGTGATTTCCTTCATGTGTCCTTATATGAACCGATTGACTCCTCTGAACTGTCTTGCATCTAAATATAAATATGTCAGTGAGCTTGATAAAACAAACTCTGCACCCTTTCAAAACTAAACTATATTGTTTGTAAACAGAATTCTGCACAGATGACTTGTCTACAGATTAGACCACTATTGGCAAAGTGCAGATCAAAGATAAAACTAAGTGACTTTTCAATGGCAAAATGTAAACTCAGTTGGAGCTACTTGCCTCTGCATTTCAACAAGCAGGCTGCTTCCACATAACAATCACATTCCATGAGAAGAAGAGGAGAAGATGAGGTGTTTGCTGTAGAAATACTTCTAGAAGCTGTGCAGACAATGAAGAAACTAAAAGTGCTCTGAAACTGTTTCGTTTCAATGTCCTGTTGTTTAAAGTTGGCTCTTGTAATGTAAAATGCATTCTTCAGGTGTACTTTGCTCATGTTCAGATTTTAGTGAGTGACTAGAGAAATACCACTCACAAATTACTTCCTGCCTTAAGCACATAGTCTGCAAATAGTGCTGAGTTTAGGGAATGGTTTACAAGGTTTGATAGACTCAACAGGGAAAAGTGGGAGAGACTGTCTCAAGGGGAAATGGTCTGATGATTTCCTTGGGCTTGTCCTGCATTGGTGCTGTGATAGCCTTTAAAGTAGGAAGAAACAAAGCACATCACAAATCCCACTTAACCTTTTCTGTCATCAGGAGCTAGCTGTTTGATAAGCCTGTGGAAACCAATGGTAATATCCCCAGGGTAAAAGCTTACTGGGGAAGAGAGAACCAAATGAATCATGCCTTACCACAAGTTGTCACACTGCTGCCCCCAGTCACCCTGTCATGAAAACAAATCTGAGGACTTTGATCTGAAGTCTCTGTGGCACCTTTCAATAGGTCCCAGAATCCACTGGTTGAAACACAGCACTTGAAGTGGAGCACACCTTTACTTACCAGATCCCTTTCCAGGAGGCTGGTTTTAGTATTCCTTGTCCTTACTTTGAGTGCCTTACGAAGATGGATGTATTAGAATCTACAAAGAATCAAACACAAAGCAGGAGTGAGTGTGACTTGCAGATACAGAGCAGGTACATTTGGTTGCTGGGTTTACTTCAGGAACTTTTATGTGAAATAACAGTGTTTGACTTGATATCCTGGGTGATTTCTTTTTCTTTTCTTTTTTTTTTTTCTGAAGTGGAATATCTTCATCTGGAGGTACAGAATGTGCTCATCTCAAAATAATTTTGTAGTTTGGAATCATCCTCAGCAGTGTGAGCAGTGTGTGAATTTGGGAATGTATCACAATTGGAATTTGGGTCTGTGTCTCATTGTCCTGTTTGAGGATTTGGTACAGGGGACTGGTTTTCCTCTATAAAAGTGTGGTAGGTGATCCTTGGAGTAAAATACAAGCTGAGCAGTGCGTGCAAGATGTTCTCCATCAGAAGCCTGTCAGACTGGAATCTTCAAAGATGAGAGCCAGGAAAAAGTCTGCAGCAATGTCTCTCAGCGTGTTGCTTCTTTCTAATAGGACTGTAGGTGCTTCTGTAATGATCAGAAGTCTGTGAAATACAAATGTAAACTTACTGTTCTTGTTTGGTTTTTATTTTTGTTTTAGAAGTGGTTTTTAGGCTGTAAGTCTCAGCCTGACAACTTACCTAGACAGTGAGAGCCCTGATTAGGATTTAGGAGTGGGAGAGGCTAATTATTGCTCAGTACTGATGAGAATAACAGTTCTGGATGTGTACAAAAGTGAAACTGCTCACCTGGAGAAATTTTAAGGATTAATTTGGGTTTTCTGTAGGTTTGTGAAGTATCAAGGTCCATTTTATAAAGGCAAAGAAACTTATTTTCTTTCTCCTGTGAGCCTGGCCCTGATGGTTTATTCATTCTCCCGGCATAAGCTTTTCAGCGACCCTGTGGCCTTGTGACGTGCTTTCACAGCTTTGGTTGCTAAATGGTATTATCAGAAATGATAAACAAGCTGATTCCATATAAGCAATTTGTTTTGTAGCAGTGACCATTGTGTGGGCCACGTTCCATTCAGATTTTATGAATGTCAATGTTATTTAAAAGGTCTTGAAAACCTGAGGTTGCAGCCACCCTAGCTGTGTAGAGTCGTCCATTGTGTGTATGTTGATGCAAAAGTAAAATAACCCACGTTATTTTCTGGCAGAACATTATAAATGTACTTTTCATAGTTGCCAACACTACAGCTTTCCTGGGTATGGTTTATGTAAACCCACAGAAACATCTCCTCTAACTTGCCAAAAATCTTCAGTGTTAGAAGGAGCTGTCCAGTGCTTCAGTGCTCCTCAGTAGTTGCTCTTGTACTGCAGTGGAGGGAAACAGGCAACAACAAACACACAAAGCTGAAAAAGCCCCAGCAACCTGGCAGTTTCTTGGTTAATATCTCCCCAGCTGAGTGAGCTATGGCTGGTAAAGGAGAGAGGAGAGATTCTCATAGGGCTGTGCTTAATGCCAGTATGACTTCTGCTGCATTTTGAAGAATGATGCTTTCATATCTTCGGGATTGTCATCAGTCATTTACACATAGAAGTGATACACATTTGGCGAAAGGTCAAATACATTTTTTAAAAGAAACCCTTTGTATTACTTTATTACAGTTGATAGATTTCCCTTTTATTACTGCCTGTAAGATCTGCCTCAGCATGAACCTTCCCAGTGCAGACCATCGAGACATTTTTCTCTCTTTTTATTCCTCGCTCATTGCAGGACAGCCATGGATAAAAGTGAGTTGGTACAGAAAGCCAAGCTGGCTGAGCAGGCCGAGCGTTACGATGACATGGCTGCTGCTATGAAAGCTGTCACTGAGCAGGGACACGAACTGTCCAATGAAGAAAGGAATCTCCTCTCCGTGGCCTACAAGAACGTGGTCGGTGCCCGTCGCTCGTCCTGGCGTGTGATTTCCAGCATCGAACAGAAAACAGAGAGAAACGAGAAGAAACAGCAGATGGGAAAAGAATATCGTGAGAAAATTGAGGCTGAATTGCAGGATATCTGCAATGATGTTCTGGTAATAATCCAACAGCAAAAATAACAGTAGTTAGGACTGCAGCATTCTTCAGAGAGGCTTAAGGAATTTTAGTAGTGCTGTAGACACTGCAGCACCTTAGCAGGGGAATAATTTTGCATAGCTACGTACTTGGGTCCAATTCTAGCTCCTAGAATGGAGCTAAGTCATTTAGCTTGCTTCTTAGGGAATTTGTTATAAAAGGGTATATTTTTTTTTGGCAGCAAAAAGCAAACAAGGCCATGTTGAAGACCCCTGGCTGCTGGCTGGAGGGGGTTTGCCATGAAGACAAATTTAGATCTGGGGCACTGATATGAGTCCTACTAAAAAGCCTGCTCTTTAAATTCCTTAATTAATGAATGCTGATGTCCTGAGTCTTGTTTAGTAATTTTTTTTTCATGGAGAAGGTGTGTAGTTTTTCTCCCTGACTGATTTTGCTCTTCCTTTCACTCAGACAAGAGGGATTCCTTTTATTGCTGTTCCATTTGCTTAACATCAGTCAGGAGCAGATGTTGTCGGTGCAGTCAATCTTTGCATCTCTTTCTGAGTGCACATGTGCTGCCTGTGCCACTGTCAAACTTTTCAGCTGGAGACAGAATCAGTTTATTGTGGACAATTTCACAGCTCTGCATAGAATTCAAATTTGTGGCAGCAAAAGTGACCAGATGTGCTAATTTCCAGCTGCTGCTTTTCATTAGTTTGGTCATGGATGTGGGTTTGCATCAGCAGGCTTAAGCCCTGATAGCCTTCAGATCCTGCAGGAGGGAATTGTGGGTAGGATCAACAGAGCACATTTTCAGCTCTCCATAGATTAGGCTACGAGTAGTTTATCTTTTTTTTCCCAGACTTTAGACAGCAGTAGGCAAAGAGATTAACACGGGAGTCTGCGTAAGCCGTGACAGAAGTCATTGTTACTGTTTGAACAGTTCATGCTCACCATTGTAACAATGGCTCTGTTTCAGACATTATTTTTATGACTCAGGAAACACCACTTTTTTTTTTTAATCTTTCTCAGGAACTCCTGGATAAATACCTTATTGTCAATGCCACGCAGCCAGAAAGCAAGGTCTTCTATTTGAAAATGAAAGGTGATTACTACAGGTACCTTTCAGAAGTGGCATCTGGGGACAATAAGCAAAGTAAGTAGAAATTAAATCTCTCTCTATGGACCAAGCAGAATCAAGTATAAAACCCACTGGTATTCCTTTCCCCAACATCACATATTTATTTCTTTTCACTGCTGCTCTGTAGTTATGAAGATAGGTGCAGTGCAAGTCACTTTAGGAGAAAGACTTCACTGAAATTAATAAAAGTGTTTGACAGATGTTCATCAATGCAGTCAAACTCTGCTTGCAGCCCCTGACCACAGCAGCTAGTTTTCAAGCATATGTGGCAGTGTAAAATCACTTTCCTAGAGAATGTAGGTTTCTTTCTTACAGAAAATGCATAGTTTGATCTCATGTTTAAACCATTAATTCAGCTCAAGTCTTTACTGTTTGCAAAGTTTCTGCATACAAATATAGGATATTGGGTTCCTGGATTCTAGAGTAATAAATTCTGAAATGGAAAAGCAGTGTTGAACTGTCTGAATTCCTGTGTCTGATGTAGTCCATGTCTTGCAAACTTAGCTTGATGTCAGTATGGAGCTTATTGTTACTCATTAGCCAGGAAGGGACTGTTGGCTTTGCCCTGAAACCCCAACCTGAAATACAAAGTTCATGACCTAACTGCAGCAGTTTAGTTACCTCTTCTGCCCCATGTGGTTTTATCTGGATTTATTATTGATAACTGTGACTTCTTCAGCTGGGCTGGAAATTAATGTTTTAAACCAGAACACTTAAGTAGAGTTTGTGTCCATTCAGATTGGTTGGAATTTATTGAATAAATTTTACTTTAGTTTCTATTAAAAAAAACTACTTCAGCATTAATTGTTCAGCAAGTGGAAGGCTTTTGCACGTAAAAACATTGAAAGAAGTGTCTATGCATAGGTAATTGTATGAATTTCTGGTGGCATGGTAGTCTAGGCTGAGAATTTAATTGCTTCCTTCGTGAAGTAGAGAGATGTACTGTGTATTTATGTGGTTGTCATTGCTTCTTGCAGCAACGGTAGCAAACTCCCAGCAAGCTTATCAGGAGGCATTTGAAATTAGCAAGAAAGAGATGCAGCCAACACACCCCATTCGACTCGGTTTGGCTCTAAATTTCTCTGTCTTCTACTATGAGATCCTAAATTCTCCTGAAAAAGCCTGTAATCTGGCAAAGACGGTAAGCAGACTCTTCATATCACCAATTTTTGTGGAGGCTGAGGAGGTAATTACATGGTTACAGTAGCACTTTGTAGATGATTATGCTTTCTCATATCAAATTCCTTAAGAATGCTGTCATAAAATGGTTGTCATTGTAGTATATTTTCAGGTAAGTTGGTTTGCTGGTCTAGCTTAGCTTTGAGTAAGGCTAATTTGCTACTGCAGCTGTTCCAGTGACAGAGAAGACAAATTGCCTCTGTTTAATGTCCACCTAATTCTCTTAGAATGTGTTTGTGTCAGAATTGAAAACACTTGAATTAATTTAGCAATTCTAAAGTGAAATATTTATTTAAATTGAAGCACTTAGCCAGTACATGAAGTGTTGTCTGTGTGCCAGTCTTTGTAGCCCTAAATGTCCTTGTTATCCATATGCATGTGTGCCTCTCTCCAGAGACCAAAGAGAGCTTTTGTGATGGGTTGTGGCAAACAAATAGCCAGTCATTTTTTCCTTAGCCTTCTTCCTAAAATAGGATTAGTCTTCTAAATGGAGCTTTTTGTGTCTGTGAAAATTGTCTGATAGTAACTTGAATAGCATGGCATTAGGTGAATCTTTGTGTTCTTATTATGCACTTGAGTAAGACTTTGTAGCAAGAAGTGATGCTGTGCTGTAAAATGCTGCTGCTGTTCTTGCTTTTTTTAGTTAAAACGCTTGCATCTGTTTGAAACCTGAATGAAGAAATAGCAGTTACAGCTCTCAGACTCACTGTATTGATTTTCATGTGTAACAGATGGATGGGAAGAATGGCTTTGTTAATCTCTAGTGGAACATACCTGATTTCCTCTGCTGTTTTGAAAAGAAATTGGAAACCTTCCTCCCCACTGTCGAAAAATCTTGTGTTCCATTTTCTTGTCTACTGACTCATGTAGAATATATATAAATATATACTCATTCAAGTAATGGTACCTTTGTCTTTCACTGCTTATTCACAGGGAGACCTTCCTTTTTAATGAAAGTCTCTGTTTTTTAAGTGTTGTCTTAAACCTGACTTCAAGCTGTGTGAACCATTTTTCAGCATGACACATAGAGTGCTCTTGCCTCTTCTGTATTTGGTATTGGCATTTAGTGAAGTTTTTATGGGCTTTTATCTGGACACCCCTGAAGACTTCTGTTTTCCCCTGGCTGTCTAGGATCTGGTGCTCACTTCATTTTACATTTCTTCTTGTGGTGGAAAAGAAAAATACTAGAAGCTTTTATATAGCTTCTAGTATTTCCAGTTTTTATAGAATGTGGGTAGTAATGTGGCAGATTTTAAGCTCTGTATAAGCAGAAGTGACTTCAGAAAGCTGAGTGTGAAAGGGCCGTGTTTATGTTTTCAGGCATTTGATGAAGCGATAGCAGAGCTGGACACGCTGAATGAAGAGTCCTACAAAGACAGCACCCTGATCATGCAGCTGCTTAGGGACAACCTCACTGTGAGTACCATGGGGCAAACCACTGCACTCTAGGCTGCTGCACTCTGAAGTGGGACTCAGCATCTGAAAGCTGATGCGGTTCTGTGCCGTTAAAAGCTTTTTCTGAGGCGTTAACTGCATGTGTTAACTGCGGTGCTTTTTGTAACCAGACCAGTTAGACTTGCTTGTTCAAACTACGAATCACTTGTTAACTGCTGTAACAAACTCAGATTCCTTTTGTAACACACAGTGGAGTTTGTTCTCAACAGTTTTATGTGGAACTTCCTGGCTTGTGCTAGCTTCTCGCTTATCTTTTATTCATGTTCTAGTTTATTATTCTTCAGCTTTACTATTAAGTTCAGTTCTGCATTGCTCTTAGCTGAGAAAATTGCACAGCTACTACTAATTACGCTGTCTTCCCTTTCCTGACAATTGTAATTAACTGTGCTTCCAGCATAAACACGTGTTTGTATTTCCTTACAGCTATGGACGTCGGAAAACCAGGGAGATGAAGGGGATGCTGGGGAGGGAGAGAACTAATGGCTGTCACGCTTCACTATATGTTCAATGTCACCCTGTATCCTACACATAATCCCTTTGTGCGACAAGCAAAAAGAATAGTACATTGACTTTCACAACCTCAACGTAGCAAAAACTGTCTGTGGGGTAAAACCGGTTGGTTGGTGTTTGTGTACCTAGAGCGGAGGTCGGTTATTCCAATGGCATTCCGAACTTTCCTATTCCGAACATTTACAGCTCCGATTACCGTGTTTATATTTTTAACTGAACACTGTGATGATAATAATAATAAAGGGTTTTGTGATTGCAATTGACTTTACAAAACTCTTATTGGTAGAAAAGTAGACATCAATTATGTAACTCTGGCGAGCTTAATTTGGCACCAAAATAGTTGAAGTACAATTCTGTTGTAAAGTTGTACAGAAAGTTATAGAGATTCTATTGTGACACTGGGGCATGGAAGGAAAACAATCCAATGTATGGCATTCCAGTTAGGGACACTGCTATGAGGTAGTTGAACAGGCACACTCTGTAGACATTTGTAACCGAGTCTGAGGCACCACTTTCAGTCAAAAGCTCACTTTGTCAATCCTGTCTTTCCGGGGATGGGGTTTGTTTTGGGGAGGAGGGAAACAGGGGAGTTAGCAGCTTGATTTCCAAACTCTTTACACTGGCAGATAACTGGGGTTTGACTTCTCAAAGTGCTTTCATGCTCATACCACATGCATGACTAAGCCCCTTCCCACAGCAATAACTTTTACCTAGTTACAACTTAGATATTCTTCAGTAGTAAAAACTCTTGGTTCGCTGCCATGGACTTGCAATAGGAGAAGATTCAATTTTTTGAATGGCCTTATTAGTTTGAATGATACCATGAAGTGATCTGCCACTTTTGCATTACTTTACTCTTAGGTAAATCAGAATCTCCATGGTATTCCCATTCTCAATTTATCCTGAAAACTTTTAAAGTAATCCACTGAGCCATCTTTTAGTTCACTTTATTCTCCCACTGGACTCTGTTCATCCTTGACCCTTTCACCCGTTTAAACTCCATTGAAGCAGTTTTGGACTCCCATATGCATCATCCTTTCTTTGCTTCCTGGTGCTGTCAGGATGGTGGATGAGGCCTGCACCTCACCAAGGACAGGTTTCTCCCTTGGGTGTTTGAGGGCTGCCAGTGCTGTTGTATTCTTCAGCTCTTGTCTGCCATTCTTTGGTAGTACCAGGAAACTAACTCAAGTACTGGCTCAAATATTCAGGATTTCCCATCTTGTACTGGAATGCAGACCTACACATCTGTAATGCTTGTAATATTTGAGCTCCAAACGTCCTCACCTTGTCATGTTTCAAACATGTCCCATTAAACAAAACCTAGTAAGAGTTGCGTGAATAATGCAGTGGAAAAGATTAGGAATAGTCACCTATCAGTCCCGTGGTATCATCCCCTGCCTTCACATTCCACTTAGGTATAGGATCCATCTGTTTGTCCATCTGTCTGCTGAAGAGAATTTCATGCACTGATTTTAAAACTCCCCTCTACTAGCTGAACAAATTGTGCAGTTAATACTTGGCGCTTGATAAATGCAGTAGTGAATGTGGAACCGAGCCTGTCTGTATATCTGGTAGCTCTTTTCGCTTTGTTTTTACTGACCAGTATTCTGCCTAAAGTTTGCTTCTGTGACGGTTATATTGCCTAGCACACACGTGGTTGTGAGAATAGTATAGCAAAAAGAAATACCTGGTTATTGATGTACTAGATTTGTGTATGTCTTTTAAACAGTTCTAGTTTCACCTTACACAAAATAATCAGGAAAGTGTAAAAGAATTCAAAAGTGAATAATAAAAAAAAATTTTATCATTTGGTTGTCTGTTGTCTTTGCTGTAGTAGTGCTGAAACCTGTGGTAGTAAAATCACCACTTGTGTTCAGTTTTCAGTTTGTGTGAGTTGATTCATGGTTTACAAATACTGAGTTACTCATTCCTTTACCGGGAGACTTTCCCACACACCCTCCCAGATTTGGAGGAGAAAACAATATTTCTCTTCTTTTTCATCAAGGGCATACTTGTAACATATTGCCATTTACCGAGTCATTGCATATTGTAGGGTCAAACACACTGTAAATGAGAAAAGCCTGTTGCTTATATCAGAGATTTTTTCTTGGGAGTCTTTTTAATACCTGCTCTGTACACAGGGCTGGCCTCACCTCTGCACACCCAGAGGTCTCACACTGGGCTGTGCTAAAGGAACACCAAGAGTGCAAAATAGCAGAGGTGCACTGGACACAAGAGCACTTGAAGGGATGGATGGCAGCAGCCAGGCAGCAGATGCCAGGCAGCCTGAAAGCTTCAAGGAAGCTTGGTCCTGCTCCCAGAGTGTGGCAACACAGAAGTGTGCACAGTGGAAAGTATCACTTGGCTGCTCATGATTGACCAATGAAGGCATTAGGACAAAATCGAACCAGCTGTTGCTTGACCGCTGTTCTGCCCTGTGCCATGGCTTTACGTGGTGATCCCTCCATGTCTGTAATTATTGCTACTTTGTCATTTTCTTCAGCCATTATGGACATACCTAAATGTATGCACATACTACACATCTTAAATTATTTTATGGTGTCCACAAACTCCCAGTGTGACTCATGTTGATAGCATTATCAGCACTGAGAAGAAAAATCCCTGCATCTGCTAGCTGCTCCTGTTGAGAGACCACCACCTGTGTTCACCCTTTCACATAACATCTCTCATCCTTGCTGTCTCTTTTGGGGAAATTGTGAGCTGAGGAGGCTGTTCTGCAGCAGGGATGAGTTGAGGGGGTGTCTCCATTCTTTATGTAATTCTGTCTTTCTGGGAAAGGGCACTGCAGCTGGCCCAGCCGCAGTAAGGGTCCAGGTGCACTCAACATGTTTGACTCATCCAACTGTTGCTGCTGCAGCTTCTTATTCTTGGTGCTGATGCTGATCTGACTTTCGGGTGAGGCCTCTTGAGTTGGGAAACCACCAGAAGGCTTTTGTGAAGGTGATGGTTCTGATTGCCTCGCAGCTGACCCTTCCGCGGGTGCAGGATGGGGCGGAGCCGGGTGCTGCGGGAGCTGCTTTGGAGTTGCGCTGCCTGCGGCTCGAGTTTCCTGTGTGCTTTCATCCAGCGCTTCAGCAGCACAATCACGTGCAGAACAGCCGGGGTGCGATCTCAGTGGGTGAAAGTGAGCTTACAGAACTCCTGGCCATACAGACAAGAGGTGATGATGGCAGAGGCCATGTTCCCTGGCGCTCTGTTGGGTGCTGAGGGAGATTGCTGTGGAGTTCGGAAATGCATGAGTGCCCGGTGATGAGTGATCTGTGACCGAGCTGTGTACGGCTCCTGCCTGTACTCCTTAACTTCGGGCAATTACATGTCAGAAGGTGAATGTGATTTCCTAACGGCGCGTGGGTGGGACACGCTGTCAGTGTTCCAGGGTGACACGCAGCGCAATTCCCCGGCCCTTTGGGACGGCACGAGATGCGCAGGAGCCGCGATTCGCGAAGATGAGGAGCTGCACTGCACCTGCTGAACGCCTGAGCCCCGCAGCTCCGCGGGGGCCGCCGCTGCGCTGCCCTGCCCTGCGCTGCCCTGCGCTGCGCTGCCCTGCCCTGCCCTGCGCTGCGCTGCCCTGCGCTGCGCTGCCCTGCCCTGCCCTGCGCTGCGCTGCCCTGCCCTGCCCTGCGCTGCGCTGCGCTGCCCTGCCCTGCCCTGCCCTGCCCTGCGCTGCCCTGCGCTGCCCGGGGCAGCGGTGCCGCTCCGCCCGGGGCGGGGCAGGGCCGCACCTGGCCGGGGTGGGGCGGTGGGCGGGGGTCCCGTCCCGCCCCCGGGGCCGCCGCGGAAGAGGCGCCGGTGCCGGCAGCCGCAGTGGAGCGGTGCTGCCACGGCGAGCGCTCGGTGTGAGTGCGGGGCCGGTGCCCAGCTCCGGCTGCCGGGGCCGTTTCTCCGGGGCGGGCGGGCGGGCTCCGGCAGGGTGAGCAGCGCTCCTCCGCAGCCCCGAGCCGTGCCCGGCGGGGCGCGCTGCCCCGGGCTCCCGGCGGGGATGTGCCGCCTCTGCCCGGCCGCCTCCTCCCCGTTTGAGCTCCCTTCCCTCCCTGCCCCGCTGGCTCTGAAGGGGCGCTGGGGCTGCTCTGTCAGCCTGTGTTTGTTTTGGGGGGCGCTGGGGCTGCTCTGTCAGCCTGTGTTTGTTTTTGGGGGGCGCTGGGGCTGCTCTGTCAGCCTGTGTTTGTTTTGGGGGGCGCTGGGGCTGCTCTGTCAGCCTGTGTTTGTTTTTGGGGGGCGCTGGGGCTGCTCTGTCAGCCTGTGTTTGTTTTGGGGGGCGCTGGGGCTGCTCTGTCAGCCTGTGTTTGTTTTTGGGGGGCCTCAGGGCGGTGCGAGGAGCGGGGCTGTGTCACGGAGCCGGTGCGCGCCTCTGCCGTGGGCTCCCCGCCGTGGGGGCCTGCTTTTGGCTGGGGGATTGCTTGATGCACCTCTCCTATAGATGTGTATTAATTTTGGGTATCTATAGGTCTCTAAACAAGTGTCTCAAGACTTTTGAGCTTTAAGGTAAGAGCCCCAAGGCTGGATTTATACACTTTAGGGGCAGGACCTGCATTTCTGTGTTCCTAGGCATTAGCCCGGGGGTCTCGAGCACTGACTGTTGTCTTCACACAGAACTTTATACTCAACTGAAACCAGGCAGAGACTGAGCATCAATTTGCCGTCTTTGGGACAGTAGTCAAGAAGCTGAGAAACTGGGAAGGGGTGGCTAAAAGCCTTTGTCTGCCTTGTTAGAGGTGGAGGTGTTTGCAGGACACACGTGGGCTGCAGTTCTGCTCCCTGGCCATCAGTACAAACCCCCACTCCTTGGGTCTGCTCTGGCTGGGGGGAGCCATTAAGGAGTTAAAATGGAAGTCTCTGGTGGAAAAGGGCTGTTTACCTTCTGAGAAATTAAACTCAGTTTTATTTCTCTTGGGGTTTGTGTGTTTTAAGAAGCAATTGTCTGTGTGTGTAGTGTGTCCCGCTGTCCTTCCAGGGTGTGCAAGGGCTGTGATGTGTAGATCACTCCAGCTCAACTTTTGCACCAAAATTGTTATGTTCTGGAAAGCTTTGAGGTTGCAGCTTCCTTGGGGCATTCCTGACCCTAGTGGAATGGAAGGGCATTGCTTTGACTTGTGCTGCTACAGTGGGGCCAGCCCCAGTGTGGGTCTGATTGCACAGGCCACCTGAAACCTGTGTCCTGCAGCCTCGGCTCTGTCTCCTTCTGCAGCTGAGCTCTGTGGGTGACCATGAATGCCAGTGGCCCTGGCTATCCCTTAGCCTCTCTCTATGTGGGGGACCTGCACCCAGATGTGACCGAAGCCATGCTCTACGAGAAGTTCTCCCCTGCTGGGCCCATCATGTCCATCCGAGTCTGCCGGGACGTGGCCACGCGCCGCTCGCTGGGCTACGCCTACATAAACTTCCAGCAGCCCGTGGATGGTAGGTTCCTCATTACAGCTCTGAGGAACTGCCTCACAGCAGGGGCTTGGGTGGGCCATGGAAGAGGGGGCAGCAGTTGTCTGCATGGCTGCATTGCTGTTGGGGCTTGGTTCTGACTAATCCCACCCTGCTCTCTGATGGTGACCCATCCTGCTTCCATCTCTTCTTAGCGTCTGGGATGGGATGCAGCTGCTGGGCTCTGGTGAGGGGTTGAAGGTGACTTGCAAGAGTTGCTTCCCTCCTTCCTCTCCATCAGAGAAGGGCACAAAAACCCCTTCTGCCCTTCCCCTGAGGTACCCAGCTGCCCACTGGCTCACAGTGTGAAGTGAGGCCACTCTCCTGGCAGGCATTGCCATGACACAGTGCTGTAACTGGAAGGTGTTCCATGCTTAAGTGAGGCTGTACTGATGGGAAGGTGTTGATTTAGTTGCCCTAGAGACCAAAATCCTTACTGGGTAAATTAGCTGGGCATCTGCCAGACTGGAGCTTGTTGTGAAATGGTTGATCCTTGGGAGTCAGGCATGCCTTTGGAGAGGAAAACAAGTAATTAGTCAAAGAGTGGTGTGGCTGGAGGAGTGGGGAGGCTGAGCTGCCAATCTCATTTGGGTTAACAAGCCCCTGTCCCCGATTCTTGTGCCCATCTCAGCTGCTGCAGAATGTGAGGCAGATCTGCCTCTGTTACTCCCCTCTCCTCCCCCTTCTTTGCCAGCTGAGCGAGCCCTGGACACCATGAACTTCGAGGTGATCAAAGGCCGACCCATCCGCATCATGTGGTCCCAACGGGACCCGGGGCTCAGGAAATCTGGGGTTGGAAATGTCTTCATCAAGAACCTGGATGACTCCATTGACAACAAAGCCCTGTATGACACATTCTCTACCTTTGGAAACATCCTGTCATGCAAGGTAGGTGTGCCCAGGGCCCTGCAGGAGAGGACTTGCTGCAGAGCTGCCCTCACTCTTGGAAACATGCTCCAGCCAGCTGGAATTCCCTTTCTCATTTCACTTCCCACAGCATCTCCTTTAAATTTCCAGCTGCTTTGAAGCCAAAAGGCCTTGCTATGCTTTCCCCCCAGAATGGGGGCTTTTCCCCCATGCACAGAGATGTTATGTGCCATCCTACCCCAGCTCAGTACACCAGTGGCTTGTGGGTCTTGGGGAGCCATAGGTTCCTGGATATCATAAAAAGCAGCATGGATCTGGTCCTGGGATTGCCCACCTCCCTGACCTGCTGCCAACATCCCAAAAGAGCTCAGCTGCAGTGGGGGCAGGATGTCAGAGAGGGGAAATGCCCCTAGAAAATGGGGTTGGGTTTTCCTGTGATGTAGTCATGTACAGACATGCAGAAAAACAGTGTCTGTCTCTTTCCTTTGCCCCTCGTGCTGTGTTTGTAGGTGGTTTGTGATGAAAATGGATCCCGTGGCTATGGCTTCGTCCACTTTGAGACACATGAGGCAGCAACTCGGGCCATTGAGACCATGAATGGGATGTTGCTCAATGACAGGAAGGTGTAAGTGCCAGAGAGAGGAGTCTGGGCTCTGCACTTGGCTCTGCTCCTCCCTTGCCTTGGTCCACTATTGGCAGTAAAAGCATGCCCTGCTCAGGCATCCCCTTCCTGCTGCTCTGTGTTCTTCCCTTTTCCATCCCTGCTGGGCATGGCAGCTCTGCTGCTCTCTGGGACAGTGAGTCACTTGTGGTGGGTGCTGGGGGAAGTGTGATAGTGGTTTGGAGCCGCTCCCAGATGGTGGGGAAGGAGTCCAGCCCCAGGCTGGGTTTTATTGCTGAGGAGGTGTAATGAGTGCCCACAAAGTGGAGCTGGTCCTTGATCTTGGCTGTTGCCATCAGACAATCTGGGCAGGAAGAGGTTTTGTTGTTGTTCCTCTCTCTGTTTACATTGCATCACCTCACTCTACATCCCACAGAGGCAAGGGCCGCCCCGAGTGCTTGAGAATGCTTTGGAGGAAGAGAGCTGGCACTTGGTGGTATCCTTTGGGGTCTTTTGTGGTGGTGGCATCCTTCGAAGTCTTTTGATGTCTCCTGGGGTGACAAATCCCTACTTTTGGCAGTGACAATGGGGAGTTTGGGTATATGTACACCAGAGGGGGACATGCTGAGGGTGGTGTATGTGAAACTTGTGGTGAGTCTGTGGGTGAGCAAAGCACGGCCTGAGGTGATGGGATCTCTCTTGGCCTGTACTGAGACAGGTGTGCCTGAGCCCATCTTCCCTCTGCAGGGGGCATGCAGGGTTTGAGGCCTATTCCTACCTTCCCACAGGTTTGTTGGACACTTCAAATCCCGCAAAGAGCGCGAGGCAGAGGTTGGGGCTAGGGCAATAGAATTCACCAATGTCTACATCAAAAACTTTGGGGATGACATGGATGATGACAGACTGCGGGAAATATTCTCCAGGTTTGGTGAGTGCAGTTGTTGTAATGTCCTCGTGTCTGATAAACTGGAGTTGGGGCAGCCTAAAAGGAAGTGGGGGGAGTGCTTGGCTGAAATAGCAAACTTCTTTTCTTGGCGAGATGTGACTTGTTTAAACATCCCCCACATAAAAGGACTGCAGTCACTTCATTTGTCAGGATGTAACATGTGCTTTCCTGCTGTGGCAGAGGATAACTTGTACTTAGTGCTGTCTTGAAAAATGTATGGTTTTTTTCTTTCTTAGATAGTTTTTTAAAAATTGTCTTGTTACCAGCATGCTGTCCAGATACAGGAACCCCGGGAATAAGAATTGTTGAGTCTCAGTGTAAGGAGAACAGGCTTTTCAGTTTAGTCCACTACTGGAGGATGTCTCTTGTGGTGGGTTTTAGTGTTGTGCCTATCCATGGGCCATACTTGGTCAGTGTCATCCCAAGTAATTTCTGGTTATCCTTCATATGAACCCAATCTATGTGTTCTTATATAAAGGAGATGAGGTTTTCTAGCCAAAGGAACTCACTGCACTAGCTGGAGAGGCTGAAGAGCCCAGGGCAATGAGAGCAGCAGCCCAGGTTGGAGGGATCACCCTCACCAAACCTCACAGCCTCCTGTCCTTGCCTCTTGGGGATCCAGCTTCTGTCCTCCTGCTGGGCGATTCTGGCTGCCGTGGCTGCCCAGTGTCCTTGCTGAGCTGGTCTCTCGTGGTGGCTCCCCAGCACGGTGCTGCACACTGGCAGCTCCCCCTCTCTCACTGGGCACCCCTGGGACTGGACTTTCCTTCCCTGCTGCAGGCAAGACCTTGAGTGTCAAGGTCATGATGGACAACAGCGGCCGCTCAAAGGGCTTCGGATTCGTCAACTTTGAGAAGCACGAAGAAGCCCAGAAGGCAAGAGGCTCCTCCCTGCCCACCTATCTCCTGAGATTGTCACCTGGTGATGTCCCCACCTCTCCTCAGGGGGAACCTCACCAGCTTTGTGCCTGTCTGGGAGCTGGCGCCGCGTACCTGGATGGGCAGGACCTGGCGAGGGGAGCGGGTCTCTGCTTGTGCTGGGGCTGCCCTGGGGTGGTGGGTGAAGGGCAGAGCTGTGGCCATGGGCTTCCTGCTGAGCTGAGAGCCCTTCCCTCCCCGGCAGGCGGTGGCTGACATGAACGGGAAGGAGATCAACGGGCGGGTGCTCTACGTGGGCCGCGCCCAGAAGCGGCTGGAGCGCCAGAGCGAGCTCAAGAGGAAATTTGAGCAGATGAAGCAAGAGAGGGTGAACAGGTACCAGGTAAGGGAGAGCAGGGTGCTCCATCCTGCAGGTCTGCAGCAGGGACACTCAGCCTGGGACAGCACAGAGCTCTCCAGAGCAGATCAGCATGGTGGGTACCTCCTGCAATTAGGGGTCCAGTCAGCATCTGGGAATGTCCTGGGAAGCAATATCAGGAAAGGGGAGAGACATTTAAACCCAGGATGATGTTGGGGAGTGAACAAATGGATCTGATAATTTCCAGAAATATTAGTCTGGGAATGAGACAGCTTCATGAGGTTCAGCAGGTTCCCAGTGATGGTGTGGGTGCCCTCTTCACTTGGGATGTATTTCAAGTGGAGTTTATGCACTATCCTGGCCCTTCTCCATGTCACTGCTCCTGCAGGGGATGTCTCTGTGGGATGTCCAACCCTCCAGCTGAGCTGCTGGTGAAATGTCCATCCAGTGTGACAAACTGCTGTAAACTTTGGGATACCAAGCTGCTTTTTTTTTCACCTGTGTGCAGGGGGTCAACCTGTATGTGAAGAATTTGGATGATGGGATAGACGACGAGAGGCTGAGGAAGGAGTTCTCCCCCTATGGCACCATCACCAGTGCCAAGGTGAGGGACTGGAGCTCCTGGGGTCAGTAAAGCAGTGCACTCAGCCCTTGGAGATGGATAGGGATTGTCATCCTGTTGAATTACACTTCCCTGCTGATGGCTTGTATCTCAAGCCAGGTGTAAGGGACATGCTGCTTCACCTCACACTCTCCTGAGGGGCAAATATTTGGTAGCTTTGAGTTACCCCAGCCCTGGTGAGCTGCCAGGTATGGGACCTTAAAGCTGCAACATTCTGAATATTGCCCAGCTGCTCTGTGACACTGGTACAAACGAAAATGACCCACAAGCCACCTCTCTCAGGACAGTGGGGTGACAGGCTGGTGTTTGGCCTTCGGAACGCCATGGATGTTGACTCTTTTCGCTGGCACTGGTGTCAGGATTCTCTGGAAGGCAACATGTAAGGGATGGTCTGGCTTTAAGCGTCAGCTACCTGTGACCTGCCAGGGACAGATGCTGCCTGGCCCTTGTCAGGGCAAAGTGTCCCTCTGATCCCCATCCCTTGCTGCTCCTGCAGCATTCAGCATCAGAGCATTTCTGTCCCAAGGGCCCTGTGAGACTGAGGCACACAGATGATCACAGGCTCCCGATCTCAGGCTGGTCCACACTCTGCCATCTTCATTTCCCAAACCTACTGACTGAGCAAATCCTGCCCTTCCCAGAGAAACCTGTTTGTGGGAAGGGTGCAGTCCTATCCTTCCCACCCTGGGTGTGGGGGCTGACATGGGGTGCCTGTGGCTGGATCCCACACACACACTCCCCACACACACTGTGTTTTGTGGATGCTGCAGCGATCTCTGGACTTAGCTGTCTTGTTCTAATCCTGTTTTAGGTGATGACAGAGGGTGGCCGCAGCAAAGGGTTTGGGTTTGTATGTTTTTCCTCCCCAGAGGAGGCCACCAAGGCCGTGACAGAAATGAACGGGCGCATTGTCAGCACAAAGCCTCTCTACGTGGCGCTGGCTCAGAGGAAAGAGGAGCGCAAAGCAATCCTCACCAACCAGTACATGCAGAGATTGGCCACCATGAGGGCCCTGCCTGGCCCTCTCCTGGGCTCTTTCCAGACCCCCCCAGGGTACTTCCTACCCCCCATGCCTCAGGTGAGTCCTACTCCCCAATGGCAGCCTTGCACAGGGACCCAAGTCTGCCCTGGAGGGGGGTGGCAGTCGGGCTGAGAAGCAGAGCTTGGGTTGTGCAGATCTGGGCACACCCTGTGGAGCCAGTGGGATCTGCCTGGGCTTCCATGTGGGCAGCAGGGTGGGGTGCAGGTGCTCCAGAAAACGGGCTGGGGATTTCACAGTTACTGCTGTGGAAGGCAGGCAGGAGGAGTTTGGTGGGAGGGAAGCATGGAGAGCAAGGGAGAAGGGTTATAGAGGTGCAGAAGCTCCTGAGGAGGCATGAAGTAGAGCTGCTGGTGTACATGCTGACAGCAGGTCCTTAAAGTGCTTTGGCATCCTGCAGTGCATGGTTTTGGCTTGTCTGTCTGTGTGCAGCAGCCACCAAGAGGCTCTGGGTTAGTTCTGGCTCGCTCAGCTCCCCAGTCACATTGGATAATGTATTCTTCTTCTCCAGCCACAAACCAGAACTGCCTTCTATGGCCCCAGCCCTGTTGTCCCAGTCCGCCCTGCCACTCGCTGGAGTGCGCAGCCCTCCCGGCCTCCCTGTGAGTCTGCCTGTCTCTCCCTGGGGGCTCTTGCCACGAGCTGGGCTCAGCCAGGGACTGAGGGTCTCTAAAAACAGTGCGAGTGTGTAACCATGGGGGTTTATCTTGGAAAAGCGTGCAGGGGTTCGGTGCAAGGTCACGGTGATGGGCACCGGGAGGTGAGATGTTGGCAGTGACACCAGAGGTGAGGCGCTCCTGGACTGTCCCCAGCCACAGCCACTCTCCCCACGTCTCCTTCCATGCCTCTGCTAGCAAGCAGCTTCACTGAGTGCGTTCTCTCTGCAGCAGTGTACCCTGAAGCCACCCCCATCCTGAGGGCTGCCGTGCCGCCCCGGCGCCTGCTGTCCAACATCAGCACCACGAGACAGGCCTCCACCCAGGTGCCCCGTGTGCCCCCCCAGGCCCAGAGAGTGGGTGAGTGGGGCAAGGACCCCCATGGTATCAAGCTGGGGCATTGCTGGGGTGGCGAGGGTGCTTACTGTGAGCTCAGGTCTCCAACAGGATGGATTGGTTTGTGGGATTGCTTGTGGAGGAGCCTGATGGTGTGATGGAATTGGAACAATGTTTGTAGGAACTAAGTATGTAACTTTTGGGGAAGGTTGGGATCTTTCAGGTAATGGGACAGATTTCTGGTGTGCAGGTTGCTCTTGTTGGTGGCTACACCTTGAATATGATCCTTAAAGCAGATGGTGATGCAGCCACAGCACCTGGGCTTAGTGCTTGGACAAAGGCAGAGGGTGGGACAGGATCATTGGGGTGCAGAAAGGGGTCTTACAGGCTCTGGCTGAACAGCTGCCAATGCCAAGCCTCATGTTACAGGGGTTTGGAGCTGAGAACCAGACCTTGCTGGCACCCCCAGTGCCTGGCTGTGCTGAGGCTGGCCCTGGGTCTTGGGGTGTCCTCTCCACACACGATCATCTGGGGCAGTGACTGCCTACAGCCTCCCATTTTCATGGCATTTTGCCCAAAGTTGTCTTTGTCACTGCTGAAGTGAGCAGTGGGACCAGGAGGGCTGTCTGTGGCTTGTCTCCTCTCCTTTTGTTGTTGTCCTCTCATTTCTCTGCCTTTACTTCCCTTCAGGATGAGCTGGGAGATGAGGGTCTCCCAGCTCACCCTGCCCAATGCTGTTCCCCTTCTCTGGCTGCTGATGCAGATGGGTTTCTGGAGGAGAGCTGATGAGGCGTGGGTGCCTTTGCCAGCTCTCCTGCCCCCTGCACAGCATCAGACCCCCCCCACCCCAAGGGTAGCGGTGCCCTGCCTCTCATGGGGAAGCTGCCTTTCACCTGGGGGCTGCTTTGAGCCCATGCAGGACTTTTCAGGCCCTCCAAACAAGCACGCTGTCCTTGTGGCTTCAGCCTCCTTGACACAGGCACGCATTTAAGGACTCCTCCTCACAAATGTTCTTGTCCCCACTGCAGCCAACATCGGGACACAGACAGTCAGCACCCGGCTGCCCTCCTCCTCTGCCCTGCCACGGGGTGCCCAGCAGTACAAGTACTCCTCATCTGCCAGGAACATGCAGCCCATGGGGCACATGCCAGCCGTGGTGGCCCCACAGGCAAGTGCTCTGCAGCCACCAAAGTGTGACATTCCTGGTCCTGCTCTGGGATGGTGTGACGGCTGACCCCAGGGATCCCCATGCTCTGCGAGTGGTGCTGTGGGGACCTTGTGGGGCTGTGGATCCAGTAGCCACCCCGCTCTAATGCTTGACTCCAGCTTCTCTGCAAGCTGGTGTTTGAAAACAAACACACAATGCATCTTGGAAGGCTGAAATGCCCCGTTGTGGTTGGTATTGAGCACCATTCCTGCAAGTCAGGTAACTCATGTCCCTTTCAGCCTTTGATTGCTGTTCTTCCCTGTTTTTCCCCCAGGTGGGAGAACCTGCTGTGCATGTCCAGGGGCAGGAGCCACTGACAGCATCCTTGCTTGCAGCAGCCCCCCCTCAGGAGCAGAAGCAAATGATCGGTGAGTGCCAGGCTGCTCTGCTGGAGGGCCCTGGGGGCATATGGGTTTGCATGCACCAGGGCAAAATTAACTGCTGGGAGAAGCTGCAAGGCTTTGTGGGATTGCTCTGATAATGTGCTGCTTAAAAAAATAATAATAAATTCAGTCTGTGTTGGAACTGGATGGGAGCAATAAGGCCACTCCCTGTCTGTGCGAGCTGCCTGACAGTGAGAGAGTGTCTGGTGAAGTTTTGCAGAGAGGCAGAGCTCCATCCAGCCTGCCTGTGTTCCCAGGCTGTGCCAGGGCACTTCCAATTCCCCTGAGCTCTGGACCATCCTGTACAGCTGCTCCTGGGCACTGATGAACAGCTTGGTGGCCTTAGGGGTTAAGCTGTGCCGCACAACCCTTGGGCTTCAGGTGCTCTGTGGCGGAGCAGGCAGTGCCCTGGTGTGGGACAGCATCACAGGGTCTGGCCAAAGCACAGCAGGTCATAGACCAGCTCTTGCTTCCCAGGAGGAAACTGCTCCTGCAGAAACTGTGCACAGGTGGGCAGATGTGCACACTGCCCTGTGCCCACTGTAGGTGCCTGCTGCTGACTTCACCCAGCAGCTTCCTGTTGCTGAGACGTGCTGGAGTAGCTTTGCCTGTGAGCAGTGGTTTTCCCACCACCATCCCCACCCTTGTATCCCAGTTTGGTTGAGAGGGGAGGGCTTGCAGTGGGATTGAAAATGCTGGGGGCTTGCCTAGTGCTCATGTCCTGGCTGGTGTTTGGAGCAGGTGAACGCCTCTACCCTCTGATCCATGTGATGCATCCCTCACTGGCTGGCAAGATCACTGGGATGCTGCTGGAGATTGACAACTCCGAGCTGCTGCTGCTCCTGGAGTCCCCAGACTCCCTGCGCTCCAAGGTAGGAGGGACTCCATGCCCAAACAATCCCTTTCCAAAGGCTGATCACCTGCTGCTGCCAGGGAAGGTGAGCACTGCCCGGGACATTGAGCACTGCAGGAAGAGCAAGTAGCTGCTGGTTTCATTTTCAAGTGAAAAAGGAGCCCCGGGTTGATGTCACCACACCCAGTGCCTGAATGCCTGCCTGCAGCAAAAGGAGAAGCTGGAAGCAGCTCCCTGAAAGCACAGCCAAGTTTGAGGGTGGTTTGGAGGTGGCTGGGAAGCAAGAGGGGAAAAGCAGGGTGGTATCTCTACATGGAAGCAGCCAGGAAGATGCTCTTTCCTCAGGACAGAAACCAGGCAAACTGCTGCCTCTCTGCAGTATTTCTTCAGTTTCCTTCTTAATGCTGGTAAATGTTTAGCTTTGGTTCCCATCAAAGTAGTCGGAGTGAATTGATGGCATCTTTTCGTTGCTCCATGGAGTCAGGAGCTGCTTTCACCCTTCCATTGCTGTTTTTTTGAGGAGCCTGGGCGCTGCTGGGTGCTGCCAGGTAGCTTCACCTGTGAAATCTGATTTCTGTCTAGCAAGTTCTGACTTGACTTAATAATAAAGGAGAGACGCCCCAGAATTTCCCTTGGTAAGAGACAGAAAAGGTCTTTGGGCTGATCAGTATCCTGCAGAAGAGGACTGGATTTTGTAATTATTCAAGCCTTTTGAGAGCAGGTCTGTGTGGAGGCTGCATTGGGACCTGAAATGCTGAGTTCCTGCTGCAGTGCAGTTCTACACTGGAGCAACTCACCTCCTCCCCTTGTGCTCTGTTGTCAGATTGAGGAAGCAGTCACTGTTCTCCAGGCACACCAGAGCACCGAGACGCCCCACAAGGGCACTGCTGGGGCGTTCCTGCCCTGACTCCAGGTGGGTGCTGGGAGCCCTGCTGTGCTCAAAGCCTCTGGTTTCTTACTCTGGAATTGGGGACTGGGTTTCTCATCCAGGCCTAGCAAGGTTTAATGAGCAATATGAGTGTCTTTGACTGTAATATTCCATTTCTTAAATTGCATCCTCTATTTTCTGGACTTAGTTGTACCACAGAGACCTGTGTGGGTTCTTTGTGTTGATGAGGGCAATGATTCTGCTACTAGAAAGGAATACAGGAAAGGTCCTTGCTTTCCTGTAGGTCTATTGGAGACCAGCACAATCTTTCCTGGGAATTCCCAGTGGTTTTTCTGCAGAACCTTGACAGTAGATACCCTGTGAAATATCCTTTGTGTGCTTGATCAGGGAGCTGGCCCTGCTGCTGAGGCTGGGCTCGACACACGAACAAAGCAATTCAGACTGTATGTACCCCTTTGAAGATATTTTAGATATCTTCTTGACTTATGATATCAAAGTAACTGTGTTAATCCAAATTCAGGTGAATTTCATGTTTTCTGGATGAAACTCTTTCTTTAGTAATTATTAATTTGAATTTGTAATTGAAAACTACATGTGTGGGTTCTCTGTTTCTTGCAGACTGCAAGACTGAGAGCAAGCCCTGAGAACGTTGCTGTTGAAGAACAGGAGCAGGAACCCCACCATGCTGTTGGAATCATGCCCATACAGTGACCCCGGCTTGTCTTCACATGCCCCATCCTATTGTTTGTGTGTATTGTAACCCCTGTAGAATTGCTTCCTCCTGCACCTGTAAAAATCCTCACATTAAATCTCTTCTCACCACTGAAAGCACCTTGAGAAATGTTGTGTGGAACCCAGCCTGGGTCAGGTGCCCAGAAAATGACAAGTGCTGATGAATCATCATTTCAGTGAATTTATTGGGTTCTGTAGTTTTATTTGTTCATGTAGCTGACACTAGTAAAGAACTGATACTTCCACCCCCACACATGGTTAGTTCCCTTGGCAGGGAGATAGCCAATGCTTTGCTTCTTGCAGGTGGAAGGATGGATCAGGCTGCAGTGATTAGTGACTAAAGTTTGTGGTGCTGGTGGGGTGTCAGTCTGGAGAGCTGACAGAAGGGACATACAGCATTACATTAACAAATTGCCAACCAACAGGCTCCTCTAATCCTTTCTGATTCCCTAGGAGGGTGGATTTAAGCAAAACAGGATGGATTGCTGCTGTTCTCCAGTAATGAACCTCATACACCTGCAGTAATGGCCTCGAGTGTCCCCTGCTGCTCACCACAGGGTCTGTCTATGTGTCTGTGGTGCACAAGATCAACTTTTTCAGGTATTGTGGAGCAGCTGTAAATCAGAAGCTGTGTTTCCAATGTGTGTCTCTGACCAGAGGTTCCAGGAGTCGCTGAAGAGCCTGCAAGCATTCATGACTGCATCGTGTCCCACGAGGACACTTCCTGCTTGCAGGGGGAGCTGGGACCTGTTACTGCTGGGCTGTGCTCCCTGTGTTGCTGTCATCACCCTGGCCTTAAAGCTCTGCTCTTCCTAGTTAGGAAAGGAATTTCAGTCCCTAGAGACTCCTCAGTGCTTGAGGCTGGTGATGCACTGACCTCACTTGACTGCTGGCAGGAGCACACCTCCACCAGCACCACCCACCTTCTTTCTGTGCAGCTTCTGCTGGTTTTGCTGTCTCAATCTTCCTTCTGTGCTGTATCATACTCTCACTCCAGCTCCCTGCTGAGTCACCCCCTCCTACCTCTTGTTTTCCTTCCAGCATTTTAATAGAACCATTTACACATTTGCTCCTGCATGGTGTCTGTTCTGCTCCACTGGGATTCTTCACTGGGGCTTTTCATCATTCCTGTTTCTCACCTTCATGTCACCTGTTCTTCCTCTGACGTCCTTAAATATTTATTTTCCTCTTAGTGGATGCCTCAGCCTGGACTGTTCACTGTTTAGATTTCATCTCCTCTGTGAGATGCTTATAAAGGACTTTAATTCACTTAATATACAGGACCCTGATTTGTTATTTCTCTCCAAGTGTCACGGGCTGGAAGCTTTTCTGCTTGGTCTCTAGAGGAAAAACATGTATTTGCATGAGTGTAATACACACAAGGAGAGCTGGAATGGAGCTGTACAGGTAAACTTCATTCTGCTGTTGTTTAGCTTGGCTGCAGCCTTTTTTCAGGGGTAACAGAGCGCTTCAGGTGTGCCTGTGACACCACCTACAGAGCCAGCTGGCTGTGCTGGGTGAGCCCTCTTCAAAACCAGAGGTGGGGCCCAGGAACGCAGGGATCTCAGAATAGCCTCTGAAAGGATATGAACAAGGAAAACACGTTTTAAAATGATGATCAGAAAAGGTGAAGCTGGCACTTGGATCCCTGGTGACACTAGAAATGATGCAGAGCAGCTCCCTGGTCCTTGGTGGAGTCTGAGGCTTTAGGGAGTTGAGGCAGCACTGCAGACGAGTCTGGAGCAGCTGTTGGTGAGTGGGGCAGACAAAGGTGAGTCCCTCTGACAAACCCTCTCTGCTGCCCTGTGACCAGCACTACCTTTGCCCACCTGGGAAGTGTCCAGCACAGACAGCAGCCCCTCAGCAGGAGCAGAAGTGGCCCTGAGCTTGCAGCAGTGTCTCACTGCTGTGTGTGACCTCAGTCCACCCACTGCTGCTGCTGCTGCTCGGGAAGCCTTTGGTACCAGGCACAAACAGAACTGCTGTTTTGAGGGGAAGGAGATGGTGACTGCTGCTGCTTAGGGGGGCTGTAATGAGCTGCTGTTGAACAGGGCAGGTGTCTGCCCCTCAGGAAACAGCAGGGCTGCCAAAAGGATAGCTCTTAATCAAGTGAAGCCAGTCCTGCTCCTGGCCTCCTACTCCTGCTCTGTCTGGGTACTGCTGTGTGCTTCCCCACCCTGGAATCCATCACACCTGCCCTAAGAGCTTGGGCAAGGGCTGGCTGTGGGATCAATGGAGCTGCCAGGCTTAGAAGCAGGAATGGAGTGAATGGAGCAATTTGTGCCCCTCAGGGAGGACTTGTTCCAAGCCTTGGCACATTACAGCTGATGGAGTACAGCCCTGGGACCTACAAAAAGCTGTTTAATGTCAGGCTAAGGTAAGAGGTCTTTGTCTTCATTGGCATTAGAGGAATTGCTCTCTATTCAATTGCTCTCAAAATTCAGTTCAGTGGGGTACCTGCCTGAAACACTGCTGGGAGAGGTAAGGTGGGAAACAAATATTTTTGAACCCTGACCAAGGGCTAGCTTCTTATCTTATTATTCTGTATTATGAGTTGGATCAGGTCTAGCATTGCCCAGCATTTCACTGGCTGAGTGATGGTTGGAAACCATGATGCAGGGCTGTGCTCTCCTTGGCATGCCTTTCCCAGCCCCAGTGTCCCTGGAGCTGCAGGCTTTCTGCTTCTCTGAACTCTAATGGCAACTGGGAGCTGAAGTACAGTGCCTGAAGGCCTCTGACAAACAGAGGGGACAGTATGAAATGGTTAAACAAGTGTTTCCCTTCCCCTATTCCACCCATCACAAAAAACACAGTCCTAGAGTGAAAATAAACATGGCTTTAATGAGAACAGGTTTTAACAGTTCACAAAGTAACTCCAAGTATCTCTTATCTACCTTTTAAAATCAGTGCCATCAATACCAGACCAGGAGAAATTTAAACATGCATTGAAGTAGTAAGCCAGACCTCAGCTGGGCTGTTACTGTGTATTTTCCTCCCTGTAACACCCCATAGCAACTGCTCCAAAAGGCACAGAGGAGCTAAAGTGTTTTTTTGGTTTTTTTTTTTTAAAAACACAAGACAAAAAAAACACTGCAAAATCCCCAAGCACCCAGAATCTGAAAGAATAGTGCACAGTGTAACAAGGCAGGCTGAACTTGCTGCTGTTTTCTTAAATGTGCAGAATAATTAAAGAAAGCTGCTACTGTAAACATCTGCCCAGCCACACTAAGCAGCAGAAGCCAGCTGAGGGCCAGCAGCCATCAAGGCAGAGAGGGAACAAGCTCAGCCCTGTGCAAGTAACCATGCCCCTGCCACAAGAAGGGTACGTGGTGCTCTGGCAACTACAGCAGCTCTTGCAGCGACTTTCTTTCAGTAATAGCAGCACAAATGCAGCAAAACTGTCCCCTGAATAAGGACTAAACCCCCTCTGTTTGTAACTCTTCAGACAGGAACAGCCACTTCTGTGCATCTTATCCAACATGTAAAGAGTCCCTGAGGCCAATAGTTAGAGGCAAGTTGACTTCAACCAGGAAACTTAACCTAAATGCCTCTTGGAGAGGGGCACTAAAACTATGCATGATCCTAGAGCCAGCTTAATAGAGTTTGATACAGATAATGTCTTAACAATCGTTGTGCTGGTACAGAACCTCTTCGATCTCAGCAGCACTGGAAGATTTCAACACCAATCCTGCATCAACTGGTCCCTGTATCAACAGCAGAAGGGAGAAAGCTTTCCTTGTTGCTTGGTTACCCTAGGCTCTGTTCAGCTCTTGCAGTAATCTCAGTGCAGCTGTGTTCTTTGGTTCAGTTTTCAACAAGCTCTTGATGTCAGCAATACTTGATTTGTAATCCTAGAAAGAGAATATTTTATATTTTTCTCATTAATCATTTATTTCATATATATTTTATTTCATTAATATGAAATCCTAGAAAGAGAAGGGGTAGTGCATTAAAAAAGCAGGCTAAGGCAGATCTACTGCCCAGCAACAGAGGCAAAGAGCACAGTTAAGCCTGTGCCTCCCTCTCTGTAACTGCTCAAGCACTGGCATTGATGCAGCTGTTCTAAAACATGCTCAAACTAGGGCTGAGAAGATAATTTCATCACTCAAGCGTGTTCCGAGTCCAACACCAATGCAATATGTACTCCAGTACTGACTCCAGCATTCCTCATGAGACAAAAAGATAAAGCTCAACACAACCCTGGTGTGTGGTGACCAGGGACAGGATCTGTGGGAATGGCCTGAAGCTGTGTCAGGGGAGGTTTGGGTATTAGGAAAAGGTTTTCACCCAGAGGGTGGCTGGGCCGTGGCACAGGCTCCCCAGGGCCATGGTCACAGCACCAAGCCTGACAGAGCCCAAGCAGTGTTTGCACAACACTCTCAGGCCCAGGGGGTCACTGCTGGGGTGGTGCTGTGCAGGGTCAGGAGCTGGACTCGAGGGTCTTTGTGGGCCCTTTCCAACTCAGCACAGGCTGTGATTCTGGGAAAAGCAGTTGCCTTCAGCATCTCTGGAAATAGGACCTAATGCTGACAAACTCATGAGATTCAAACAGCAAAGTGTGATATCTGACTCTTAGTCCTTAAAGGTCTGATGGCAGAGGGTGTCTAGCACAGAAACAAGCCCTAAAGGGTATCTCTGGCTCTGACCATGCATCAACAGCCACCCAGTCCTAGCCTAAAGCCCTTCAGAAACTCCTGACTCACCTTCAGTTCCTTAAGTGCTTGAGCACGCCTGTAGAGTGCCTTGACATTCTTAGGATCCAACTTCAGAGCTTCAGTGCAGTCCTGTGCTGCTTCCTTGTACTGCTTCAGGCTCAGGTAACAGAGAGCTCTGCAACACACACACCTGCTCAGAGAGCTCTGCCTGAAAGCAGCGTCCACTGCCACACCAGAGCAGCTGTCAGTGCCGCACAGAGCTGGGCTCCAAAACCATCCTCGTGTCTTATGTCATCTTATTCTTGAGCTCAAGTTTGTTTCATTTACAGGGAGGGAAAAAATGAAATGGTTTTTCAAAGAAACAACAAGGAAGATGTTTGGAGCAACCTGCCCTAAAGCCAAAGAACCTGCACTTGGAGGATGCAGGATCCTGCCTCTGCCAGGGCAGCACCTGCTTTGCTTGCTGCAACTGCCTTACAAGTACTTTGAGTGTTTAAGAACAGCGGTTTGAGGTTTGTAGGAGAGCAGAGACCACTCAACATACCCTAGTCCTGTCAGACAAAGCAGTCAGGGGAGAAATCCCCTGGCAGCCCAGAGGGGAGTGTCTCCAAGGGCTTCTGCACTACCTGATCAAAGAATGTTACACTACAGGGGAGGCTGCACTTGGGCTGAACCTGAGGGGGTGGTTTTGTTTTATTCATTAATTTGGGAGCAAACATTAAACAGTTCTGCCATGGTGGTTTTTATACAGGGCCAAGAAATAGTTGGGCAAAGAGCTGAACAGTACCTGTTGGTATAAGTTGCACATTCCTTGTTGAGCTTTAAACTCTCAGTGTACTTCTCAACTGCTTTTTTATGGTTTCCTTTCTTTACAAATTCATTTCCTTCTTCCTTAAGCATTGTAGCTCTCTCCTTGCCAGCAGCAGACTTGTCTGAAAATGGTGTGAAAGGGTACAGAACTCTATAAAACCAACAAGAATATCACAGCCACACAGAAAACAAATATCCCCATACCAGAGGCAAGACACAGACATCAAAGAAACCAGAATCAACCCAAAAGGCTGTGGCAGAACCAGGCCTGGGTTTCTCCAGGCCTCAGCCCTGGCTGCAGACACACCAAGCAGGTGTGGTAGCTGGCTTGTTCATCATCCTGGGAGCTACAGGGCTCTCTGCCCAGCCCAAGGGCACGCTCCCACCTCCTTCTCCCTGTGGTGCAGTTGCAGGAGGAGTGTTTGCCCCAGGGGCCTGGGCAGAAGGAACGCTCCACCTCGTCTGGGCAGAAACAGGCACTGTGGGGATTGGTGGGAGCTTCTGACGCCAGTTCACACCATCCTTCTCCAGCAGGGCTTTAGTCATCCTGGAAGAGACAGCTCCCGGTCACCCTGGCTGCTGGCTGGCTGGGCCACGCAGTAGCCAGCCAGGTCACTTTTAACCTGGCTTGTGTGTTAAGTACGGCATCTCTCTGTTTGCTAATTTCTTTACATGCATCTCAGCTAGGTTTATTCTACAGGCAGGACATTTACAAAAAGACTGTCTTCACACCAGCAGGGCTAAAAATACAACAGGACACGGGCTGGGGCTGTGACTGCTCAGGTGAGCAAGAGACATGCATTTCACTGCTTGGTCTGGCAAGCAGAGGGCACCAGAAAGAGAACAGGACTGTAGCAGCCTGTAAACATAGAGAGGCTTAAAGGACAGGGTACCGAGCCTTAGTTCATTATTTCCTTTAAACCAGGCACGGAGTAAAGCAAACACAGTCCCACAGCAATCATTCCCAGACCTCGACCATCACCCTGAAAGGAGCTATAGGAGCAGAGGGAGCATGGCCAGGCCTTGCTTTAATCGCGTGCCTGGGACCCAGCTTGGTCGTGCCAGGGCAGCAGGAGTGAGCAGGGATGGATGGAGCAGCAGCGCCCAGCCGCGGGCCCGGGGCAGCGTTCCTCACCTGTTGACTCCATCGTGCGCCGCCTGGACGGAGCAGTCCACCTGCAGCGCCGTCTTGTAGTCCACATAGGCCAGCGAGTACCTCTCCAGAGCCTCGTACGCCGCTGCCCGCCGCAGGAGGGGCTTGATCCCGAACGGGACCAGCTCCAGGGCGCTGCGGCGAGGGGAGAGCGCCGTGAGCCAGCGCGCCCCGCCCGCCGCAACCGAGCCGGGGCGAGCGGCCGAGCGCTCCCTCCGGCCCCGCCGGGCGCCCCCGGCCCCGCCGCCGCTCACCTGCTGCAGTCGGCCACGCAGAGGCTGCAGGCACCGTCCTTGAGGTGGCAGGCAGCGCGGTTGGCCAGCAGCACGCTGCGCTCCTCGGCGCTGGCATCCCCTGCGCGGGCACAGCCGCGATTCAGCCGCGATTCAGAGGGGTGCCCCCGCCCGCCCCGGGTCGCGCCCTACCTGAGGCTTCCAGCTGCGCCAGCGCCCGGGAGTAGAGCTCGGCGGCCGGGCCGTACTGCCCGCGGCGGAACTCCTCGTTGCCGGCCCGGCGCAGCGCACCCGGGGACGCGGCCATCGCGCCGCCGCCGCCGCGCCCGGGAAGCCGCGCCCCTCCCGCCGGAGCCGGGGCGGGCGCTCCCCGCTGGCATCCGGCGGCGGGCGGAAGCGGCGGCGGAGCGGTGCCATGGAGCAGTGAGGGACGGACCGGCTCGCCGACGGACCGCCATGGAGACGGTGCAGCTGCGGAACCCGCGCCGGTAAGCGCGGGGTGGGTCCCTGCCGGGACCGGGCGTGCTCCGGCCCGTGTCACCCCCTTGCTGTCGGCCGGGAGCGGGGCCGGGAGCGGGGCTGCGGGCGCGCCGAGCTCCGGCCCCCTCGGTTCTCCGGAGCGCTGCCGCTGCCCGGAGCCGCGGGGCCGTGGGCAGCAGTCCGTGGCACCGGGCAGCGCCTGGCGGTCCCTGCTGGGACAGCCCCGCACTCAGGTGCGGAAAGCGGCTTAAACCGGAACGCTGGGGAGAGGGCACTGCTGCGGGAGCTCCCGCCGGCTTCCGCGGCTGTACGAGGTGTGCTGGCCCGTGCCCGTGCGGTGACACAGCCCCGCTCACTTGTTCTCCCGCCGCGTCTCCCCTTGGGTGAGTTTTGTGCGGGTCTGTGCCCCCGGTGCCGTGTCCGGGAGCGGTGCCCAGCCCTGGCACTGCCGCCTTCCCACCGGGCACACCGGACCACACCGGGCACACGAGACGCACCTGGCACACCGAGCACACCGGAGCACACCGGGCACACCGAGCACACCAGACATACCTGGCACACCGGACCGCACCGGGCACACCGAGCACACCAGACATACCTGGCACACCGGACCGCACCGGGCACACCGAGCACACCAGACATACCTGGCACACCGGAGCACACCGGGCACACCGAGCACACCAGACATACCTGGCACACCGGACCGCACCGGGCACACCGAGCACACCAGACATACCTGGCACACCGGACCACACCGAGCACACCTGGCACACCGAGCACACCTGGCACACCGAGCCCGGAGCCTCGGGGGTTTGGGGGCGGCCCCCGCACGAAGCCGTGAGTCCGTATCTCGGGCTGCCGGGCCGGGTTGCGGGGCACAGCTGGCCATCGGCGGCTGTGAATGAGGTGTCAGTGTCAGAATCCTATCAGTGGCTCGCAGCTGGGGCCCGGCAGCGCTTCGGCTGCGAACAAAGGAAGCTGCTGGCGCTGGTCCCCAGTGGCATTGGCCCCTTTGGTTAAACAGTGATGTGCATTCTGTTAAAAACCAAAACAAGCTTGGTTTTATTCTATAATTGCTTATGGGGCAGGTGATTAAGATTAGATCTGAATTACAACAGAGATGAGATTGGGTTTGTGTTGCTGTTACCTCTGTGTGGTATAAACCTCCAGGAGAAGGCAGAGTGTGTCAGACAGCAGTGCACTCCGTGGAGCAGGACAATGCAAAGTAATTGGGCTCCTGGTCTGTAGCAGGAATTAGGCTGTTTGCTGCAAGCACAGTAGTTGTCTGGTTATTGTGTTTGGGTATATGAAAAGTCCTTTTTTTTCCCTTTTATGCTGGTAGAATTTAGGCCTCAAACTAGAAGGGTCTGCCTCTTGCGTCACCACATTTTGGGCCCCATGGCAATGGTGGCTTATGTGTTTTCTGGTGCATGTATTACTTGCTTTTCCCCTTTTCCCACACCTTCTTCCCTCTCCATTTTCACAGGGACAAGTAAACTCTGTTTAATGCTTATCTGAGCAGGGAAGCCAGCAGCTACTTTCAGTATTTCACCACTTCCTGAGTCTGCTTCTATATAATGTTTCCTCTGCTTCAGGAAGCCATTGTATGTGCCCCATGCGTGAGCTGCTCCTCCCGTGTGGCTTTTGTACATGAACATAATAGCCAGGGATCAATGAATGCTTTTTCATTCTATTTCTGAAGAAATTGGGTTAAAAAGTTCTATATTTAGTATACAAATTAGTATTCCTGTAACTGGAGTCCTGATCTTTAGCAACAGCTGTAAGAGCTTTCAGGAGTAATTCACAGTTGCAGGCAACCACGTGTTTTACTTTAAACACCAGTCAGTGCTAAAAACTCTGAGACTCTTTTAAGTTTCTGTGTTTAAAAAACTTAAATGAGCTGGTTTAGGGAGTTTGGAGGGGGCTTTGTTGGTTGTTTTTTGGTTTTGTTCATTGTTGTTTCAGATTTTTTTTTTTAGTTCACATGAAAGTGAAAGAGCACTTGTTTGTGGGCAGTTGGATACTCTTACCACTGACAATAAAATAATGTTTTCAGACCTTTTTGTTATGTAGTCCTTAGCTGTTTCAGGAGGTTTGGTGAACAGCTCTCCTGTGTAGACTCAAACAAATATGATTGAGCTTCTTGTTGCTTTGTGTACAGCATCTCCCTAAAAGCTGTACTGGGGGAAAGGGGGGCCACGTCAAGAATCACAGCACATGGCAGGTTTTTATTCCTAGAAATAACTTCAGCTGACTCTTACTAGCAATACTTTAAGAGGGATGGCATTAATATCCTGAGAGTCAGATACAGTTTTGTTTTTCCTGATGGAATCTTCCTAGTAAATGTCCAGGCCCATGAAGTTCAGATCAGAAGTTTTGATGTTAAAAATGTACAGGTGAGAGCAGTATTGCCCTCTGCCTCCCAACAAATGTATTCCACACATACTCTAAGCATCAGGGAAGATGATGTTCCCTTTTTTTGGTGGTATCCTTCCATTGCAGATACTGAAATTCAGCAGATATGTTCAGTGGCTTCAGGACTGTGCCACACTGAGATGTGACCACCTGAAATCTGATCCTGAAACTGATTTCTGCCAAGAGGAGCTGTAGAATTGTCTGCCTGCTCACATTCTATTCTTTGTAATTCCCAGTCCTTTTTTGCTATTGGATGCTAGTAATATTCAGTCTCCTCATCAGGTGAAATAAACTTACTTCATAATCAATTTACTTCATGCCAAACCTTTTGTATGTTTAAGTGGTGCTATTTATTCTTCTGTTTCAGCAGAGCCCAAGCTGCCATAAAATTCAATGTAATAACATCTCTCTTCTTGCCCTTTCAGGCAGCTGAAGAAGTTAGATGAAGACAGTTTAACCAAACAACCTGAAGAAGTATTTGATGTCCTGGAGAAGCTTGGAGAAGGGTATGTGTTGTGTTCCAGTGGGCCCAGTGTACATTTTTCTAGGAAAACACATCTATGTAATAGAGGT
This sequence comes from Motacilla alba alba, assembly GCF_015832195.1. Lineage (NCBI taxonomy): Eukaryota > Metazoa > Chordata > Aves > Passeriformes > Motacillidae > Motacilla > Motacilla alba. Next base: position 6,328,072 of record NC_052035.1, on the reverse strand, counting down.
GTGTTCAGTGGACTCTGATGTGTCACTTTTGTCATGGTCCTGTTTCTGAAAGGTAGCTTCTGACGTAGTGGCATTGTTTGTTAATACCAGAATAAAGAATTTGATTCTCAGGATCTCAATCCAAATAGCAGGTTATGGGTCAGCAGTAGGGAGTTTGAAAGTTCATGAAAAATCCCAGCCTGGAGTTGGTAGAGCTCTGTGGGAACTCAAGGGATTTTGTAGTTCATCCCTGGTCCCTCTTGAGGAAGATCTGCCTGGTGGAAGTGAACTTGACTGAAGCTGTGCCCTTTGGTGAGGCAGAGCAGCATGGGAACACTCCTGCAGTGACACGTTCACTGCCTTAAGCAGTTTGAAAAGACTGAATTCTAAATCTGCCTGGCTGCTGTGAAGTGAAGAAGTTGGAAATAAGAGTGATATCTGACAGGAGCAAGCAAACCTCTCTGACCAGAGCTGTAGTTCTTACTGAGCTCAGCTTGTACTCTGTGCTGGAAAAAGAGAATTTTTAGGTGTTGAATTTATGTGAAAGGCCATTCCAAAGCTATGGTCAGTGTAATGATGGTGTGCTCTTTCCTCACTAGGTTTGCTGACTTATTTGTATTACAGTGTTTAAAAGTTAGTGGGCTGATTATTAACATTAAAATACAAAATATTTTTAATAGAAGGATAGTTAATTTTTTACCTGATGGTTACACTTGCAAAAAGAAAAACCATAACACGTGCATTTTTTAAAACATTACTATATTCAGTATTTGTTTAATGTTTTGTTTTCCAGTTCTTATGGCAGTGTGTTCAAAGCCATCCATAAAGAGACGGGTCAAGTTGTTGCAATTAAACAAGTTCCTGTGGAATCTGACCTGCAAGAAATCATCAAGGAAATATCCATAATGCAACAATGTGACAGGTAAGTGTGTGCTGCAAATCCCTTCATTGGCACGCAAGGAAAAGAATCACCCGTGACCTGGGTTTAATCAAACAAGAGCCGTGATGTTGCCTTAAATGTGTTTTAACAGGCTGCACTTGTACAACCAAGTTACCTCGTATCAACTGAGCCACCTTAGCTGACCATTTGGGTGGTGCAAAGGCGAGGCAGCAGAGGTGTGGCTTGCAGCAGGAGAGGGCCCTGAGCTGAGGGGGTGACCCTGTCCTGGCTGCCAGCCGAGAGCCAGCCCTGTGAGCAGTCGCTGCCTCCTGCCCTGTCACCTCTGGGACAGTGGGAACCTGATTGCGTGCTGAGCAGCAGCTGCCCTGCTCACAGGGGTGCTGGTGGCTTCCCAGCAAGGCTAGAGAACTGTTAGAAGGAGGTTTATTGTTTCTTTCTTAAAGGGCACGTGGGTGAGAGCCACTAATGCATGACTGCTCTTGCGTGTGCACAGCCTCCGTGCTGTCACCTGCTCCTGGGGCAGGACTGTCCTTCCTGGTCCTGTCCTGCTCTGCAGGCTGTGCTGCAGTACAAGCTGGCTGCTGATCTGAGCATCCCCTGAATAACCTGCTGGCAGCCCTGTGGGCTGAGGGTGGTTGTTGCCCTTTGTGCATGTTTTATAGGGGATGCTGCAGTGACTTAGCCAGTGAAGAGCTTGTGGGTAGGGAAGACCCTCTCAAAGTCCAAGGCTGAAGGTTTAAAATACACTCATTTCTTCTGGTGTTATGAATCTGGCCTTAGGAAACACTACTTTGAAGGACTTCCTGTGTGGAAAGCCATTTAAAATAAATTACATGAGCAGTATAGAACTGTGGTCCCAGTCACTTACTCTATTGCATTCCACTCTCACTGTAGTTAAATGAAGATGACTTAGGGCCAGGCAGCAGAGTGTATCTTGAAAGAAATTGTTCCTGAAAAATCTTGCTGTGTAACTTGAAATGCATTACTATTTTCCCTTAAATTAAATGTTAGTATTGTAAGGCCTAAAGTGAGACCTCAGAGTTGTGAACTCAGAGGGAGTGAATCACTGGAGCATCACTTTTTCTGTGCAAGCATCAAGGGACACTGTGCAGTGTGACTGACTTGCTAGTTTTAAAGCTTTTTCATTAGAAAATGTTCAGCAGATAATAGATTAAACATGCTTTTGTTCCTTAACTCCATTCCCATCAAATCAGGAACAGTCTTTCTGTTAGTTTCTGCTTTACCTTTTCCAGAGGACACATGGCCTTTCTGAGCAGTGTACTTTATTAGGTTGTTTGCTTTTTGGGCATCCAGATAGCTGACTGAGACAGAGTCTGAGGTTGTACTGAGATCCTAAAATAAATCCTGGACTAAATCTAAGAGACAAGTAGGTTCACGTGGTAGTGAGGAGCATGTCTTAATGAGCATGATAGCTATTTTCCAGCAAATTGTGGAAATAAATAAAGCAATTGCTTTATTTATTGTTTATGTTTGTTTGCAAATGTTCTGCAGCACCTTTTCCAGGGGCTGCTGTGGCCTGTTTCCCATTCCTTGTCCTGCCCCAGCCCTGACCCTGCTGTAACCTGGCTCAGGGAGCTGAACCAGACTGAAAGGCTAATCACTCCTTGTTTCCGTGGGATTTGTTGGACAGTTTAGCTCCCTGGAGTGACTTACGGGCAGGTCATATGAGCCCTGCTGTGGGAACAGGCTTGGCAGGACTGGGGAGCCCTGTGCAGAATTCAGGGTGCTCTGGAATACTTCTGCTCTGGGTTTCAGTGGCACTTCAGCACTGAGTTTCTAAACTGTACTTAGGGTCTCTGCAGTGTATTGTGCTTATTCAGTGATGCTGGTTACTGGTGTTTGACCCTTTGTTTTATCCTTCTTCTTTCCTAGTCCTCATGTGGTGAAATACTACGGCAGCTATTTTAAGAACACGGACCTGTGGATAGTCATGGAATACTGTGGTGCTGGATCTGTGTCTGACATTATTCGGTTACGAAATAAAACCGTACGTCTGTCCTTTCTCCTGAGTGCATGGGGGGGAGTATGGGTGTCCAGCAGCTTAAGGAAGCTGAGTAGTTAGGGCATCATTCTCAGTGTTCAGTGCCTGACACAACCATTGGCCATAATTTGAGCTGCAGGTCCTTTGTTACTCTGAAAACGAGAAAACTGGTTACACTGAGTTTTGGTTATCTGGACAATTTAATTGGTGTGTTGGGTTTCTTGAAAGCCCAGATTGATTCCAAGTAAGGCCCTACTTTGCCTTACTTTGGTTATTTCAGGATAAGAATTACTAGCAGAGAAAAGGTTGTGGCATATGAAATGTGGTAGTGTGTTCATGCTGGTTGTGATCTAATTCTGCTGCATAATGCTGTAAGTCACTAACTGATTCCCCATTGGTATGGCAACCCTTAGTGGAGGCAATTAAGTGGCAATTAGTGAATCCCAGTAAAATTCAGACCAAAGCACAATAGTGCTGTGTCTCAGGCACTGGTGTGTTGGCAGTAACTCTTCCCTTCTTCAGCTCACAGAGGAGGAAATTGCTACAATAGTGCAATCGACTCTGAAAGGACTCGAGTACCTGCATTTTATGAGGAAAATACACAGGGACATCAAAGCTGGAAATATACTGCTAAATACAGAGGGACATGCTAAACTTGCTGATTTTGGAGTGGCAGGACAACTTACAGTAAGTAAAACCTGGGTACATTTCAGTTTATCTTTGTAACCTGTGTGTGTGATGGGATTGTGGAGCTGGACAAATTGTTCATAGCTGGTTTTTAGCACTTTGCCTCAACATGAGATGCTAAACCAGCAGCAGATTAGGACAGATCTGCCTCTGTGGAAGCTGTTACAACTAAGTAATGGTTTGCAATAGCATTTGCTGCTTTTTTTAGTATAATTTAAGTTCTGTGAGCCCATTTTAATTGATCTTTGCAGACTTCTGTATTCTAGTCTTGCTGAGTCTGATAATCTGCATGCGTGCAAGATAATTAGGGTGATAATTAATGATAATTAATCATTAATGACTGTTTGTGGCTAATACAGTTGCGGTTGTCTGGATATTTATCCTGTTCTCCTCAGGACACCATGGCAAAGCGGAACACAGTCATAGGGACCCCGTTTTGGATGGCTCCAGAAGTGATTCAGGAGATTGGGTATAATTGTGTGGCAGACATCTGGTCCCTGGGAATCACTGCAATAGAAATGGCTGAAGGAAAGCCACCATATGCAGATATTCATCCCATGAGGGTAAGGACTGTGGCCTTAAATGTATTGCTGGATGGAAGAGGTTTGATATCATAGCTGGCTGAGGCATATATCAGCATGCAATCTTGTTTTTAATGTATAGAACAAGTTGTTTTCTGTCAGTTCTTTGCACTGTTGATTAAATGAAAAACACGTCTTTGTGAAGAAGAATCTGCATGGGAATAAAAAAAAATCACAATCCTCATCTGTTAAGACATAGCTGGTGCTCTGTGTTGGACGTGAAGGATATTTTCAGCTGCATTATCCAAATAATTTTTTGAATTTTTTTTTTAAATGCAAGCACAAATTTTAGAGACTGAAAAATGTCAAATTGGCACTTTTGGGGCACATAATGGCTCAGCCAGGTGTGAGCACCTAGTGAGAAACCTCTGTTTTCTTGCTGCTTCATCCCTGTGAGCAGATTTGTGTGTAATATTGGCACAAACTCCTCAGAGGCAGCACCTGGAAAAGCCCACTGTTCTTTATTACCAGCATGTGTTTGGCTGTATTTATGTTGAATTGTTGGTTTTAAGCTTTGTCGTGGAAATCTGAAATATTCTTCTGCTTTCAGGCGATTTTCATGATTCCTACCAATCCACCTCCAACCTTCCGCAAACCGGAGCTGTGGTCGGACAGTTTTACAGACTTTGTGAAGCAGTGTCTTGTGAAGAGCCCGGAGCAGAGAGCCACTGCGACACAGCTGCTGCAGGTCTGCCTTTTCTTGGGAGAACATAAGCTCTGGGGGAGGCTCGCCCAGGGCAGGCTGTGCTGTGTGGCTCTTGAGATGTTGGTTTCGTTTCTTGCTGCTCTTGCTCACTGCAGATTTTTCTTTTTAGTAACTCATTTTAAAAATTTCACATTCAACTTCAACTTCTCAGTTCTTCTCTAACAAGCAGTCTGGCTTCAACTTCCTTTGTCTTCTCTGGGGTGTTTTTGTTGTTTTGGCTTTCAGAGTTTGTTGTTGGTTTGCTGGTTTCGTTTGGATTTGTTGTTTTACTTTCAAATTCCCACCAGCACTGCCAAGAAAGTGTCTCTTAAAACACAAAACAGGGCAGGCTAAGTGTAAGTGGTTGCTCAGAATGTTCCAGGCATGGTAATGGTCTGTGTAATTGGTTCTTGACTTAGCTAATTGGTTCTTTCCTTAGCTAAGCTAAGGAAAGAAGTAAGTAGAGCTGTTGGTAGTGAATGAGCCCAAGGTCTCACAGCAGCTGTGCCCTTGGAGCTTGATCTTGTTTGGAGGGTGGAAGGTCTCCCTCTTGTGCCAAACAGAAGAACTGGATCTTTATTTTAGTAATGTTTCTAGTTAAACCTTAATTTGATTTGAAGTAGGCCGTAGTAACAGTGTTTTACTGTTCTGTCCTGCTTTGGATGCAGTGCTTATTTGTTTTTAAAATATTTCTCAGCATCCATTTGTTAAAAGTGCCAAAGGAGTATCAATTCTGAGAGACCTGATTAATGAAGCCATGGACATCAAGCTGAAACGCCAAGAGGCACAGCAGCGTGAACTTGACCAAGAGGATGAAGAAAATTCAGTGAGTATTTAATAGCAGCCCTGTGCAAACTCTCGCTCCTTTCATAAGGCTTAACTGCTTCAGGTTCTGTTTTTGCAACATTTTGTCCAATTGCCAGTGGATTTGAGTTAGTTCTGGAGTTTTCTACTTTCTGACTGTGTAACCTGATGCTGGGTCCCTGCTCAAGCTGTATTTGAGTGGGACAGGCAGCATGTGTGGGGTACTGTTCACCTGATAGTGCAGCTTGAGGCTGGGCTGCAAAGTGCTGTATGCAAAGACTTGATTCATTTTCCCAGCTGGATTATATTATTTATGCAGTAGTGAGAATGTTTTCATTGTAGGTTCAGGTCTTAGACAGCTCTCCTTGTACAGAATAATAATATCATCTCTGATGCACTGTGATATAAGTCTGTTGTGTTGTTTTACTGTTGTGCTTTAGAACATCCCTTATAGAAACTTTCTTCTACACAAGAGCAACCGACAGAAGCCTGAGGTGAGGGCATGGGAAGTGTTCAGGGCTTGCTGTGAATTTCAGTTTGGCTCTTTGTTTCAGTGGTTACAGCATGTGAGTTTGGGAAGCATGTTGAAAGCTGGTTTTTGAGCCTCTGCCTGCTTCAGCCTGAGTAAATGAAATGGGCAGCACAAGGCAATGTATGCCAGCCCTGCTCAGGGGTCACACTTGAGCAGCATGGTCCATGGTATCTGTGCTGAACACGTTGTGCATCTGGTTTTGCAGTCTAGGACTGGATATTTATTCAGTGTGGAAGTAACTTTACTGGTCACGTTGCCATGATGTCAAATCTATGAGTAGTGTCCCTACCCTGAGTTTTGTCTTTGCCATCCCTTCTTCATTTCTGACTGATGGGGGGTCACAGTGCTGAGAGGTGGTGTCTGTGTGATGGAGTTGAGTCCTCCCTGTTGGTGTGTGTGTTTTCCTGAAGCTTCTCTACTCAGTGTCTGCTAGCAGAAAAGCTTCCCAAACACTTCCCAAGTGATGTGAAAACTTCTGATGCAGTCCTTTGTTAAATGATGTGTAGCTAACAAATTTATTACTTCCTCTCACCCACTCAACTCCACACAAAATTAATTCTCCTCTATTAACATCTTGTGTAGTTTTCTCCTCTCTTGCTATTGGTTTTGAGGTTGGGAAGTAAATTTCATAGACACACTTGACACAACATAGACACAACTTGACACAACATGTTCTGCTGGGAACACCAGAACATGCAGAGGTGACCTCTCCCTTTCCATGCCACTGAGATGGAGAAATACAGCTTGATGTGCAACCCCTGTGTGCTTTCCTTCTCACACTAACACAGATCAGTAAGGCCATGGTCACATAAAGCATGTCAGCTTAATCCTGAGAACAAAGCAGGATCTCATCTAAGGTGAGATGCCTAGAAACTCTCGTGTAAACCTAGAAAGGCACTTCCCTCCCTGCTCTTGGATAGCTGGTCCACATTTTGAAGAAACCAAATGGATCGTGGAAATCCTGACCCTGTTCTTCATGAAGTCCTAGTCACAATACACACTTAGTGAAGCACACACCACCTGATGGAACTGCCATCCCTGGCTAACATAACTCTGCCAGGAAGTTGTTCTGCCAGAATTGGTTTGAAGAGGTAGTGTTTTCTACAGAATCAGTCTCCTAAGCCTTGGCAGCAGTAATTCCAACTTTTGTTGTTAGTTCCTTTAAGCAAATGGAAAGATAAAAATTAATTTTCATTGAAAAAAATTTACTGAACTTTGATAGTTTGTTTGAATCCTTTTTAAAGATTTGCAAATGTAGTTGTTTTTGGTTTTTTTTTTTTTTTGGTTTATAATGAGTAAAACTACTTAAATGTTAAAAATAGAAAAAAACCAGGATGAGGGGCTTTTCTTCCCATGTGCCACATACTCTCCAGACTTAGACATGGTGACTCCTCAGTGAGCTGTACCACTGGAGAGAGTGGGTTAGGGCCAGCTCTCAGAACTGCCTGCAGGAATAGAAACACTTAATGACTGATTGAGTCTTTAATCTACTCTTACAGACACTTCACCAGCTTAAAAATGAGATACAACTTGCACTGAGAAGTTTCTGCTGATTATTTATCTGTTCTCTAACTTATCATTGTGGCAGAAAAGTATTCATTAGTTTTCATTACCTGTTTGGAGATGTCAGGGAGAGAACAAAGTGCATAAACCAAACGTTGCTTCTGTGTGTGCCTGTAAAAACCCCTGAATTAGTGTGACTTGCCAGTGTCCTTAAACACAGACATTCTTCATGGCCCTTCATCAGTGAAATCTGTGTTTGTGGCGTGTTTGAACAGGAGGAGGATGAGACAGATTCAGGCACCATGGTGAGGGCGAGCGGAGATGAAACTGGCACCATCAGAGCTGTGAACACCATGAGTGATGGAGCCAACACCATGATAGAGCACGATGGCACCCTGGAGTCCCAGCTGGGCACCATGGTCATCAACACCGAGGAGGAAGAGGAGGAGGGCACCATGAAAAGTAAGGAAACATCTCTGACTTCTAGAATATTGCTTAAAGCTTCGTGTGGGCTATGATATGTATTCCCAACCTGCTTTGATATTTTTTGGTCGATTATTGTGTCTTTTGGATGTAGGGAGCCAAAACTCTTAGGTCAGTGCCCTCTGAGAAACCTTTCTAGGTTCAAATTTCAAGCCATGCTTTGTAGTCTTGCACTTGGTATAGCTGAAGTGCACAATTTCCACAAGGTTTTGTGTTAATTAAATAAGATCTGCTTCTAGCTAGTGGTTTGGGGTGCTTTTTTGTCACTTCTATTTTGCTGGTTTTGTATTTTTCACAGAATGTAGAGGGGAACTCTAACAAGGGGTTAATCACAAAATGTGTGTTGCTTTAGATGATGATCTGGCTGTAACCTGGCCTCTGAAAGCAGTTAGTCTGTTTTAGGAGTGATGCATCCAGTGAAGAGACAGATTTATGAAATGAGCAATATATTGAAGGCTCCATCACATCAGGGCATGCAGTGGAAGGGGTTGGCACCTCTCTGGAGTGGTGTGCTTCTTTAGTGTTGCTGCAGAGCTGTGTTTGTGTTTCAGACATTGGAGTTGAAGTCCATGCTGCCCGAAAACAGGAAAGCTTACTAAAGCCACAAGCCTTGTCAGGGGATGTAAGATTTAAAATTATGTGACTGATAGTCCTACAGCTTGAGCTGGAAAAGGGTTGAAAATGTTTCTTTGATTAAAGAAATGGCAGGGAGAGCCTTCCTAGGAAAGTATGACTACAAGAGAAGGAATTTTTCTGAATTATGGATTCTCCTAGGAAACCATTCCCACTGGTTTGTTAACCTCCCAGTCCTGAGGCAGAGGCACTCAGGGATGACTCAACTGGCCAGCCTGGATGTTTGTTTGCTCAAGGGCTGGAGAAAGGGCTGACTGAGGGCTTAGCAGTACTCAAGTATGATCATCACATGCAAGACGTGTTTTTTTGACTCTGGCACTGCTTCCGAAGACTTCCCTGGCCATCTGGTATTGAGCCTTTAGCTGTTCTTCACAGGAGATTGGAAAAATCCTTTCCTCAGGAATATCTGTGCTGAAAGCTTCTTCCCTGTCAGGGCCCTTTGAAGCTTGTGAAACAATGTTGGGTTTGAGAGGGAGATTTCAGCAGACTCCCTTCAAAGATTTTTCCAGACTTTGCTAAACATGATTCAGCTCATTAAAACCCAGAGGTGTCAGTCCATGTAGCAGCTTGGGGCAGCAAAGACAATGGTGTGGTGGAACAAGGTTGGTCTAGCAAGGAGATGGAGGCTTAGAGCACCAAAATGCCATCCAAAGAAAGGGACATTTTAACAGTTCTAAATAAACCTGGTGAAGCTGCAGTTTCTTTACTAAAGCTCTGATAGTTTCTCACCCTCAGTGTGTATTGTTCCATTTCATGGCTCACAGGATCAGAGGTTTTGCTGTCTGCTGCTCCTGCTCTGCCAGCGCTGTGGAAGCAAAGCACCTCCTGCATTTATCTGCCGTGTTTGACAGGTGCTTATCTTCTCGCTATCTTTGAAAGGCTGCGGTGCTTGTAACTCAACAGCACCTGGTGCTGTGTGTGAAGTGGTGTTCAGAGGCTCGAGGAGATGCCTTTGATAGTCTCTCTTCAGCAAGGACAGCTCAGGTTTTGAGCAGAGCGAGTTACAGGGATGCAGCGATGCCTTTGCCACGGGGCAGCTCTACCCTCAAGAGGGAGCTCCACAACAAGCTCTGGCTCCTCAGAGCTCCGTGACTGGAAAGTGGAGATTTTATTTCAAACCCTCCTCAGACTTCAGGCTCCTTGAGAACTCCCTGCTCCTCAGCTGCTGCTGTGCAAGGTGTTCCCAGCCAGGTGTGTGGCAGAGGTGCTGCAGCAGCTCTGGAGTGCTTGGAGTCCTGGAGGTTTGGCTGGCACCGGGACCTCTTCATCCCCGTGGGCTTCACACAGTGGTGCCCAGTCAGCCCACTCTGCTGCAGGTTATGCTGCATTTTGCCTGCTAGTACCTTCATTCCAGCAAATCTGATGTTAATGAAAATGGTAACTTTATCTTAGCACCCTTTTCTCCTCCTTTGGTGGTGTAACTCTGAAACGCTGGCTGCTGCACGGAGCACTTCTCAGTTTGTTTTGGGGATGCAGGGCAGTGTCTCTGAGCAGCTTGCCCTTTGAGAATTCCCTGCAGCTCCGTTTTTCAGCTTTCCATTTACATATTTATAACATTCAGTTAAATGCATTTAGCCCTAGAGCTCATCAGCCTGCTGCAGAACCCTCTGGAGAAAGTGCTTTTTTGTAATCTTACATATAAATATAATAATGCTGTGTGAGAACAGCTGAGTTTTAAGGAGCTTCATTGAATCATATTTTTAAGGACACCTATAATTTTTTTGGCAGTTTGTCCTATGACTCACAATATAACCTATTGTTAAGTCAATAAAAAACTTCTGGTTTGTTTTTTTATTTGGCATTATAGCTTCCCTAGGTGTCCTGGGCTTTTTAACTGCAGGTTTCTGAAGTTGTGTTCTAGCCCTTCTTCCTAATTAAAAGAAATAAATCTGTGTCTTAACGAGTTTTTTGTTTGGTTGTATTTCTTTTTAATGTAAAAAGTGTGTAAAGTGTTGTATTTCAGTGTTTTATAGATAGGATTGTCTTAGAAATCTCTAGCAAACAACTTCCAATGGCCTTGAAAGTGCAAACAACTTCCAGTAGTCTTGAAAGTGATTCTTGCATAAATCAGTTTGTGACCTCTTAGCTCAGAGGAATCTTAAATTCCAGTATTTTACATTGTAGGGGAAGTTTTGTTTTGCAGTCAATTGAGCCGTAATTGTGTTTGCTTAAATTCTTTCGTTTGCTTGGCTTTATTCTGGGCACTCAATATAAATAGTCAGGCATCATTAAAAATGTCACTGTGACATTCTATTACACATTCTGAAAGCACTCAAGTGATTGCCTGAGACTGCAGATACTAAATTGTGCTGCGACACATTTTACTTCTAAATCGATTGCTGAAAGATTACTTATGGATTGCAGTTAAACCATTCCAGGAAAACTTTAAATGTAGCTGGAGAACTACAGATGAGCAATGATTTGTAATAACAGGCGTTTCCATCGTGCTTGAGAGCTGGAATAACTTTTGGGCTGTTAGTATGTCTGGAAATGTCCCTTTTTAAATTTTTCTATGGGAGAATATATAGTGAAAGTAAACAGTGAAGCATTTTTTACTCTTTATGCTTTTACTCTTCCTTTCTCTGCTTTACTTGCTGTACTTGTTTAGATAGTAGAATCTTGGCATGAACTTGTCTCTTTGATTTAAAGAATGGAACATAATTTTATAATAATGTTGCCTTCCTTGAACGCTGCAATACAATCAGATCCAAGTGGAATTGGATCTAGTTTGTCTAGTACTATAGTCTGCCCTATTTTCTCTGTTAAAGTACATCTTGCTTGTTTAAGCATCAAATAATTGGTGAAATACACTGGAGAATGCAGAGCTGCCAGCAGCAGTGTGAGTTGGGCTGTCTGGTGTTTGGGTTGAGGTGGATGAGGAATCTGCAGACAGGGGAAGGATTGTGGGTGTGGGGTTTTTGTTCATGTGGCACACCTTCAGTACAGGGTCTGGTGCAGAGATAGACCAGAAGCTTTAATAAGACTGCTGTCTCTACCTTGATAATGTAATGTGCTGGTAAAAATTCTTTAGAGTTTGCAAATGTTCAAAATAAAAAAATCCAGGCTTCATTCTTACCCGGTTTGAGGTGGCTTGGGTTTTGTTGTGCTTTTACCATGCCCACACTGCTAAGCATGATTGTGTAATTTTAAAAAAGTATTTCCCCTTTTGAGGGGGAATTGGGCTTCATTAGCAAATTAAATGAGCTAAGACGCAAACTTGGCAATTTCCTATTTGAAAAATGATTCAGAGTAAGCTTGTCATCTTGGTGGCTGTGTGAGACATCCAGTGGGTGACACTTAAACCCGAGCCAGAGAAATGTTTCTGCCAAGACTCAGGAAACATTTTTTCCCTGTGAATTAACCTGAGATTTCTCACATAAAGCAATGACTGTAAAACCTGCAGTGTGAGCAGCAGAATGAGAATGGGTGGCAGAAGGATTATGTGATTGCATTAATATTGTAATTGACTAAAGTATTACTGGTGTATGGCTGAGGTAGCTATAATACCATTAGTTATCCAGGAAAGTGCAGTGGCACGTTACCCAAATTGCTCACACAGCTACTGTGGAGAATAACTCCACATCTTGTCAGGGTTTACATCATGTGTGCATCAAAGATACTGACCAGAGGTTCTTGTTTTGCCTCTGCTTTTCTCCGTGGACAACAATAGCTCTTTGCAGCAGCTTCCCACTACTCAGTGTTATTAATGTCCAGTGGTGCAGTTCTGTGTTTAAAGCAAATTGGTCCATTTAGTCATAATTGAACCATAAAACACTCCCAGCATTATAATGCATTTAAATAACATGCTGCTGATACAAACTCCTACATTGATTAAATTGTTCTCAAACTGTAAGAATCATCCCACTGCCACTCTTGGGGTGTGGAGAATACAAATCTGCACAGAGAAATGTTCCTGTTGCTTTCTGACTTTTAATAGCAGCCTTGCTGGCAAGTTTGACATAAGCAGTGGCCAGCAAAATTTACTTAAGTGTATTGAGCTGTGTGAACATGCAGACAGCATTTCTGAGGGATGGGAGGTGTTGTGTGTGTGCTGTCATTTTGTTGTGGGGTTTTTGTCGTGTGTTTTGTTTTTCTTTTTGAACACTGGCCCTAGTAATTGAAATAGAGACTCTGTGCAGGCTGGAGAGTGAAGGAAAGTTAATCCAGGATCTAAGCTTGTCCACCTTTGGCTGTCCTGCACATTTGACAAAGCTTCATTATTAAGACAAAGTTAATTACCTGTTTATCTTGTCAGAGATACTGAAATTGGAGAGAGGATGTATGTGTTTAACAGAGCTATTTTTGCTGGTTTTAGCAGTTTATTATTGAGCACTCCTGTATTTAGTTAGAAAGGAGGAGATTTATTTTTTTTTCTGGACAGAAGCATTTTTTCTTGTAGAAGATGGGAGATGTGATTAGCAGGGTCCTGAGCACTGTGCAGGAGGCAGAGTGCTTCAGGAGACTCAGCCAAGAGACAGAGTAGTAGTAAATCACTTAGTAAGTACACCTCTGTTCCATGCACATTCATGCATTTGCACATACAGGCAAACTGGAGCCTACCTGTCTCTTCTAAGAATAAACTCACTCCCTGCTGGATCAAAATAAATCCTGGAGAAAACCTTACTCCTAAGCAGGAATAAGAAAAAGGGTAAACTCTCAAATTCCTTCATTGCAGAAGTTCAAAACCAAATTTGTTTTTACCAGCAGATTTTCAAGCTTCAGGGGAAAAAAATGTTCATTGCAATGTTGTTTTCTGTTCTCTCTAGATAAGCAAATGAGTTTCTGGCTTATGAATAGAAAGGGAGTTAGGAAGTGCTTGCTTGGTTCTGTGCCATCTGGGGAGCCTGAGCTCTTACCCACAGGTGCTGGATGTGAAGAATACATCCCTGCTGATGAGCTTGTTTCTCATTAAGATTTATGAGGAGCTGAGCCAGAGAATGCAGAGTGGGAAATGTTCACTTCTTTCTGGATGCACCTTCACATCTCCCTGCCTGTCACGTGCAGTGGCTGCTGGACTAAATTAGCAGTTCAGGCTAATGAGGTGAAAGACATGAGCTGGCCACTGAAAATCTGTGATGGAGGAAGAAAGCTGCTCTGTATTTATAATCATGTCTGAGATTTAAAGCAGAGGAGATATAAAAGGAGGGAACCTGACCTTAAGCACCTTCAATTACTGTGAGGATTTCCTCCCCTATTTTTGGAAGGGTTTTCTCCATAGATGTTACAGCTTTGGGTAAGTGTTGGTGCTCTTCTCCTCAGATGTCTTTCACACCTTATTCATTAAGAGATTTAGGTGGATTTTTATGTTCATTTAGGAGTTTCTTATTAATAGTAAAACCTGTTGGGAGTGTTTTGGTTTGATTTAATTTGAGATAGGCCATAATTATGGGGAGACTTGTCCTCACAAAGAGATAAAAAGTGTTACGTGTTCTGCTTTTAATGCGAGAAATTTCAGCTCCTCTTGCCATGGGATGAACTTATTAATGATGGAGCAATTTTTGCTCCGGTTGAATAATTTGACATCTCTCTGCTCTGCTGCTTAAAATGACTCAGTCCTCTTCAGACTGTACAAATTATGCTGTCCAGCTGCTAAAGTTCATCTGTGATCTCTAAAAAATAGCCCAAAGCAAAGAAAACTGCAGTTCTATTTAATATTAATGAAGTGTTGCTTACACATGACCATCAGGCACTTTCTTTGTGCATCCTAAGTATGTATTTTCAGTCTTAAAGTTACATAATTGAATATAAAGCAGCAGCTTACTGAGACTAGTGAGGACTAAGGCTTAGTAGAGGTTGCAGCCTCTGAATTTTTGACAAATGCACATACATATACCAAGGATCATGTCTTAGCTGGAAATCACTAATGTAGTAGTTGATCATTTAATTGTTGCTGATTTATGTCAGCTTCATTGTAAATTAATTTGTAGCATTATCTCCTGACTGTGCCCAGCCATAATTTCAGCTCCAATTTTTGTGGTGTAGGGAGGAAATCTAATCGTTGTGACTTCAAGAACAGGCATTTGAGTTTCAACTGTATAAACTGCCTTGAGTAAAGTGCACACAAAATGTGTTCCTGAGGTTGTCTTACTCTCCCTCTCATGACAAGCTTTGTAACTCCAAAATATTCACCCCAGGTAGACCTTAGCAATCCCTTTCAAGAGGAAGGAATAGTAAAACAAGGATTCTTCTGATGTCAAGTTTGAGTAGAGAAGAATAATTTTGGAGAAAAGCAGAAATTTTAGTTTCATTTCTCAGCAAGCTTGTTCAGATAGATAGAAGGTCTTTGTAGATCTCCTTTTCTTTTTGAAAGCATTCTTTGAAGCTGGTAAGCTTCTGAAAATTTTCAATTGTGAGAGCTAACTTGGCAAAATCAACGAAATGAGTCTTTTGATTTCTGGGGCTAGATGATAGCAAGAGATCTGGTTTCATGGATATTCTTTCCTGCTGGGTATGAAAAATAAATCTCTTGCTGGTTTGATTGACTAGGCTGTTTCTTCTTTATCATTCTGCTTTCTCTGCAGCATCGTGTGGAAATGCAAATGACTTGGAGGCTCTCCACACCTTCTTTGTCATCTTTTGCTTCATGTGAGGTGGTTTGTGTGCTGCAGTCAGCCCCTATGACTGACCTATTCCATTCCCTCAGCTACTCAGACAGGTGACATTTTTGGAAAGGAGTAAACTATTGTTCAGTTTTTTTCTTTCAAGTTGCCCTTGCTGTAGCCTGGCAGAGGAGAGGATCCAAGTGCTGGCTTCTTCAGAGCCCTGCCTGTACCTGTCAGTTGTGTTTGAGCTATTTGTGCTTGGAGAGGGACTGTCCCAGCCTGCACACTGTCACGTGCAGTTGGACACTGCTTTCCAGTGCTGAAGGGTAACACAGAAATCAAAGTTTACTGGGATATTTGTTGTGCCCAACTTAGAGCATTCTCTACCTTTGGACCCACTAGTTTCACACCTTTTTCTGTTCTCAGACACAATAGCACTGATGTTTTTATACCTTTTAAGCATGACTTTAAAACCAGCCCACCTGTGAGTTTTCCATGGAGGGCTTCTGCTCTTCACAGAATGCAGGCTGAGCTCTGAGCAGCCCTCCCTGCTCTGCACAGCCACTCTGAACCTGCAATTCTGCAGTCAGTTGGAGCAGCCCCAGCAGAGCTGTGGTGTTCCATTTGTGTAATTAATATAGCTCCTAAAAGATGACTGCATATCTAAATGATAGACCTTTAGTGGCTCCAGGGAGCTCTCGTGGCTCATCCTCATAAGCAACTCTTTAGATTCCAAAATAGACGCAGCAGCGAAGCCTTTCTTGTCACCACGGGGTGACCTTCTCATAAAAGGCTCTTCTCCACCACAGTTGTGATCTCACTTTCTGTCAAATGTTCATATTTTAGCCTAACCCTATAAAATTAGGAAGTTAAATGCTTTTTGGCACGGACGCTTTCGGTGCGGTGTCATCTTTCAGCAGCATCTGCTTCTGCAAATAGCAGGGATCGATTTTTGTCTTTGGCTGCCTGTTATCAAAATTTTAAAGATATAGTGGTGTGACTCTTGTGTTGAATTAATAGCAGGTCATCTTTGGAAAGATGACACTGCTGCTAAGTGCTAAGATTGACGAAAAGAAGTTCAGTTGTGCTGGGATGATAATTGATTTGGTGTAATGTCTTTCTGTCTCCGGGAGTGTTTCTGTCCATCTTGCTGCATCCACACCCCTACAGAGATCATAGCAACATCTGAAATTTCAGATATCTTAGATCTGCATCACAGCTATTTCTCCTTTTTATTGCCATCTCTTTTTTCCCCCCATTTTTTGGTCACTTAACAATCTCTGCTTTATATCAGTTAAAAAGTAAAGCAGCACTAAGATGCAGTTATGTGTTGATGTGTGGAAATGTACTAAATCTGATGACTAAATGTACTTAAATTGGTGACTAAATATACTTAAATTGGTGACTAAATGTTGCTTGTAAGGCCTAAGGTGGCTGCAGGGTGAGAGGTGTCTGATGGTGGGTGTGAAGAGCATGTGCCACAAAAGCTCTTGGGTGGCAGGGAGCTCTGGTGCTCATCAGGCTGATTCCCTGTGTGCAGTTGTCCCTGGAATGGGACAAATGCAAAGTCAGATCTGGTTGCTCAAGGCCTTGCAGTCCCATTCTGTTGCACAACCATCCTTGCTGTGAAACTTCCTTCCTTTTGTTTACCCAAGTTACCCTCTGCAGCAGTTCATTTCCCCTCCTCCTCTCACTGGGAGAGTAAGGAGATCACACAGAAAGTTCATTGCCCGGTCCTTCAGGAGAGCAGATTTTGTCTTCTTCAGGAATAAGCTTGGTCCAGTATCGTGGAATAAAGTCATGGAGGGAAAAGGGGCCCAAAAAGCTGGTTCATATCCAAGGCTAACTTCCTCCAAGCTCGGGAGCATCCTGACAGTGGAGAAGTCAGGCAAAAATGCCATGAGGCCTGCCTGGATGAACAAGGATCTCCTGGACAAACTCAGCCACAAAAAGGAAGCCCACAGAGGGTAAAAGCAAGGACAGGTAACCAGGAGAAATTCACAGAGATTGTCCGAGCAGCCAGGGATCAGGTTAGGAAAGCTAAAACCCTGATAGAATTAAGTATGGCCAGGGACATCAAGGGCAGCAAGAAAACCTTCTGTAGGTCCTTAATTTTCCCTCTTCTTCCTTTTGTCACTGACAGCCCTGAGCTGTGTGGTGCAGCTGACGTGCTGGAGGGAAGGGATGCCCTCCAGGGGGACTGGGCACACTGGGGAGGTGGGACTCTGCAAATCTCTTCTGCCAAGTGCAAGTGCTGCAGTTCTTGGTAAAGCACAAGATGTGAGGAAATGAGCACGGTTATTTTAACTGACACCCCGAATTAAGCTCTGTTTTGAGTGAACAGTTTTTTAGAAAGTAAAAAGACAAGAACTGAATAAGCCAATGTCACTGGAGTGAAACATTTGCTTTCACAGACTCTTCTGCTGCAAACAGTAATCTTCAAAACAGAATGTAAAGATGATTTAGATTTTCTCTTTTTCTCCCCCTAGGAAGTCTGAATTATTGAGACCCAGGCTGGCTGTCAGTGAGCTGTGCATAGATTAGCCTGGCTAGTTATGAATTCCTCTCTTTCTGCAAAATTAGTTGGTGTTAAACATTGCCATGATTGTCCATAATAACTTACCTCCTGCTTCAAGCAGGCTGAGCTGCAGCAGAGTACAAGGGGTGTGTTTACTTCATTCTAAATAAATGTTTTATCACTCAGCAGTAATTGGATTGTGATTGTATTTCAGTAATTATTCCCAACAGCAAAGCTGTTCTCCCCTTCTCAGACGTGTTCTCTGCCTGACCTTCACGCTGCTGGTCTGAAGGTGTCTTTCTTGATCTAATTATGTATGATGAGTTTTTTAGTTTTGTGTTTTAAAAAAAGGGGAACTACTGCCAGGGGTATAATAATTTGTCTTTGCTCCAGTTGTCGTGGTGCAAAAGTATCAGCACTTCAGTTCATGCTTGAGCTTTTAGCTGGCCCTGGAGAGGCAGAACGATGCAGGGCTTTTTCAAAATGCATCATGACATTTAGGGCTCTGCAGAGCCACACTTCTCTCAGTATCACAACCCAAATATCCTGCCAAGATTTTTCATACTTTGTAGAAATTTGTTCCATGTTTAACATGTCTATAGACAAATAATTTCCTAGAGTATCTTGTAGCTGACCAAGGACTTCATCCACTTCTCTGAGGTTCAGAGTCTGCCAGGGAAGTTCTGGATCACTGGGTGGCAATTTTATATGCAAGAATAATATTCTGTGATTAAATCTTAATGAGTTTCCAGAGCAGCTAATATTTTTTCAAGAAGAAAGCGCTGCTGAATGTCCTCAGAGAGGACTGTTTTGTGACAGCCTGCCTTCTGTACAGACTCTTGTGGGAGAGTCTCTGCATTACACAGACCTTGCCAACCCATCACAGGACATCCCCTGTGTGCCTGTTTGAAGCTCTAAACTCTTGGTTGGTTGCCTGCCTGACAGATTATATTTATTTCAAACGTATGGCGTTCAGCGCTGAACTTATTTCTGCACTCCAGACTTAGGCTGTTCTGATGCCATTTTCTGCTAACTCCAGTCCTGATCCTCCTTTCTGAAAATTATGGTTCCTGCATCACCTAAAACATATGTTTCAAGTATGAGTAACTTATTCTAGAGAACCTTGTGTTACAGAACAGGCCCATTTGGTGGGTTACAGTGCTTGCTTCCGTGCTGCTCGCAGGTTTTGGTGATTTCATCACCAGGAGCAGGGCAGTGCCATGAGCTGTGAGCAGCCCTTAGCTGTGTCTGCAGCTCTCATGGTGCTGTGCTGCAGCCCTGTTAAAGCACATTTGCTGTGCAAGCCTGCCTCTTAGTTTGGACTGAGACTGTTCAGGAATTATCTGAGCTGAAGCTCAGGACAGCCCAGTTTGAGTGTGCTCAGCCTGGGCAGCATCTGGTGCTGGACTGGTTGCACTGCTGAAGAAATCTTCCCTTTGCTGGAAGCCTTGCAACCTTGACTTGCTGTGAAGTTGAATTTCATGTTTTCTTCCTGTTTTGGCCTTTTTTGTTGCTGTCTGTGTTGGGAATTAGCATTTCCATCCTCTCACGTTTCATCACTTCCTTCCTTGTTGTGCTGTCATCACCCTACAAATGAAGCTGCCCTCCCATTTCTTACTACCCCAAGTTTCTCAATTACACCTAAAATTGAATGGTTAATCTGTATATCTGGCTTGTTTGAGTCTAAGTATAAGCCTTTCTTCCACTAAGAAAGTTGGTTCAGAAGAACTAATTTACAAAATTAAAATTAGGGCAGTAAACTTGAACACCTACTGACTATTTATTAAAAAAAAAAAAAAAAGTTTTGCAAGTTAAATAAGCATTTCTACCCAAACAATTTTGTGGTATTTATAAGGTGTTTGTGGTCATTGAAAGCCTCATTTTTGTCCAGTTCTGTTCACAAACAGAAAGGTGAGTTTCTTGCAAAGCAGCACTGTTTATTTTTGAAGCTTGCTGCTTTTGCAGTGCCTGGAGCCTGGCTGGGATGGAGGAGCCCAGCCTGTCTGGCCAGCAGCTGCTCAGCTCGGGTGTTCAGTGCGTGCAGTTGTTACCTGGAGTGTGCTGGCAGGGATGGATTGCAGGTCCAGAGGCCAAGGCCTCCAGCACTGTAATCACTTCTGTGCTGGGCTTTCAGCTTTCCTTCTCCACTTCTCTCCCTGTGCCGTCAGGTTTATGATGGAAAAGCTGCTGAAAAATAGTATTTTAGCAAGTACTTTAGCAGTACTGTGTGATTTAGTGTGTGCTAAAAAAATAAAATCACTCCTGGGTATGATGTAGGGCTGTATAACCAAAATTGTATTTTTCAAAACAACTATTTTTTTCTGATTTTTAATACTTCCAGGGAGGGATGAAACAATGCAGCCAGCCAGACCATCATTCCTGGAATACTTTGAACAGAAGGAGAAGGAGAATCAAATCAATAGCTTTGGGAAAAATGTTTCTGGCCAGACAAAAAATTCATCTGATTGGAAAGTACCACAGGATGGAGACTACGAATTTGTAAGTCTATACTTTGAAATTCAATCAGTGTGACAATCTTTAAGAATTTTAGTCAGCTGCCATAAGATTATTTCTTGTTTTGACAGACTAATGGAAACTTGAGGAGGTTCTAATTGCTAATGCATTTGGATGGGGCATTTTGAGAAACTGGTTTTCTTTATGTATTTCTCAGTAATCATAGCCAGTCATTATCTGTAAACGTTCCTTGTTTAAAAGCAAACAAAGGAACAAAAAAGCCTGAGGACATGAAGGTATAAGCTGTCTTGCTTTACTTCCCCATTATGCATTTAAAATTTAAAAAAAATAATTCCAGATGGCAGTTGGAAAATGCAAATCCTCAGTGTCTAGTGTTTGACAAAGAACAGTGTTAGAACTATTGAATTTCCTTGTTTTTCTCAAGCTTTGGCACTGGATTTTTGTTTTATTATACAAACATCAAGCTTGTCTTCATTTCTCTTTTCAAATCCTTTTTTCATTCTTCCTTCCTAAGGCTGACGTGCTCAGAAGTTTCAGGAACTTTTCAGAAGTTCAAAGAAAGACCTATTATTCATAAACTTGATTTAATTGTGTGTGTGTGTGTGAGGATGTAAAATTTCACGTTTGATTTCAAAAAGCCAGAAGATTCTGAGCTTTGCTCCCTCCTCGTTTTTCTGCAGTGATCTCTCACTGTGAGCACTTTTTGCCCTCTCAGTGCCTGCTTGTGCTGCCCGTGGTTCAGCTGGGGATATTCACTCCCCAAACTGCGCAAAGCAAATTCCCTCCGCTGTTCACAACTGAGGAGATGCCTCCCTTCCAGGCTGGAATAACAGCTGGAGCTTTTCACTCTCTTTCTGTAGATTGTATGGATTTACTGCTGTTATTTTGTTCTCTTTGCTCCTGCTTTTCTTATTTTCTTGTTCAGGCTGCAAAGAGTAGCTGAGGGGACCTCCTGCATTCCCTCCCTCGTAGCCCTTTGCACTATTAACTCTGTTATCTTTGGTCTCAAGGCATAAAGCCGCTGCATAAATGTGTTTTGTGCAAAAATAAGGCTCAAGCTGCCTGTGTCTCACAGGGCCTGGGCCCAACACACGATTCCAGTCCAGTCAGATACTTCATTTATCTCATTCACCTCGTGCTGTCCCTTAATTGAATGATAAACAATTGTTTTTTAATGAGTGGCATTTCCCAGGAGACATGAGCTGCTTCAGAGTCTTTTGTAGTCTGCAGGGGATGGCCCAGGGGGGAATTTCCTGTAATTATTTTACTTTCTGATTTGGTTGATAACCAGTTTAGCAGTGGATTTCCTCCGAGTGGGATGTGCTCCCCTGGGTGCTGCAGGTGCAGGGCACACCCAGCCAGCACAGGCAACCCCAGCAAAGGTCGCTGCCTTTCCAGCAAGCAGGACCCACAAATGTTTTTAGAACATGAAAAGCAACCCTTGCGACATGTGTGACCCTGTTTACTGATTAGTACTGCGGTATTGCCATGTGCACAGATTCCCACTGTGCTGGAAGCAACGAAAGTGAGCAATAAATCAGCCTTTGGGTCACCTTTGTGAAGTAATCTGTGGAAATTTCACTTCCCAGCTCTGTGTGTTTCTCTAGTTCAGTTGTGAATCAATGTACCAGCCTGCCTTGCATATAAATTTTGGAACAGAGTTACTTTTTTTCCTGTAGGATGAGAAAATTGCTTGAAAGCAGCCTTAATAAATAATGTGGGTGTTTTTATTGCCTTTATCTGAGGGTTAGTACAAGCTCACGTTGTATAATGTAGTCAAAGACTTAAAATCATGTATTTTTCCCATTTGGCTAAAAATTGATTGATTTGATGACTATCTATGGGTAAAAGTCATGCTTATTAATGATTTATTAATTGAAAGCATCAATGTAATAAGCACTGTGGAATAAGAAAGGCATTAATCAGTTGTATCCAGTACATCTGTCCTAGACCTGCCTGCAGCTATAACTTCTGCCTTGCCAAAGTAGGCAGGTTTGAGCAGCCTTTTTCTACAGTTTGCAGCATTCCAAGTAGAGATGAGATCAGTGAGATGCCTGGTAAATCTTTGTTCCTCTGGGCCTTAAGAAATGATTGAAATATTATTGCTTTCTGCTACTGCAGACTAGATAAATATGCCTTCTCTCCTTTTCTGTGTTCCTCTCCCTCCTGTGTGACTAGCACCTGGAGTCTCCTGTCCTCCAAAACCAAAAAAAAAAGCAATATTAAATTACAAAAGATTTTTATTCTTTTTTTGCCTGTGGCAAAACCATTTGACCTTTTCTTGACTAACATTGTTGTTCTGAAGCAGGCAAATAAGACACTATTTATATCACAATGGCAATGTCACATTAGATGAGGGTTAGATTGAGTCAACCCCATCCACTGCAGAGCTGAAAACCCAGAGATCCTCTTCTGAAAGGTGATTAACTCCATTCCTCCTGACTGGGATGCTCTGGCTGTGTTCTGGTTGTGGTCAGAGATGGCATTAATCCAGAGTATTTCCAGCCTTGGATTTCTGAGGTGGAAGTTGTTATTAAATGATTAGTCAGTGCCTGATGCTGGTAATGTTTATCCCCTCTCATGTTTGAGCAAGGATCTTTTCAGCCCTGTTTGAATGTGAACAATATTTTCAACAACATTATGATTTATTTAGCATGGGGAGAAAAATACTAATTATGGGCAAAAATTCTTGCTTTTAGGAAGAACATAAACTCTAGCAGAGATTGCTGCAGGGGTAGGCTGATAATAGGCAGGCTGCATTGTATGGATAATTCCTAATTGCCATAATCAGATCTCAAAATTTTTGTAGTTGCATTTCATCTTGCCAATGAACATTAGTCACATGCTGTTGCACAGACTTAATTATGCTAGAAGATTTGTTTAGACAATGCCCTACATTTTTTCACTTTAATCTTTCAGTAGTACTGTGACATATAGGAAAATTAGTTGTGTAGTGTTTCCTGCCCTTAGACACAACAAATCCTTTACTTACTCCTATTTTAAAAGCCTTTTAACTGCTGTGAGCACGTCAGTATTCTAATATCACTTGTGGTTAAAGTACAATCACTTGTTTTTATTCTGGCCCTGCTTGAAAGGCCCTCAGTGTTGCCAAACCCATTGTAGCACATATTTGTGGATCAGCCAGTCACGAATGTTTGGTATTACATCAGTAATCCTTTCATTGAAAGCCTGTTTTGTTAGCAAATTAGCAGGTGCCAGCCACTCCTGGCTTATGGGAGCTTTGACAGCACTGAAACCTTTTCAGTTTTATTCCATGAGTGTGGTTCCACAGGCAAAGTTCAGTGGCAGTTGGGCCCTAGTCAGTCTCAAATTTTGGGTTTTTTTAGTACCTGTAGTGTTGAGCTTAGGTTTTGCTGCAATTCTCAGTCATATTTTTTTCATTTATCAGTGAATTTTTGCTGTCCTAGGGGCTTGTTTTGGATGTGAAGTCAAGTAGGACATGAACTTGTAACAGAGATCAGGGCAAGAGTACTGCAGGACATCAAGTCTTGATGGAATTGGAGCTGTTTGCTCCAAGGCTTTCTTTGATTCCAGCACCTGTGGATCTGCCAACCATCCCTTGCCTTGTGAGGCTGCCTGTTGAGAGCTGAATTGGTGCAGACACCTCCCTGGCTCTGTGGCTGCTCTCTGTGCTGCCCTGCAGAGCGGCAGGAGGGAGCTGGGCTGCTGGAGGGAGCACTGCCATTCCCCTGCAGCAGCTCCTGCTTCTCTGCCCTGGCACTCTCCATCCTGCTGGGAAGGAAGATGAAAACCAGAATCAAGGCTTATGTCTCTTACTGAAGAAGTGTGCTGCTTCTTTTGGGAAAACCCTTATTGGCTTGCATCTGCAAGGTCTTGGTGAGTCAGACCTGTTCCCATGCCTGCAATTATCAACAGCCCTGATGTGGGTCCATCCTTCTCTCTCCTTGGCTGAATGGAGAGGATCTGCATTCACAGGTTCTCTCATGGAAGCAGAAACACTTTGGAGCAGAGCTTCTGTCCTTAGGAAAATAAAACTAACATATACTGTCACTGTCATGTTTTCTGAAAATTCCCTTCCCCGGGATTTCTTCTCCTGGGAAGCAGAGAAGCCTCAGAGAAAAATGAAAACAATAATTATCTGATTTGCTTCTCCTGTGTTTTGCTGCTTTGGAATGTGGTTTGGAGATTTTTTTTTTTTTTTTTTATCCAACATGTGAATTGTTTTAACTTAATGACCAATCACTGTCCAGCTGTGTCAGGACTCTGGAAGGAGTCAAGAGTTTTTTCATTATCATTCTTGTTAAGCCTTCTGTCTGTATCCTTTCTCTATTCTTTAGTATAGTTTTAGAATAGCATAATATAATATAATATAATATACAGTATAATATGATATAATATACAATATAATATACAGTATAATATAATATAATATACAGTATAATATAATATACAGTATAATATAATATAATATAATATAATATAATATAATATAATATAATATAATATAATATAATATAATATAATATAATATACAATATAATATAATATAATATTTGCCTTCTAAGAACATGGAGTTAGATTCTCAATTCCTCCTTCGTCCTGGGGACCCAGAAAATACCACAATATGCCCAGGAGAATGTCAGGCTTTGCAGAAGTGGAAGGAGGAGAGGTGGCCAGTTTGTCAGATTTCTGTGGAGGGTGGCAGTTGCCATGGCCTTTGGTCACAGTGTCACCACCCTGCAGCCTGCTGGGAGTGAAGCTGTGTTTCAGCCCTGTGTCCGTGCTGGGAGTGCCATTCTCTGGGCTGGCTCATCCTTTTAGCTCCCTCTGAGCAGTGTCAGCTGGCTGCTGATGGGAATGCCTTTGGACAGGAGAGATTGCTGTGATTTCCCTGCATTCCAAAGCAGCCTGCATCACTTCTCAGTGCACAGCGGCATCTGTTTCCCTGCTGCTGGGGAGGGCTGTCCTGCAAGCCACAGAGCTGTGGCTTAGCAAATGTTTCCAGGGTGAAACAAAGAAGGATGAGCAGGAGGTGTTAATTGCTTTAATTGGGAGGAAGAATACAAGAGCTCATCAGCTGCCCCTTCTTCCAGGGCTGCCCTGGCAGAGCCCCCAGACACAAGGAACAGTCCTGGTCCACGCACCCTGCCTGTCAGAGAAGGAGCTTCAGTGAGCTGTGGGATCACACCCAGCTCTTCCCCACTGTTGATCTCTTCCCAGTTGTTTCTCCTGCTGCTTCCAAAGAGCTCAGGCCACAAACTGCTGTCCATGTGTGACTTCTCTGTGGAATGTGCTCCTTAAAATGGACCACTGTTAAAATGAGACATCTTCATTTCAGAAGTGTCTGTACACTGCTTACCATGGCCTCTGGCTCCGTGTGCTTACCCTGAGTCCTGCCCAGGACTCCTTGGAGCTGGAAGCTGTAGGAGTTGGATGCTGGCTCACCAAGCCAGTGGTCTGACGAGTGGTTGAAGCAAAACATCAAAGAAACTCTTAAAATTTAATTAGGTCCAGCTTCTAAAAGTGTATTTCCATCTTTTGGAGATCTTAAATTGCAAGAGTTGGTATCACAACTGCAGTCTCCTTCAAATAGCTGAATAATTGTATGTCCATTTATGATTATTTGAAAGGAAACTGATATTTTCTCTGTCTGTAAGCAGCTTCTGGCCAGGGCTTTTAACAGCCCCTGCTTAGATTTTTCTTTTTTTACAAGTATAATATAGATAAAAGCAACCTTCCCCTTCCCTGAGTGAAGATGTAATTATTTTTCTTGAAGTAGTAAAGAAAAATAAAATTTTCTGTTTACTGGAGACAGTGATTGATTATGGTGATCTGACTTGGGATATTCTGTTATTATTCACATCCTCATTTCTGTGCTTTTATTTAGTAGTCCAAAACGTTACATTGGAAACAGATTTTATAAATAAATAAATAAATAAACCCACTTCTGATATCTTTACCAGCAAAAAAGGGAAGTGTGTTGGTCTAATGGTGCCTTCAGCTTGTTTAGCCTGAACAAGAGGCTGTTTGTTTGCAGTGAAAACAAGAATCTGTTTCCTTCTGGTTAGACAGATTAGGTATTGGTGTGAAAGCACAAGATTGGAGTTGCTGAGAAGTGTACAGAAAGCTGAATTCTTTCAGAGCAGGGCTTCCAGAGCACTAGCACCATGGTATCTTGTTTATATGTATTTGATTCTGTGTTTTAGGGTAGACAGCAGCCTGCAGATCAGAGCCTGCTTGTGTGTGTCAGGAGTGCTCCGGGCAGGCAGGACCCAGCCAGAGGGGTGGCAGGGGGCTGGAATCCAGGGAGGATGCCCTGGGAGCACCAGGTGCTGCTCAGCCTGGCACAGCCCCAGGGGCACCCCAGGGGCAGGGGCTGCAGCTCCTGCTGCTCCCCTCGCCCCCAGAGCAGCTGCAGGGAGCGGGGCCATGGCTCAGCACAGCTCGGTGCCTCTCCCAGCCCTGCTGGCAATGGCTGCACGCTGGAACCATCTGTTTCTTCCACTGCCAGTGATTTATGGGGAGGAACTGTTGGAGGGCAGGTGATTTATTGCTTATCAATAACAGTAAACACACGCTGCTTTACAATGACCAGAGTCTCTAATTTATTGCATTCTGTCTGTGGAGGTGTCATTTGTCTTGTGAACAGCTCCTCGTCTGCCAGTACCTGGAACATTCAACGGCTTTGGTTTCTCTGAACATCCATTTGGATAGCATTTGTTAGCAATCTAATATTGATGCTTTATAGCTTTACTACCTTTTGTCCTTTTAAAAGTTCAATCGATTAAAAACTTGAGAGTATTTTCTGTGCAGTTGCCAGCTTTGAAAATGATGGCAGACTGAATAATTGGCTCTTATTTTGTTGGAATTGGTCTTTGGGTCTTTGCTAGCAGTAGGAAGAAGGCATGCTGAGGATGCAGGGTTAAGGCAGATGCTAGGAATACTTGCATTGTATGGGAAAGCTGCTGCTGTGTGACTTTTTATAATTGATCATTTTATAGTGTTTCCTGACTTTGCTGTGATCCTCTTAGGTTTATCTTCTTTTTACTTCTGCCTTTTAAGCAGCTTGGTGAAGGTGTCAGATGCAGGCCTCTGCACTAAGCTTTCTGTTTCTCCTTTCTCCCAGACAAATTACTCAAGTGAGTAATTTGAGTTGGTTACTGAGACACCAGAAAGTCTGCTTGGACAGCAGCAAAAAAAAAAAAAAGCTGTGTTAGAGTGTGCACATTTGTAGGTCATTTAAATGGCATCACTGAAAATCAAATAATCTTGTGACTTCTATGAAATTATTATGAAACTTAGTTTATATTCTTTATTTTCTAAGAGAGCTAGTTTCTCTGACTCTTGTGTGGTGAATGAAGATTGATTGTTCAAAAAATTTGTCTGAATCCATATAGTTTTGTGTAGAAGAATAAAAAAGTTTGGTTAAAGTAGAGCATTTTTCAATAACATATTTCGAAGACCAAACACTTAGAGTGAATCTTCAGGGATTTCTCTGTCCAAGTGTTTCTTCCCTTCATCTATCATGAACTCTTCTTTTTCCCAGTGGTGACTGGAATAAAAATTACTTCTCAGGCACTGACTTCTTCCAATAGCCTTACTTTGAACATGAAGTGAACTTATTTGCTGGGGCATTCATCAGTTTGGGAGATAAAGGCAGATCTGGGATGGCTGATTGATATCTCTGTCCCGGCACTATGGAACTAGGGCAGCTTCCTGGCTGGGAAGCAAGAAAACTTGAGGTACTTGTTTCTGCTGTGCTGGATCTAAAATAAAGATTTCTTTCTGTGGGAGAGCATTAAGGCTACTTTTTTTTTTTTTTTCCTTTTTGTAAGAAGGAGGGAAACAAACATGAATAAAAGGACTGTTTTTATGACAACAGGAGGCAGTCCAGGATAGACAATTATTAACTTTCAAACCCAAATTGTACCCCCATGGTATCTCCTGCTTACTGAGGAGGATCTTGAGTGTATTGCTTAGATGTAGTTCCACTGTGAAGTATGATTTATAAAGAGAGACAGGTTTTCCTGATGTTTTATTCATTGGTTTTAAATGTCACCTGTCTTGATTCATAACACTGACATTCCTTGAATGGATTTCCTTTTTTTTTTTCTCTTCAGCCATCTGCCAAGAATTTTTAAAGCTCTGTTAATTGTTTATTTCTCTTTTAAGCATTACCTTTCCAGCACATTTAGTATGTTCTTCCCAGCAAATACTTTTAACTTGTGACATCTTTATTAAGGACAAATGGTTCATTCTGTCACCTTGTTGTCAAACAATCTTTTTAAAAATAAGCCCAGGAGCAGCTTGCTTCTCTCTTTTATTGTTTTAAGTAGACTTGAATCTTCTGTAACATTTGCATGAGGAAGACACTCTGAACCTCCCTGCAAACCTCACTGGATTTGTGGCTGTGTCAAACCACCAGTGTGATTCACAGCAAGTTCTGCGCACGTAGGTTTGATAAACCTTTCCAAATTCCCTTCATAACAACAACAGCAAAAGAAGAATATACCACATTTGTTTTAAAAATTTGTTAGCAATATTTAAAATTGAAAAAGGTACTTCAGAGACATGACTCTTGTCTGTGCTGGGGAAGAGAATAGATTCCTGCTCTCTCCCATTTGGTAACAGGGTCATTGCTCACCACCTGCTTTCACTTTGGTGCAAACTGACATTGATTGCAAAGCACTTACTGCCACAACTTGCTGTCAAATTTTCATTTTTTGCTATATTTTTGTATATAGCAGGCCTTCTGTGACATGAGGCTTTTAGATGAAACCTGCAGCGAGTGGGAAGTAAAATGAGTTGCTGTAGTTTGTTGCTTAGGTCATAGCCCTTAATGGAGACTGAAATAATGTAACCTGAAATCGACTTCATATCAGAGTGCTCAGACTTGTAAATTCAATGTCCTAGACTATCTTGGAGGCCCCTTGCCTACTGTAGATTTAATCTGCTAAGACATTGACTGAAAGTTTTGCAGATGAGCTAAGTAACTAAAAGAATTCCATCCTGGGTCTGTGATTATTGGGTTTGTTCCACTGCTGCTGCGGGGTTAAGGTCAGGCTGCAACCTGCATTTCTGCTTTGGGAGAAAGGGGAGAGGAATTGGTAGCTGAAGGTGTGATGCTGGAAAAATGCCCTCTGACCACACTGAATTCTTTAGAAAACCTGTTTGAGCCTTGTTGTGCCTTGAGATCTGTTTTCAGGGCTGGATGTGTTCTTGGCACAGCATCTCCCTTAAAGAAAGAACACTGCTGCTGAAACAAGATCTATTTGAAATGCTGCTGAAATCTTCTTCCAGCTCATCTGTCAGTGCAAATGTTTGCAAAGGGTAATGTAGCTTAAAAAGACAAGCTTGTCCAGGTTTTTCTCATCTGTACCAAAAAGGGCTCCTTTTGGAGACTCTTTGCATGGAGAGCCTATTATAGCTGCTCTGGGTTGCCTGTGGGGGATGGAGTCTGGACCATCTGGAGGAGTCAGGGCATGAAGCCTCCATCAGGCTCTGTGAACACTTTGCAGTGGGCAGGGTCTCACCTGGACAAGTGCCTGAAATGATGAACTGTGAGAGGAGCAAAGTTACCTCAGCTCTGACTGCTGGACCTGGTGCATTTGACCTTGTGCAGCCACTCTTGTGTTCCTTTAAAACCTGCAGGAACAGGGAGGCATTGCTTTTTGCCAGAGTAACTGCTGTGTGTGTGCAACCTTGGGGAGTCTTAGAGCAGATATTGGGGTGAAATCCTTCCCGGGGAGGCCCTGGCACAGAGTGCCCAGAGAAGCTGTGGCTGCCCCTGGATCCCTGGAAGAGTCCAAGGCCAGGCTGGACAGGGTTCAGAGCCACCTGGGGTAGTGGAAGGTGTCAAGGTGTCCCTGCCCATGTGATCCTCCCATGGCAATGGATGAGCTTTAAGGTCCCTTTCCACCCAAACCATTTTATGATTCATAATCAAAGATTTCACCTTCAGGAAGAGGGAGAAAGAGCAGCTTAATACATATAGACTGGTACAGTCTAAAAGGAATATTATTCAAGAATGAAGTGTTTCATTCCTTCTTTTGTGTCCTGCCATCATGCAGGATGGTTATAAATGGATACCCAAGTAATAGTGAACAACTGGGGAAACCTTTCCTGGTGAATTGTGCAGGTTAATTCAAGACAGATTTTGTGGAGATGGTTCACTTGGGGACTGTCCCAAAAAATATTTGCCTCTTAAACACATGCCCCTGGTTTTAAAGACAACTGCATGGACATGTAGCTATTTTTCCAGAATGCCCTGGAAATCTCTGTAGTTCAGTCTTTCCTCAGAAAGCTTTTAATTCTCCTTCCTGTCTTCTTTGCATTCAAGTTGCAGCTGCTTCCTCCTTTCCCTGAGTGAAACAGGGGAGGCAGAGCAGCCCTGGACCAGGGTTTTGTAATAAGCCTCACTTTTGGGTAGACAGTGTGGGGTCTTCCTGAACACAAACCCCTTTCAGCACCTCTCCTGGAGCTGGAAATAAAATGGGAGACTAAGACTCAAAAATGTTTGTTGAATAAAGTTTAATACTCTCAAGATAAATAGGCCCAAGTTATTTAAAGCTATAGTGGCTGCTTGCCATGGATGATGTTGTCTGAAGCCTTTGAAACTGAAACTGTGTGTTATAAGCCTTCACTGTGCCTTGCAGATTTGAGTGTGTGAAGTCTTCAGATGTGTTAATGATGCTTCTTACCCCACATCATTAATAAAGGCTGTATTCAAGTACTGATTTAGTGTTAATCAATTGGTTACCACTTCAGTTACATTTGTGTTTCATACTGAGAAATGTTGTATGAATTAATCACTCTGAGTTCAGGTATTCTTACCTCTTCAGTTGTTCTGCTTCATTCAGGATAAGTGATCCTGAATGAAGAAATTAATTGTTAATCCTTCAGCAAGTAGGGCCCTTAGGAGCAAGGGAGAGAGAGGTGAAAGGTACCTGGAACTGGAAAGGAGCTCCTTTATGGACACATGTACCCTTCCTAGAAGAGCTTTGTTAAACCTTTCCTATTGTAAAAAATTTTTGTTTGATTTAAAGGAATCAGCATTTTCTGACAGATTGCTCTTCGTAAAAAAAAAAAGAAAAAAAAAAAGGAGAAAAACCCCACGTTGGTCAGCTCTGTACTTTATAGCTGAGTTGTGCAGCTAGCCAGATCTTCATGGCCTAATGACATGATTTACTTTAGCATGTTCAGAGGTATTTTTGTATTCTTACTTAAGAAAATTAAATCGTAATCACTTAGAGAAGGAAAAAAAACCTGCTGTTTTTATTTAATCAAACCTCTGGCAAGCAAGTGCTTTTTAAAAGCAAACGGTGCTCTTTTTTTTTTTTTTCTTTTTTTTTTTTCTTGCTTGCTTGTCCAGACAGGCTGACCTTTTAGCTTGGTTTGTAATTCAGTTACTGAAAAAAGAATAGCAGTGAGATAACTTGTCTTTGTGGTTACAGGATTAGGCAGCCACTTTCTAAGTTCCTAAAGGATTTCAAGGTTTGGACTTCTTGAAGTTCAGTGCTGCAGAGTAACACTGACACCATTTGTCATTCCCTTTGTTTACACTGAGTGTGCACAGGACTTGGATGATTTTGGAAGCGAATGGGGCTATTCACACTCACAATTGACACTAAGGCTAAAAAAAGGGAATTCGAGCTTAGAAGATTAAAATTAATTGCTCTTTTTTTAAAAAGCTGTATTTTTAAATGATCACTCAGCACTCATATCAGCAAGTACACCTTTGGATGGGTTTTCTTCCTTAGTCCTTCAGGACGATGCTGAGGGTAGTAACAGCTTGCAGAGCTTCCATGGCTGAGCTTCCAAAACTTCCCTGAGCCTTGTAAGCATTACAGCAGGGATTAGTGAAGAGCAGTTCTTGGCTAGGAGCAGCCCAGGGTTGCCAGTGCTGTTGATCCAGGCTGTGGCATTCCCACAGCTCTGTCAGGGTAGCCAGGGGGAATGGGATGTTTGCTGTGATCCTCTGAAACTGGGAATTTCCTGATACCTTGCTGTCTCAGTTTGGAAAGACAGGTGTGTGCTAAGGAAGGCAGGAGCCTCCCCTGAGATGGAAAATGTAAACTCTCTCCCTCTGAATTGTTATAAATTTGAACTTCAGGGGCTCTCAGGCAAAAATATGGGAGCAGGAATAACAGTTCTTTATTAGGGAAGAAAATAAAAAAATAAAATAAACAATGCAGTAAATCAAAACAACACTGACAGAGTCAGATCACAACCTGACACCCTGTTGGTCAGGGTACTGGCAGCAGTCCCATTGGAATTGTGGCTGCAGCCCTCCTGGAGTGTCAGGGGTGGTTCTGGTGGAGCACAGATCCTGTAGGAAAGGGTGTAGTCTTCCTCTGAAGATCCAGTGGAAGAGGCAGCTGTTCCTCTGGGAATCCAGTGAAGCTGCTCTGCTGTCCCAAAATCTCAGGTTGTATCCAGGTAGGAATGTTTGCAATCTCAGATTGTATCCAGGTAGGAATGTTTGAAATCTCAGATTGTATCCAGGTAGGAATGTTTGAAATCTCAGATTGTATCCAGGTAGGAATGTTTGAAATCTCAGATTGTATCCAGGTAGGAATGTTTGAAATCTCAGATTGTATCCAGGTAGGAATGTTTGAAATCTCAGATTGTATCCAGGTAGGAATGCTTGGCTCCTCCCCTGGATGGAGCATCTCCCCGTGGGATGATGGAATTTTATCAGCCATGCAGGGACACTCAGTGGCCATGGACAGAAGAGATCTCCTGGAGGGAGGATTGGATTATGGAAGAGATAAGGAAAACTGCCCAGTTAACAGAAGAGAACTGCCCCACCTCTGACAGGTGGCAAGTAGAATACACATTGCCTTGCCATCTGGGACACTTGCCAACAGCAGGGCTGCTCTCTGGTTCCTAAAGGCTTTCAAGGAATTGGGGAAAACGTCCAAAGTGTGGGGAGGGTGGTGAGGCAGAGGTGCCTCTGAGCTGGTGAGGAGCAGTTGTGTGTCCAGGGTGTGTGTGTCTTTTCCAGAGCAGCCACAGGAATGGGCTGCTCAAGGTGGGATTGAGAAATTGCTGGACCAGCAGGATTAAACATTATGGGTGTAAATGTAGCCTGAAATAAGATACAGTGGAGTAGCAGAGCTGTGGCAGTTCTTGCTGGAGAAGAGCAGTGGCCTCAGCAGGCACTGGTGAGACCCCAGCAGTGGAATGGTGCTGGAACAGAGGGGCAGCTGCCCCGGGAGCTGGGATCCTGTGCCTGCTTGGGACAAGCCTTGCTCAGGATGCCAGGCTGGGGAGACAGGTCTTGGCAGCTGTCATTCCTGCACAGGCAGTTCCCAGTTTAGACATGATCTTCCCAGTGTGGCTGGCAAGGAGAAGGGTGGCACACATGGCCCTCCAGGAATTCTGTAGAGATGGCACAGATACCACGGTCTGGTGTCGTGAGCCTTTGTTTTAATCAAGTAAGCAGAGCTACATGGAAAATTACCTGGGATTCTTACTGGCATCATAACAATAAGGTGCTTCACTTTCAGTAGCTCCACATCTGTGCGTGTGAGGTAGAGCCACCCCAAACACTTCCCTTGAGAGGGTCCCCTCTGATACAACTCTCTGTTAAGATGCACTTTCCAGTTCAGCTGGGGATCAAAAGCTCAGTGTGTGGTGGTGTCCATCTTTTCTTCCACAAAAGTGATGCTGTGATTGCACTTCAGTATTTACCTGGCTGAAGCTGACTTGGCCTCTGGGCCATCTGATGATCTCATTGAGAGTGTTTCTTTGTGGAAAGCCATCTGCTGCTCAGGGAGGGGGCCTGAGGAGAGTCTCCAGATGTGCACTGATCCCAGCTCCTGCTCTCTTTCTTTGGGCAGTTGTAGCTGCAGTGCTCTTTTGGCTGGTGCTGGATGCTGCAGCCCATGATGTGTTTTGCCAGTATATTGCCTAAATAATTAAGGTGCTTTAAAAGCAGAAGCTTGTGCTGCTGAGACTTATTTTTCAAATC
This sequence comes from Motacilla alba alba, assembly GCF_015832195.1. Taxonomy (NCBI): domain Eukaryota; kingdom Metazoa; phylum Chordata; class Aves; order Passeriformes; family Motacillidae; genus Motacilla; species Motacilla alba. Next base: position 6,293,790 of record NC_052035.1, on the reverse strand, counting down.
TTTTGAAAGATTAATATCTGTATTTTTAATCTTGCATGAAATCCCACAATGAGTGCATTTCATCCACTGCTTTCATAACAGTGAGAAACTTCACTGACATGCTGATGCTAAAAGGGAGGAAAAGCAAGATAATTAGTGCTTGTGTAGGCACAAGGGCTTGTTCTGATTTACTGCAGCCCCTCTGTAGCATGGCTGCTGGACAGATCTGTGAAGCTGTAGGGACCTGATGGATGAGGAGAAATGGTCAGAAAGTGCCAGTAGGTCCTTGTGTCCTTTGCATTGCCAACTTAAAGTGAATAAATAGTTAATGCCTGCTCATACATTACATCAAGGCTTTCTTGTGCTGGAAACGTAAACGAGAACGAGGCACTTAATTTTTAGAGCAGTGATTGAAAATATGCCAAGTGATATTGAGGCAGCATTTCAGGAAAAATGCTATGGGAAAAAATGGCATGCTATTCCAACACCAATTTATATCACCATCTTCAAGATCTAAAGTCTGGAGCACTGCTGAGCCTGAGAAATTACCTTACTACAATTTAATTTTGGCCGGAGAAATTGAGGACTTTTTTTTTTCTGGTTTAAAAAAAGTGCATAGTACTTTTGAGTAATCTGTGTCCTCAGAGTATATTTGATGTGAGCATTTAATGGATACCTTGTTTAACCAGTCTTTCAAGTTACAGAAAGCTAATTCCAGGATAATCTCAGCTCTTACTCTTGTCAGAGCTCCCACTGATGACTCCCTGGGTTCTGACACCCTCCCTGGCTCGTGCTCTCTGTGGCACCACTGCAGTCCTGCAGCTCAGGCTGAGCTCTGCCCCAAGGTGGCTGCTGCAAACAGCCCCAGCCAGTGGCACTGATGGGAGAGCTCTTCCCAAAAATAAAACTCTGCTTGAGGAGGTGATAGCAGAAAGTTGAGGTGGACTCATCAAACTGATCTGCAGGGCTGTGGAGTAGGAGGTGTCACTGTGCCCTTGGTTTTATCAGCAGGAAGAGTCGGGGTGCCCTCATCACTCTCCCAGCTCCTGAAAGGTGCCTGTGCTCAGTGGGGCTGGGCTCTGTCTCCAGGCAGCACTGACAGAAGCAGAGCACACAGCCTCCAGCTGCACCAAGGGAAACACAGGCTGGATAGCAGGAAAAAGTGTTTTCCAGAAAGGGTGATAAAGTTCTGGCATGGCTGCCCGGGGAGGTGGTGGAGTCCCCATCCCTGGGTGTGTTTAACACAGCCTGGATGTGGCACTGGGTGCCAGGGTTTACTGAGGTGTTGCTGGGTTGGACTCCATGATCTTGAGGGTCTCTTCCAACCTGGTCATTCTGTGAATTCTGTGACACAGTCTCAAGCTGCACCAAGGGAAATACAGGGAATGCAAGGAAAATTACTCTGAAAAAAACCCATTGATTTCAGATGAGTAAATCTTGATAGCCTTGGTGATGGCCAAGGTCAAGTGAAGCAAGGGTTTAATTATTCTCTTCTGTGAAGAGCCTCCCTTCCTAAAGGACACCTGAACATTTAATTCAATTTGCAGGAATTGTTTTATACTTGTCTCATATGTAGCCACTTCTGCTGTCGAGTGTGATCATCAACAGCCTCCCCTGGGGGGCTTCCACACACCTGTAGTCCCAGTTGGTTGTGCTGGTTTTGTTTTTCCAGCGCAGACTGTTGCTACTGTGTTCCTGTGGTTGTGCTGTTCATTATTTCTAACAGCAAATTCCTATTTGGCATTTAATGTTTAGCATAGCTTGGGTAACTTGATTTGGGTAAAACCCCTTCTCAAGCCACACTTAGAGTTTGCCTGTCTAAATACACACAAAAATTGATTGATGTGCTCCCTGCTGATGGGATTGATGAGCTTTATGGGGGGCTTTGATCACTGGGTATGCAGTCAAGAACTGTTAGATTGCAGCATAAAACTAGGCTTAAAAGGAAACTATAACAATAAAAGCTGTGCTAAATAGACAATTAATTTGTTTTTCCTTAGCTCCCATCAAGCTTGTATCTTTTCTACTAAGAATTTATTTCCCTGTGTAGCGTGGGAAGCTGCAATTTTATTACTTCTGTATTTTAGTCTTCAAACTCCCACTGCCCCTTATGAAGTGATAATTGCCCAAGCCAGTTTTTCTAAAGGCTATATAAAACTTAAAAGTTTGACATCAAGTTATGTTGAGCAGTAAATGCCACCTGGAATCTCTGGGTGAAAGGCAGGCAGAGCAATTGCTGCAGCTGGGTGTTTTCTTCCTAAAAAGCCACAGGCTCTTGGTAGCAGTGGGAGGATATTCGGAAAACACCCTGAGCATGTGGAAGACAAGTGTTCAAAGTCACAGGAGTTATGGTAGAGGAATATCTCTGGAGGGCTAAGGAAGAGGAGAACAACTTCCTAATTTTATTTGTAGGATTGGTTGTAGTAGCAAGGCTTGAAAATATTCTCTTTCTGAAAAACTGTTCACATGCTTTCAGCGGGAGGAAAGTAACTTCATCTCACCAGTGTCATACATGCTCCAATTTTAGTTCCAGAAGTCAGGCTCTATCTGCACATTTGAAAAGTGATGGTAGAAAAATTGAACCCCCCACCCCAGAGGATGGAGGGTTCCTGTTTGGCACAAGCCTCAGGGCTTCAAAGACAGTATTTAACAGCAAAGCCCAGATAGCTTGAAACCTTGCAGACATGCAAAGAAAGGGCTTTGTGCTAAATGCAGGGGTCAAATGCAGTGTCAGTGAGTAAAAAGAAAGTTTCAGGAGGAACATGTTTTCCACTTGCCCCAAGATAATATTTTTTGATTCCTATGCAGGCAGTGAACTGAGCTTGGCCAAAATTCTTTGTTGGGAGGGAAATGAGTGAAAGCTGCTGGGAAACAGCTCATTTTTGTTTGATGCTCATAATTCATGCAGCAAGGAGATTTGGCTGGCAGTGGTTTTGCCAGAGGAGCAGATAAGAATGATGGCTGAAGTGACTCAGGGGTCACTGGATGACTGCATTTATGTCAGTAGTGCAGGCTGGGCCAGGCAGTGGTGACCTTGTGCTGCTCAAGGGCTCTTGAGGGACCAGAGAATGTGCCAAGTCCCACACTGGGCAAGGTGCAGACCTTGCTGTAGCAAACCAGCACGGCTGCTCCTCGCTGTGAGGGCTGTGGCTACTAAGAGGACTGTGAGCAATTATTTGCATCAGCTTCTAATTCAAAAAGTTTTCACCATTTGGGGTTTTTGTTTGGTTTTTGTGGGGATGGGGCAGAGGCTGAGTTAATTCTCTAGGCTTTGTGTTTTACAACAGATTTTTTTGTTTGTTTGTTTTATGTGAAACAGAAATTGGCATGGTGGCAGAGTTTTGGGCTGTGTCCTGCTTGGGACAGAGCAGCAGAGGTGTAAAGTTCAGACCGTGGTGCCCTTGAATGCCAAGCCTGTGGCTGTGTCTGCAGAGAGCTTGTACTTATTCTCCTTTTCCTGCTTAGGCTTATTTACATTCAGTAGAATATCATGTTGCTGTGACACTTTACCTGACTGTAAGAAATGCAAGTGGAGGGTTTTTCCCCCTGTTTTTAAAATGCTGATTTGAAAGAACTGCAACTCAGAAGCAGTTTGCTGAGTTGAACATTATTCAGTGGGGTAGTTGTCTGCAAATCTGTCAGAAATGCTGACAAAGGAATGTCATGAATAGCTTACAAATCTTCTCCTTGAGGAAGAAATTGTATTCCAAATGATCTGTTCCTGATTTGTCCATCACTACTGCGTAGGCTTGAAAAGGCTGTAGGTTATGTCCTTCCACAGGATATAATTATGTATGTCCTTCTGAATTATACAGTAGAAATCATCAGCATGTTAAAACAAGATGTTGCTGTCAGTGGTGTCTAAAAACAAAGAGCATCCAACAGGGTGAGAGGCTTTCAGATTAAGCACCTTTGGCATATGCCTTCAGCTGGGCATTTCTACAGAGTTGAGATCATTCTCAAAACCTCAAGTAAAAATACAACTGTTAATCAAATGGTTAAAAATTAGCTTTCTCAACATACAGGCTTCCTGGAAGAGTTTCATGTGCTGCCTCCTCACCATTTTGATAGATTTGTTTGGCCAACCTTAGAATAAGTATTTTTTATCCAGCTTTACATTTGAAATGAGATTCCTTCCTTTAAAGTTTGTCTTAGGTATTTGATCAGCGTGGACAAAAATAGATAGCTTTTACAGAGACAGTTAGACTTCTTAGAGGAGAGGAAATGCTGAGAAGTGAGGAGAGGAATGGGACTGAGCCCGTGGCTAAAATCAGCTCTAATTGCAGCTGCTCAGTGCTGAGACTTTACCCTGAGTAGCTGTCTGTCATGAGATGCTGTCCTTGTCCTTCTTGTCTTATTTTGCTCCTGGCATTTCTCTAAGAGAATAATGTCAGTGTCCCAGGAGTGCAGAAACAGATATACTGGAGTCTAAAACTTCATTTCTGGGAGAGAGCCTGTCTGTGGCATTGCCTTACAGTGAAATGCCAGGCAGCAAAGTGAAATGGAGGCCATCACATTTGGAACAGTCTGGGTTTTTTTCCTTCCAAAGATGTGTGTGTGAGTGGAAGGACAGGCTGAGCATTGCCCAGGCCGGGTCCCCGGGCTCTTGCTGTCGCAGCAGGAGCAGAGGGCTGGGTGTCCCTGCTCTGCGTGGCTCCTGTGGCTCCCACTGGGGACCTGCCAGTCTCCCAGCAGCTCATCTGGGCTCAGCAGTCACCTCCTGCACCTTGCAGCAACATTGCCCTTTGTCTTCTCCACCCCTTCCAGGAGTAGTGTGGCATTCACACACAGTGTGCCATTATTCCAGATGAAAGCTCTGTGAGTCGTTCGTGCTCACTGACACAGCTCTGCACACAGGCTGCTCCTGTGCTCCCAGGTTCCTGGGCACATGGACTTGCCTCCCTTCCTTCTCCCAGCCTCCCTGCTGTGTTTGAGCCGTGATCAGCTCCGTGAGCAGCCGCTGTGCTCCGTGTCACACAGGTAGCCCGCTTCCAGTTGGTTCATATTCAAATAAATCTGTGGGCTTTGCCCACTCCAGACTTAGCTGTGCTCCAGCATCTTCCACACTGTTCAGCCATCTGTCCTGGCAAGCACAGTCCCAGGAATTGTCAAAGCTGCTGTGTCCCTTGGCAAGCAGCTCTTAGACTTTGCAGGAAGACTTGGTGTGTCGGTGTGCACGGAGGATGTCCCCTGATGCTCCATCCTGTTCAAGGACAGCTGTAGGGCAGTGTTTTCTTACAGCCACGTGTTCTGGGGAGCCCGTCGCTGTACATCTGCTCTGCCTGCTCAGGCACTTTGTTTCTGGCTCTGAGCAGCACCCGGGCACTTCAGCAGGATGGCAGAGAAGGCTCAAAGGGCATCTCTGGAAGATTGCAGCCCTAGGGCAATTTCTCACATCTAACAGTGGGCTTACACCTTGAGCAAGGTGGTTTAGATTTGTTCCAATACTCTCTTTAAGCAGTCCAGCACTGGGAGAGGTGGAGCTGCTTAGTATATGTATTCAGTACTTGTATTAATATTTTCTTCTGTTTTGCATTTTTATTTGACTTTTCAATTCCCTAGACTGTGAGGAAGTGGAATGTTGAATAATTACCTGCTCCTTAATAAATTAGTGTGAAAAGGCAACTGGTGCCATGCATCAACTTAAACTGCTGCCTGTTAAAGTTGCATTAATGTGTATAAATAATATATATCTTTGTGGAGGAAGTGCTTTGTCTTTCTAATGAACAGTTGCCTGATTGGAAAGGCTGAAGTACTGTATACCCTGGGCAGAAAGGTTGTTTCATGTGTGCCTGGATTATTAAAATGGATTAGTGATCTTGAAACAGCAACTAGGAAAGATCCTGTTTAGCATAATATGCTAAAGAACTTCAAAAGACATGGGGAGAAATTAAGTAGCAGGTGACTTTGTGATTTAGGGACTGGTCTCTCTTCCACCTCAGGAAAAGGCATAAGGAGTTCCATACCTTAGTTTTAAAGAGTGATGCAAACTGCCATTAAACATTCATTTGTTGCCTTTTAGTAGGCAGCAAACATTTCACTTCGTGTTTTGGTTCAGAAATGGCTTGAAGAATAATCGTGACAGCTGATTAATTAACAGCTAAACTAGGACAGCCCCACTTGCAGGAAAATAAAGATAAGTTACTTAATTATGACATTTGTTGAAAACAAAAAAAAAAAAATTGACAGTTCTTTGTGCACAAGAAAGAACCCAAATTATTTTGCATATTCTTAGCATCCTCAGCAGGTGCTTAGTGATAGCAGGTGCTGCACAGTCATTTCTGTCCTTCTGGAGTGCCTGTAAAACAGTCTCTCCTGTGGTCACTTGGTCTTGGATGGCGAAAGGACTGGTGCTTAAATAAACATTTGAAGCACTTCCAGTGTCCATATTTTTAACATTATACTAAAATCCTGCCTGTTGCACCAGTTACAATATTATAACATTACATAAAGGCTGTAGCTGTGGACAGTCTAGACTGTCCCAGGCCACGCTTGGCATCTGTAATCGCAGAGCAAAACTTTCCTGTGCCAGTTCTTGGCAAATTGCCACCAAGCAAAAGACAGCCAATTAAACAAAGGTCAGGCAGAGAGAGGGAATTCAGAGAGAGGGAGCTTGTCCAGATGAGCCTGACATCTTCACGTGTACAGGAAAATACAAATTGTACTCGCATATTTTATCAGTACCAGGCTGACCCAAAGTGTGTGTGTGTCTGTGCTCTGGGATTTCTGGTGTAGCAGAGTCTGAATTCCTCACCGTGACTGAGATTCAGCCTGATTGTACATATTGCCTATTTTTTTTCACATGCAGCTTTTGTCAATGATACTTTTTTCTTCCTGTTCCCTATGTCTCCTTTAGTCCTTTAGCATAAGGAGGTTTAGTTGCAAGGAACAGGGAGGAGAAGAGAACTTTGCTTTCCTTCCATCTCAGTGCAGCATTTCTGTGAAGCATTAGAAAAGCAACTCCATGGGGGAAACGTTTCACTGGTTGGTTGTGTGCTCACACTGCCAGCAACCAGAGCAAGTAATGTACCTGTGAAATGAGCAGAAGCAGTAAGCTGAGGCTCCCACCACTCTCACTGAGGGCAGCAGCCTGGAGCAGAGCTCGTGGTGCCTTTCCCTGCTGGAAGATGCTCTGTGGCCGTCAGAGCAGCAGCAGGATCCCTGCAGGTGGGCGGGTGGCGCTTGCACTGATGCCAGTGTCTGTTCCTCTTTTGTCTCCCTGCTAGCTGAAGTCTTGGAGCGTGGATGAGCTTCAGAAGAGGCTCTCTGCCCTGGACCCCATGATGGAGCAGGAGATCGAGGAGATTCGCCAGAAGTACCAGTCCAAGCGGCAGCCCATCCTCGACGCCATCGAGGCCAAGAAGCGGCGGCAGCAGAACTTCTGAGCCACGGGCAGAACCTTCTTCCACCCTCAAACAATCAGCCCCTTGCTTTTATGACTACTGAACAGATTGATTTCTATTGAAATATGCTAGCAAAATAGAGGGCAATACTTCTGCTCGTTTATTTTTCCATAGCACCTTTGTGAACTCAGGAATGCCATCATGTGGAAAATCCTGATCGTATGTTTTAATGTTAGACATGTATTTAAAACGTAATTCCAAAAGAGTTCTGTTACTGTTTTTAGGAGGATTGTTTTTAAACCAGAGGAACCAGATAGAAATTGGCTAATGAAAGTTGGCTCGCTCTCTTTTCAACTGAACTTTCAGGAGTCTATTTTGGTTTAAGTTAATACAGATGGTTGTCTGTAACAGCTGATTCTTTTGTGGGTTTTTTGTTTTTGTTTTCCTTTGTGAATGCACAGACTCAATTTCAAGCTGTTAACTGTTTCTTCTGTTAAGGTACTGATAAGTTTTAGGTCACTGAAGAGAGCAGGTGAGAACGTGTACAAACTGTTCCAGCCTTTTGAAAGAAACTTAAATCTCAGTTTTTAAAAAGCCTGTAATAAGCCCCATGCCTTACACTGTGTGCTTTAAGCAAGTGTGATATCTTCAAGACCTCAGTTTTGTCCTCGTTTTGTGTACTTCATGAATTTATACGAGTAGATAAAGCATGTTGTGCCTCCATAAGAAATTACATTCTGTAATTTAAAATCCACACCCACTTAAAACCAAAAGCCAGTCAGTGATCTGATACCCCTTTGTCTGTCTGTTTGGAAATGTCCTTCAGCGAGACCCTGCTGAGAATGGAGTGCTGGGAAAAGGAAACAGCGTTTGAATGGGTGGAAGTTGTGTGAACCTCTCTCAGGAATTAGGTACTTCAGCTGTGTCTAAGAGGACTTAAAAATCTCCACAGCTTGTAAAATATTTTATAGGCTTCATTTCAAATTTACATCTTTGGATGCTTGAATAAAAACTTGATTTCGCAATCCTTCACATTTCTGCAAGGTTAGCATATCAGGATAGAGTCAAACTGAAAGTAAAGACTGTTAAATTAACAAAGATGTGCATTTATGGTGGTGGAGCAAAGGCGGAGTTGATCTGGATGAGAAGACAATTACCAATGTCCTGCTGGAAGAGGTTCAGTCTCTTCCAGCTCCTCTGGATGTGTTGTTTTTTTTCCAATTTCCCTGCCATCCTGCCCAGCATAGCTCAATCAGCCACAATGCCCCGAGCGTGTACAATCGCTGTGAGGACGGTGCAATCAGCTCACATCAGAGGAGAGGAAAACAAAGCCTGCTTGCAGGGCAGAGACTGAGCAATGCCTCTGCCCCCTGGGCTCTGACAAGCACAGCTGTTAGTTCTAGGTGTGCCTAGCATATGATGGAACGTTTGGGCAAAGCAAGTGTTTCTACCAATGTTTTTTTTATTTTGTTCTGATAGAGGGAACAGTTTCCACGTCGTGCTCCTGAACTGGGCCTTGGTACATCACCTGGATGATTAAACAGCAGTGTCTCCTGAATCCAATGCTGCTACAGAGGTGATGTGTTTGTTTCGTGTTTCTGTAGGGTCTTGTTTCCCCCCTGCAGCAGGCTCTTGGCTGCTGCTCACGGTTCTGCTCCTCAGCTGTGAAAGGAACCAAGCCATCCTTGCCCTCTGCAGGGCTCCTTGCATGGGTTTGTCTCCGTTTGCTAATGCAGTGGGGTCACAGCTGTCCCTAAGGAAAAGGGAGGCAGTGAGCAGTAGGGTGCTGCAGGAGGACTACATCCTGGGATAGGCAGCAATCTGACAGCCCCAGGGGCTGGGGAACATCCGGGCTCCTGCCCTGCTCATCTGGAATCTGTGCAATAGGCCTTGCCCTAACCATGTCTTTATGATGAGCAATTTTCACGAGCATCCTTTGCATCAAAGAAACTCCTCCAGCTTAGCAGGGAGTTCTCTGGTCAGTGTTGGATCTTGTAGAAGTCACTTGGGTGGATCTGGCACAGCCCCTCTGGTGTGACAGACACGGATCTGTGACATGGCAAATTGTGTGGCGTGGGTCAAGCCTGTTCTGCTGGGAGGATCTTTTCCTCTGCACTGTATAGATAACTGTAGAGATCAGAGGGCATTAGAAACCCCAACTTTAAGGTGAAACATCACGAGGTGGTGTCTATTTACAGAATATGCAACCTGTGACTGCTGTAACTGAATGTAAGCACTCTTGAAATACTCTGCTTTGCTGACGTGATTGTCTTAAAATACAGCAAACGAACCAAAATAGCTAAAACTGGTCCAATGGCTTAACTGTCTTTGAACCTTTCTAAAATGCTTGCAGTGGGTGAGACTTAATGATGTTTCTTGCATTTGGAGCTGTAGTGCAGAGGAATTATTTTCTCCTTCACTGATTTTCAATTTGTTGGAGAAAATATTTCCCTTTTTGGTCCCTTTGTAGAATGTCTGGGAGCACAGAACCTGTTCATTCCTCAGAGTCCTCCAAGCTATGACCAAGGCTGGTACCATAAGGGAAGGATGTTTTAAGCAAAAAACTTGCTTAACTGTGAAGCTGCATTCATGTGCTCCTGGGGCCCATCTGCATTTGGAAAGGGTTCTGGACAAACCATTCTCTTTGCTTCTAAAACCCAGAGATACTGATGGTGTCAGTCATGTGAGACTTAAAAATGTGAAGTTTGTAGCTTTAACTTTTTTTGTAACAAAGAAATTACACTGGCATAAACTGCTGACTTGAAATGCTGTTTTGTAAGATCTGGCTGTTTGTATATAATAGTGTTGGGTCTTTAGTTTGTATATGTCTGGAACAGTAACTTTTATTGCATTCCTCAGTTTGATACAGGAGATTTTGTTTCATCTTTCTCAAATATCTTGCCTTATTTGTTCAAAGGGGCAAATAAACTGTCCCTGCCTGAAAGCATCAGTGTTGTGTCTGATATTTGTGCATTGCAGTACTTGGGGGTGTTGCTGTTTACCAGGACACGTTTTGGCATGATGCACCTCTACTCAGCCAACGTTATGCAACGTTCTGGAGGAGAGCACAGGCTCTCAGGAACACGGGCAGTGAACATGTCAGACACTTGTGTTAAAACTTTACTAATTCTGCAGCTTGGGGTGAGATTGCTGGAGCAGAGGGGCATCTCCATGTGCTGGCAGCTCTGTGTGGTTCAGGAGGTGATGCTCAGGCAGTTCCAGCAGGGAGGAGCACAGGCAGCCCTGCCTGGAGCTCCAGCCATGCAGGAGGGACGATTGCCCCACGGGGTGCTTTGGCAGATGGGGATGCTGAGCTCTGCTGTGTGTGGGTTCTTGCTGTCTTTGCAGCAGCTTCCCTGAGCCTGCAGGCAGATTTGGGGCTAGGTACATACCAATTTATCCACCTTCCTACACAACAGGTGAGGCTAGAGGCTCACTCCTAATTCTGGCTCGCTTGCTGCACTTTGAGCTTTCCAGCTCAGGAAAAGATGAAGCTGACAGTGAGTGGGTGCTGCCTTCCCATGGTGAACTGTTGGCTTCGATGTGGTTTCCCTGAGCAGTTACTAAATCTGTCCTGGAGGGATGACTAACTGGAGCAGAGACAGAATTCATTCAGGAGTCAGCTTTGGTTAGCAACTCCGGAAGAAACAAAATAGATCTGAGCTTTTAAGTGTTGGGAAGGAGCTTGGAAATCAAAGGGAGGGAGGCTGCAGGCTTTTCTAGTAACTGGGGAAGCCTGGAGCTCTCACATCTTCTCAGCAACATTACCAGGATACTGTGGAGCCCCAGAGCAAAGGGAGGGAGGGTTGTGCAGCCATGCCAGGGGAGGGTTTGTGTGCACTCCCTCTGTGCTGGCAGCACCTGCTGCACAAACTTCTGCACATGACTAACAAACCCAGTAACAACAGGTAGCCACGAGCTGGGGCTGATGGTTAGCCTTGGTTTTCTACCTCATAAGGGAAAAAGTCAGCTCTCCACTAAGCCCATAGCTCCAGCAGTTTTTAATAATTGTAAGCATTAAGCTACAGGAGCTGCTGTGCCAGTGTCCTTTTTGCCCAGCTACTCATTTCCTACACCTTCATTTTGTACCATTTCCTGCTGTGCACAGGCCAAAAGGGTCTGAGCTTGGATAAATGCTTTGAGTGTTGGCTGACAGCCCTGCCTCGAGAGTTGACAATTTTTCATTTCACTAATCATTTTGGCAAAATTTTGACGAGTCAAACCAGGAAATACCCATCAGCTCCTTCAAGACTGAAAGTTAATTGCTCTTTAATTTAAGAGCCCAGGAAGAAAGCCAATGTGTTTAAAAACTTTAAAACAATTCAATTCCATCTATGAAGGACTGTCCTGCTCCCCTCCAGGGTGTTGCTGTCCAAATCAATACAGTGCTGGACGTGTAGGGAGCCCAGAGTCCCTGAGTCCCATCCTGAGTGGTGACAGCAGCCTCTTGCAGTCCTGTCTGTGCACAGTCAGCAGACAGCTGAGCTGTAGGGTGCATTTTCCTCAGCCCAAGGGGCTCACAAGCTCTGGACCAATATTCCTTCACTAGAGAGAGCATGATCTTGAAAGAAATGTGGGGCAGTTTTTCCCCCTGTGCTGCTCTCAGCAGACTCAAGGTCTGGATGTGAAGATGCATTGCTGGTGCTGTGCCTCCCTGCATGCCTGACCCGGGGGTTTTATTCCCTGAAATGGTGAGACCTGTCTAGGCACATTTGGTTAATTTAATCCCATGCCTTCACGGCTGCTCGTTTGGCTTTCTCAGCTGGTTAGAATAGAAGTCTTGATTTTGTGTTTTTCCTACAACTAAGTGAGCAGCTTGGGTTCAGGTAAAGGCTAAAGGGAACCCATAAGTATATGCAGACCTTGGGGCTGTCTCACTACAAGGCAAAAGTGGTTTAGCATTATTTTGCAAAAGAAAAAACAAAAAGAAAAATGGAAGTACTGCACTGTTTGTTTTTACTGATCTCCTTACATAGTTCAGCAAATAGGAATAACACTGATTCAACATGTCAAGCAGTGTGCTCAAGCAATGAGATCTGATTTTTGCTGAGGTCAGCAGGGTTGTAAGAATCTGTGAGCAGGAGAGATCCCAGAAACACTACCAGTGAGGAGGCTTTCCTTCCTATAGATGAAGCCCTTTAAAATCTCCAGGTTTTCTAATTACCAGCCAAGTGCACAGACCATGCTCAGGGTAGTCATGGATCTGAAAGTTGGCAAAGGAAAAGAAGTTTTAAACAAAGGTAATGAAGTTTACTTTGTCTCTTTGAGCAGAGTTGTCTAATTCTCAGCTGCATTAAATAGCTTAATAAGGTCACTCCTTAATCACCATTCCCTGGAGGCAAGAGAGTCATGCTTTAGTCAATCATTTGGTGAATGTGGAAAGCAGCTTTGTAGGAATAACCTGATAAAGTGTGTAATTGATTTACCCACTGTATCAAATGAAAATGCAGCCACTCAGGAAAACTGATTAGGGATTAGCAAAAGAACACGAGTTTCCTACTTGCCTTAGCAATAGTAAGCGAGGCTGTCCTTGCAGCCCGGTGCTGCACAGCCGAGCCTCGCCGGGGAGCGTGGGCTGTGCTCACCCACGCTGCTGCTGGGCACCTTCCTGCTCTGCACAGCTCCAGCTCTGCCAGATCTGCCTGCACAGCAGTGGGAGGATTTTCCTGGTGCACTTACTCAGAGCCATACAAATCCTAATGTCTTCACAGAGAGCAGGAGGCTAAAAAAAGAAAACATCTTTCGTGGCTTTCCCAAACCCAAGCTTGGGGTTCTCGTGCACCAGCCCCCTCTGATGCACCTTTGCCGTGTGGCAGAGGGCCTCACAGATCCTGCCTTGCTTATAGCCCCCGAGGCAGGGCAGCTTTTGCCTTGCAATGATTAGCAGAATGTGGATTTTTATTTTTTTTAATGGGAAAGCTCTCAAAGGAATAAAGATTAAACTCTATTTTTACCCTTATGACAGCCAGCAGAGTAATGCACCTGACACAGGGAGAGCAGTGGTGCCCTCCCCAGCCAGCCCCTGCAGAGCAACAGCCTCAGACACCCCCTCATTTCAGAGCATCTGAGAGCCACAGACAGCAGCAGGATTTCCTCCCTCCCAGCTGAGATGCCTGGCTCCCTGAGTGGCTTATCCAGAGCCCACCAGCTCCACCACATTCCCTCACACCCCATGAATGCCTCGTTCACTGAGCCTCAGGGAGGTGGGTTACTCCGACTGCTCCAGCCAGGGTGACAGCAGTGGTGCAGGCACGAGGATCAGCTGTCAGCACACCATCCAGAGCAGGGCTGAGGTGGGAACTCTGCTGGGCTCCAGGATGGGGCTGGAGCTGGCTGACAGGGACCTGCAGCACTGTGGGAGCAGCTTGGCTGCTCCTGCTCACCCTGACCCAGCCCTGGCTCAGCCCGTGGGCTGCATGAGCACTTCCAGCTGCCACAAAACAGAAACCAGCATCCACAGCAGGTCATTGAGGTCTTTAATAAAATATACAGTATGCATCCCATGCATAGATAGAAAATTAATTTACATGCTCCTAATTATTTGCATAATGCTTTTTCATTAATAGATATAATTTACTCTTCACATTTGAATACATTTTGCTACTGGAATATTTATGTTGAGAAGGGGAAACTCCTTCCTGTATTCAAGTAACAGTGCAGCAGGAGCTGGTTGGAGCAGAGGGTGCTGCTCTCCAGTCCCAGCTCCCAGCAGGAATAAGCACAGAGAGGACCATGGAGTTGGTACTGGAAGACTTGATGATGCCAGAAGCGTGAGCACCCTCCCATCCCACACCACCGTTCCTTGGGGACCCTCCCTGAGTCCCCCAGGGCTTGGAAAGGCTGGACCTGCACCAGTGTAGGCTTTCCCTGCCCATGACCAGCAGATGGCTACAGGCAGAGCCAGCACCAGCAACTACAGCTGTGCTGAAACCCAGCCAGGACAAGCAGCAGCAAAGCCATGGTCCAGGTACCCGGGGTCATCCTGCAGCCTTTAGCGTGTGTTTGGTGGTTTGGGATTGTGGGATGCTCGTTTCTCCTGCTCAAAACAGGCATTGCTGGGTGCACTCCTCTGTGTGCAACGGAGCTGCACAATTTCCAAACAGAGAGCAGGGGTGGGAGGGTGAGGAAAAGCTCTGTAGGGAATTAATGCTGTGCTGGGAGCAGCCCCAAAAGTGCTCAGGTGGGCTGGGGGTCCGGGCAGGAAGGGGTTTGTGTTCCAGGCCAACCTCCCTGCCTGGCTGTGAGGCGCTCAGAGGCTGTGGTGACAAAAGCAGTGCAAGGTCCCCTCTGCCCCAGCTCTCTCCCTGCAGGGGGAAGGTGAGTGCAGCGGCACTCGGGGAGCTCAGCTCCCTGTGAGGACACCCGGGGCAGTGTGACTCCTCCTTACAGCCCTCCTGGCCCTGAGACAGGGAGGGAAGAGGCAGGATAAAGCCAGGCTAGGGGCTGTGGTGAGGGAGACCAGGGCTTGGGGGACAGCCCGACTGGAATTGGCTCCTCAGTTCCCCCAACCTGACCCCTTAGACTGCTGCTGCCTCAGAGCACAGTGTTCCTTCTGCCATCCTGGTCATCCCCAGGTGGGTGGGCAGTGCTCCCAGCTGTGCCACACTCCCTGCACAGCCCCAGATCCCTGCGGGTCCCGGCAGTGGCAGTGCAGGAGAGCAGATAAATCCCAGCAGTGGAAAGAAAGTGGGGTTCAGTCGATCCCACTGCAGGGGCTAGAGACCATGGTGCTCACCCTGAGCTGGACACTCCCTCTCCTCCCATACAGGCTCATTCCCAGGCCCCTTGCCTTTATGGCTGGAGGGGCAGTTGAGCCTTTTGAGCTTGTTTCCTGCTGGGGGTAGGACAAGGCTGGGGCTGGAGTTGTCAACATGGCACAGGATCTGTAAGGGCTGCCAGCCTGTTGAGGGCTGCCTCATCCTTGAGCTATTTAACCTCACCCTGGACAACACAAATCATTAGGGCAGAGAAAAATCCCTCTCCACACACCTGGGGCAGTGCCTGATCAGGAGTCGCTTCTATTTCTTATTTTCTGCCTCCCTTTCTGGCAGGGCTATATCCAGCACCACAAGCTCCCTTTGCAGCCACGGGTGAGCAAGGTGAAGGCTGAGACACAACCAGGCAGGGTCTGGAAGCAGCCAGCACCCACTGGGCATCTCCTCCAACCCCTCCTGTCCTTCGCAGGGTGGTGCCGGCCGTGGCTCCTCCGCCGTGTCCCGGGGCCGAGCTCACCGTGAGCAGGTCCCACGCGCCCCGGGTGGGTCCCAGCAGGTCCCACATGCCCCGGGTGGGTCCCAGCAGGTCCCACGCGCCCCGGGTGGGTCCCAGCAGGTCCCACGCGCCCCGGGTGGGTCCCAGCAGGTCCCACAAGCCCCAGGGCTGCAGAGCGAGGGGTCAGGGGCTGGGGTGGGCACCGGGGGTCAGACCACGGCGGTCGGGGCTGCCCCTGTCCAGGGAGGTGTCGCTCAGGGCCTCCGAGTCTCGGTCGCGGCTGGAGGTGCTCCCCAGCTCCTCGGGCTCCTGCTTGCCGCTGTTCCTCACGGCCGCCTCCAGCGCCTTCTGCTTGCGGTAGAAGTGGGAGAACTTGTTGAAGATGATGGTGATGGGCAGTGCCACGACCAGGATGCCCCCCAGGATGCAGCCCGAGGCCGCCAGCTTGCCTGCCACGGTGACGGGCACCACGTCCCCGTAGCCCACGGTGGTCATGCTGACCGTGCCCCACCACCAGCACGCTGGGATGGTGTCGAAGCCGACGTCTTCCTCCTTCTCGGCAGTGTAGGCCACTCCAGAGAAGACAGAGACCCCCACAGCCAGGTAGAGCAGCAGGATCCCCACCTCCCTGTAGCTGTGCTGGAAAGCAAAGCAGAGCCTTGGTCAGTGGGGGCCACTGACAGGACACAGAGATCCCACAGTGCAAACACAGCCCTGCACAGACTCCTGCATTCCTCCACAGGGATCCCAGTGCCTCTATCCACCTCTGCTGTGGGATGTCCTGCTCCGAGGGTGGGCTGGGATGGGGCAGGAGTGACTCACACCTGGAGCAAGTGGTGCAGCCAGGAGTCATTCCTGGCACCCACAGCTGCCTCTCTGCACTCCACCAGCCTGTGAGTGCTGGGAGGGAAGACAGGTCTGGGCTCCCCAGCCAGGGATCCCCAGCAGAAGCTGCTCCTCTGCCTCCAGCACTCGCTCTGGCCTGATCTCAGCTAACAATATTTAGCACATTTTCCTTTTATCTTGGCAGGTCCCCAGAAACCACCTAAAAGGCAGCCACTAAAAGAAGCAATTTGTACCTTCCTGAGTCGCTGGCACTGCTCGCAGGGAGGACGTGGTCTCTGCTGCAGGCTCAGCTCAGCTCTTACCCAGGCTCAGCCTGAGCCCCAGGGTCCCTCCTGTACCCCAACACCCCTGAGCTCCAGCATTCAGGAAACCCTTTGTTACACACATGTAGAAAGATCACATCAGAGCTGACACGAAACCCAACATCCCTGGTCATCAGGGCAGTCCAGGGACCCATCCAGTGTCAGCATGGGCTGGTCTTAGCACCCATCCTACAGGTGCTGCAAGCCCCAGCTCGATGAGATACAGCCCAAGGGGTCTGGGAGCCTTGGTGGGAATAGAGCCATGGGACAGCCAGCTCTGATGGCAGTGGTTTGCAAAGCTCCTTGAAGACATCATTTCTCTGGTTTCAACCTAAAACCTTTGTGCTGCGATCTTTCTTTTTATATTCCTAACATTTGAACAGAGTATAAACCTGTGCCAGAAGCCCCGGGGGAACAGGCAGGGGGCAGTTGGAGGACCGGGCAGGGATCACCAGACTGCCACCACCATCCTCCCAGCATGGCTTGTCCAATCACTCTTTGACTGCCATAAGTGAATTTTTTGGATGTTTCTGCCCACTGACCTGCCAGCTTGCTCTTCATCTTTTGGGAAAAGGAAAACAGAGCTCTGATTGTGGGGATTTTTTCCCAGTCTCCTAACAAGCAGAGAATGCTTTATTGGAGACCACATAATGGCTAAAGGAAACAACATTTGAGCAAAGCAAACAGCAGCAGATGTGGGAAAAGGCTTCTGTGGTCAGGATGAGACTTAAAGGAGGTGGATTCATGGCAGGGAATGAGGAGACTTTGCTTAGACAGCTGGCAAAAGCTGCTCAGATAATGCCAGTAATACCAAATAACCTCCTCTTTCTCCTCTTCCTCCTCCTCCTCCTCCCTCACCTGTGGCTGCAAATGCCCTATAGCAGTGCCAAGGGAGCTCCTCGAGGAGGACAAGCAGCTCAGAGCTAAGGGTGTATCACTTGGCTAAGAATGACTGCTCCTGGCTGGAAGTTAACAGCAGGTCTGTGCATCCCAGCTGGGGAGCAGCAGCACCAAATAACCTCATGCATTTTTAAAGAGTATCAGATCTGGCCCTGGGATGTGTTGGAGGGGGAAGGCAAGGGGGAAGGCAAAGGGGAGGTCAGGCAGCTCCATAGCTCCTGCTGCTTCAATTTACATGCAGAGTCAGGGTTTGCTGCACAGGGAAGGCTCCAGAAACCTCCCAGCTGATTCTCAGGCACTGGCTGCCATCTATTTGCAGCCCTTTATCTGCAAAACTTCTGGTTTGCACTTTGATTGAGGGGGAAGGCAGCTGCAGCTGGGGTTTGGCTGGGATGCAGTTTTAGCCATGGTTTGAGTGGGATGCAGGCTTAGCCAGGGTTCAGATGGAATGCAGGTTTAGCCAAGGATCAGGTGGGATGCAGGCTTGGATAGGGTTTGGGTGGGATGCAGTTTTAACCAGGGTTTGGGTGGGTTGCAGGCTTGGGAAGCAGCCAGCCTTGGGGGAGGCAATGCTAGGTAATAAAAGACTCCAGCAAAAAGCCCTCCAAGCAGCAGTCTCCCCAGGTTCCTGCCAAATGCACATCTTTCCTCCAGCACAGCAGAAGACAATCGGAATGGAAGAGGCCACTTTGAGTCTTGCCAGAAACAGGGTGTGGAGACCGAGCAAAGACGGCCCATGGCAGTGACAGCAGGGTGACATGGGATGTGCAGAGTTCCAACCTCTTTATGTATTTAGGCCCCTGAGGGGACAGACAGACAGCAACTCCTTTATGGGCTGTAATTACCCAGGGACCAACATCTCTCGACAGCCAGCGGGAGAGGGGATCCCAACCCGCGCCACGGAGCCGCAGTAGCGGTAATGGATGTCGGGCATGGCGGGGAGGAAGAGCAGAGACGTGTAGGAAGCCTCTCCTCCATTTAAACATGCTGTGGATCAGGCCCCAAGCAATCTGAGGACTGTTCAGGGTTTACGATGCACAAATGGCACAATTCCCTCTGCTAGCACTCTCGTGGCAGGGGAACAATCACTCAGCTTGCCAGAGCCATCGCTCCCGCTTCCTGGCTGTTAACAGCCTTCACTGCTCTGCTCCTGCTTTCTGCTCCCGCCATAGGAAGTAAATTATGATTAACAAGACGTTGTAATTTATGTGCCCACTAAATCACAATGCCAAGCTGCTGCATCAGATTTGTGTCTTTGCTCATCCCCATTTAGAGCTGGCTATGGAGTCCCCAGGAAGGGGCACTTTCCAGCACGTCACTGGGTGAATCAGCTGCTCGTCAGAAGCCAGAGCCGTGAT
Organism: Motacilla alba alba; assembly: GCF_015832195.1. NCBI lineage: Eukaryota > Metazoa > Chordata > Aves > Passeriformes > Motacillidae > Motacilla > Motacilla alba. Next base: position 6,274,851 of record NC_052035.1, on the reverse strand, counting down.
GCTGCCGGCTCCCCAGACCTCATCTGCTGCTTAGTAATGTGCACATGAGTCCATCAGTGCCTGCTCTGCTGAAAGGTGGTGCTCATGCTTGGATGGAGCACCAGCAGGACTTAGGGAACCCTTTCCACATGTGCAAGTTTACTTAAATTTCACCAGCGGTTTTACCTGGGTCTGTCACTTGTCAGTGCCCTTTCAAGGTGAGTGTTCAGAAGCAAGTATGATGCAGGTGGGACTTCAGGCATCTTCATTTCAAGCATCCCACCCTGGACTCTGTACTCAGCAGCTTTTGAGGATGCCAGGAATATTTTGATGCTCTGTGGGCTCTGCAAGATTAGTTCTGGGCAGGGCTGGTCCTGCGTCACAGCAGAAGCTGGCAGAAGGCCTTTCCTGCTGCCCATCCTCACCCCCATTCACACTCAGTGCTCGCTTTCCTCCGTGACTCAGCCACGGGAACGGGTCCAACCCCAGCAGCCACTGCCAGTACACCCCATGCCAGCCCTGTCACTGCTGCAGCAGCAAAAACAGGGTGTCCCCAGCACTCATCCCTGACATAGCCCTAGAGAGGGAGCAGCACCAGGAGCTGCAGCTCCCTCCCATGCCAGGCACTGAGTGGGAGGAGAGTGGCCCTTTGGTGGAATTTCAGGCTCTGTTACTAAGATTGCCTCCTTGGCCATTCATGTGGCACACCAGTTGTTTGAAGGGGGTAAAGCCCAGGGATATTTGTGCAATTGACCCAAGAAGAGGCAATGTTTGCCCCGGTGATGATCCCCCCGTGCCCAGCATGAGCCCCACATGTGGTGGGGCACTGGGAGCGCGTGTCACTCTGAGCAGGCTCAAGGATCAGCTTTAGGATTCCTATTGATGCAATCACCAAGAACCAGGGACAGTTAAAGGCTGAGTTTAATTGGCCTCTGCACCAGGCTGGATTTTCTGTGTAAACACAGGAGGTGAGTTTCCTTCTCCCCAGATTTAAGAACACGGCACTCAGCAGGAGGAGGATGGAGCAGAGAGATGGTGAGGGTGAGCAGAACCACACTGGGTGTGGAAGCTGGTCCTGCTTCACCACTGAGCTGCAGTGATGGAGGTCTGGCTGCAGCACCGGGATAGTGAAGATTGCAGGACAGATTTCAAGTTGCCCTTGGTCTGTCTGAAGAGGCCAGGGGTGCTGTGGGTGGGGGTCTGGAGAAACACAGTCTTGGGGCATGTTGTGGGGGATGTGGTCCCTCTCACCAGACCTGCAGGGATGCCACTGGTAGATATACCTGAATCCTGGTCCTCCACTTGGTCAGCATTTCCTCCAGACCCTCTTCCTGAGGACCACATGGTCCTGGGACCAGCTTCCCCCAGCCCCGCATGCCAAGTTTTCCATCACGCTGAGGGGCAGCTGCTGGAAACCCAGGCTCAGCTGAGGACATAGAGCCTGCCAGGGGCTGGTTGTCCCACACCATTGACTCACACTTTGCTTTTCCATTGCTGCTTTGTGCCAGTCCCAGCCTCACTGCATCCTGAAGCATTCAAGTATCAACTCAGCTGGACCAGGATTTCTGTTTCCCTAAATGGGCAGACACCAGAGGCTGGACACTGGCTCTGGTCAGCTGGCAGCATGCCCTTAGGAGGGTTCCCCTTTTCCCAGAATGGGGACAGGAGCAGCCCTGAGCCACACACACTGGTGCTGGCAGACCCAGCAGCTGCTAGCTGGCCTGCTACCTGCTCAGCAGGTCACTCTCAGGCCTGCTAGGCACTAGTCTAAAGGAGTAGGTAAGGAGATAGAGAGCCAGTTTACCTTCAAGGTGGCCCCCAGTGACCTCAGTCCAGTGGAGTGCCGAGCCAGCTTCAGCACCCGGAATATCCTCATGAGCCGAAACACCTGCACGACCTTGCCCAGGTTGCCCAGCTCCGAGTCACTGCCCATGGTCACGTCCACCAGGAGGGTGAAGTAGAAGGGCAACACTGACACAATGTCAATCAGGTTCAGTGGGTGCTTGAAGAACTTCCTGGGGTTGGGTGAGAGCAGGAGGCGGGAGGATACTTCAAAGGTGAACCAGGAGATGCAGAAATACTCCAGCTTGTGCAGGATGGGTTCATCGAGCACGTTGCCATTCTCATCCACCTCCTGGTACTCGGGCATGCTGTGGATGCACATGGTGGCTATGGACACCAGCACCACGCTGATGGACACGAAGCTGAAGAGCTTGCTGGGGATGGAGTAGCCAGGGTTCTCCATGGTGAGCCAGAGGCGCTTGCGCAGGTTGCCACAGCGCAGGGTGCTGTAGCGCAGCAGGTCGTGGTTGATGTCAGAGATCTCATCAGGGGACGTGTCCACGCTGCTCACCTCGCTCTCCTCATCCCAGTTGTGGTGCCGGCTCTCCAGCTTGCGCTCGTGGTAGCGGTAGCTGCAGCAGGAGTCCAGGAAGAACTCGTTGATGCCCCAGTACTCGATCTCCTGGCAGAAGGAGAAGACGCACAGCTCCTCCATGACATGCAGCTTCCCCGTCTGGTAGAAGTGCAGGACATAGAGGAAGAATCCGGGGTTTCGGTCGAAGTAGAACTCCCTGGCGCTCACGTCGTAGTCATCGCAGAGCTGCAGGATGGACTCCTCCGAGTCGCAGGAGAGCAGCCGGCCCAGGCGCGTGTCGGGGAACTTGGAGAGCGCGCTGGAGCTGAGCCGCCTCCTCAGACCGCCCACGTTGATGTTGATAACGTCCTCCTCAAAACCGGGACCCCAGTAATTTAAGGTCTTGTTGACCATGATCAGCAGTGCAGGAGCGGGTTCCACCTGTGGGTGAGACAGCGGGGCTGGAGGGGACACAGGGCTCCCCCAGATCTGGGTGCTCCTGGGTGAGGGGGGGCAGAAGCACCCTGGGGAGTGAGGAGAGATGTTTGCATTCTGAGAAGTGAGGACCAAGGAGAGAGAAGGGGAGAAAAACAGCTTTAGACTGTTGTTCTCCTGTGGCATGGAGGTTAAAAAAAGAAAAGCCAGTGATTTTTCCATGTGAAACTTTTCCTTGCTTTTTTACCTGCTAAAGTTTCTCCCTTTGCAGGTTGCTAATGGCCTAAGGAAGGCAGTTTAATTCACCTCCAGCACCCCACCCATGGGGCTCTCCTTCTTCAAACAGGTAATTAGTCACTTAAGAGAAGATTTATTCCCCAAAGAGTCTCCCTGAGGAAAAATTAGATCTTGTCCAATCACCACTGCTGTGATTCTGCCAAAGTGCTTTGTAGCCCCACTACCCACGCTACTAATTACACCTGGTCAAAAAGTCCTTAGATGGTGCAATCTTTCCAGCAGCACAGGCAGTTTTGCCAAAATCAAAGTATTGTCACAGAAGGTGTCGATTTTAGGAAGAATTTGAGAGGAAGAAGTGTCAAAACAATTCATCTGCCTGTTTTGTTTCCTCTTGTGTGTTCTGCCATGTAAAATATTAGGATTATTTTGATTATGTTGAAACATAACAAAAACATGATTCAGAATCATTGATGACTGAATCAAATCTGTATGTCAATGGGAAAATAAAAACCCAGAGTTTTGATTTCTATTGTTTTTTAGGGATTTGTAAGTTTCCAGGAGCTGGGCTTTTTTTGTGCAGCAGAAATTCTATTTTCTAATGAGAAACAGTTAAAGCATCAAAGAAAGAGAAGCATTCCTAGATGCAGATGCATTTACCTGTCTCAACCAGAATTTTAGAGCAAAAAAGCAAATAAAAAGCATCGTGATCTTTATGCACCAACTCGAAATCAGATTTTTCCACCTACCTTATTCATCAAAACAAGCAGGGAGCAGCCCTGTACTCACGGGACCTCCCTGCTCCTGGCACAGAGTGGTGGGGTTTGAGGGACACTGCTTTGCTCTCTTGGTGGAGGAATTACATTTTTTCCTGTCTTAAGTCACCCACAGAATTTTCTAAGCTTTTAGGGTCTGCAGGGACAGAGGGCACAAACAGGCAGCAGGAGCTGAGGGAAGAAAGGCTGCAGCCCCTGCAGTGATGCCGAGGTGCCAGCAGACCCCACAGAGAACAGCCTGGTCCCACAGCAGCCACCGGGGGCCAAGGCCAGGTCAGGGACACGAGGTGGGTCACACTACCCAGGGCGGTCCTGTGAGTTCTTCCTCACCAGCCATCTCACAGGATTTATGGGGCAAACAACAGGGCTCTACCTGCTTTCCAGTGTGAGAACCTCGGTGTAAAAGGTTTGTCAGACTGGGAGGGACCTGGGGAACACAGTCACCTTTAAACCTGTAGGGCAGAGCAGAGCTGCAGAGGAACAGGTAATGGAGCTACGGTTAAGCCCCAGAGGTGTTTTTTAAGCTGAGCATGGCTGTGGGTGCAGGAAATGCCAGATTTGTGTAAAACAGCCTGGCAAAGGCATCTGCGAACTCCGCTGCATCTCCCAGCCCGGGGCTCCTTAAAGACACAGCTTTGCACCACAACCAGCACTTCCATCACACCACGTCTGGAGGAGGCAACCAGCTGGTGATAAACCTCAGAGCTTAATGGACTCAATGTCTTGCCTTTCAAACGGGAGGGAAGAAGGAGAAGGATCCATTTGTAATGCTTAAGCCAAAAGCAAGGGAGAAGAAGGGGTGTAAACCCTTCTTTCAGGGATAAATTGGAATTTCAGTGTCAGATTAGCTTTTCCAGAGAAGACATCACACAGCCCATCTGTGGGGTAGGGATGACTAATCCAGGTTCCTTCCAGAAGGATGCTCATGCATTCAGGCTATAAGCACACACACACAGATGGGGGGCCCTGGAGGTGCATCTGTGGGATCCAGCTTATCCCAAAACCAGCCTCAGACCCTCTCTGCACCCTCCCTGTAGAGCAGCTCTCTGAAAGGTCAGGCCACCAAACTCAAAGGCCAGGTGGTTTGGGGGCTGGGCTGGGGCACAGGGCAGCCCAGGATGGCAGGACAAGCCTGAAGCATTGCTCCAGCTCAGCAGGACCATCCCCAGAGCACAGCTGTGGCTCTGGGTGAGATGTGCCAAACCCTGACAGCCAGAAGGGGATGGCTCCTATCTCTCTCCCAGCTCAAAATTAGAAGGTGGGTGTCAGGACCCTGCAAGCTTTGTACCCCAGGGAAATCCCTCCATCCCTCCTGCACTGGAAGCAGAGCGAGGAGAAGGGTCACGAACTGCCAGAGATGATCCTTTATGATGTTCCCTTATGAATAGACCAAATTATTTCTGCCCACATACAGCTTTCATCTTGGAATCTAAAGCAGCAATTAATAGTTTTATAACTCTCTTGCCTATTTGTTTCACGAACAGCTAAGCTCAGCTTTAGAACAGAACTGGGCTTTGAACTGGGACCCAGTGTGATCTCCCCTGTTGGACCACCAAAGCATGCACCCCATTCACATTTGCAGGGGAATCAGCTGGGAAACAGAAGCTCACTTTGGAAGCTTGGATGATTTTTATTTAAAAGCACGACAGACAGAGAATACAAATGTGTCTGTCTGGGATAAAGTGAATTTGCAAAATTTTCCTTTAGTTGACCCAAAATTTCCATGAATGATTGGAAAAAGGGAACAGATCAAGCCAGTCTCCTTCTGATAGATGTTGAAATATATTGTAGGCTATTTTGAGACAACCGTCAGAATTACACAAGCCCAGTGTGAGCTGGGTGTTGGGCGTTCAAATTAATATCTATCTTGTGGAGGAAAAAATCCCTGGTATATGCATTCATGACAGTAAAAATAAAATATAAAACAGATCAAGCATGTCTATAAGAAATGCTAGAAGAGTTTCCCTTGACAACATTTTTTTTTCTCAAAGGCTTTCAAATGGAAGTTATATATATTTATTCTACCTGGCAAAGGAAACTCAAGGGAGTGGGAAGGAAGGTGCTAATAGACATTCAAGTGAGGATGCAGCAAGTGCAGGGAGCATTGCTCACAGGGTCTTTTCCAACCAGGTACAATGGATTTAGATTAACAGTCCAAATAAAAAACCCTGTACTTACAGCTCAGCGAGGCTTCCCAGCAGGGAGTCGTGTGGCTTGTCTCAAAGGAGCCATTAGAAATGCGTAGAGGAGGAGGAACCTCTTATCCTTTGCCTGTAGCCTACCCTAAACGCCCTGTCACCCGGGGCTTGTGACCATGCATGTCCCAGGTGTGCAGGGGTGGTGGCTGCAGACCACTGAGGAGATCCTGTGCAAGACATCCATGAGACTGGGGTAGGACTGGGTGTCCCCTGCTGAGTACCTGAGGGTGTCCGTGGGCCTGGGTGGCATCCCAGCTCCTGCAGGGTGGTGTCCCCATATCCCGGGACAGGACTGGGGAGACATCTTCCTTCTGGTCATCCAAAACTGCCTCTGCAAAGCCTCATCCCCATTGCTGAGCGTCTCTGTGCTCATGGGCTTGAAGATGCTCAGGACCAAGCCCTGCCTTGGGCGGTGCGGGGGTTTGCCAGGCAGGCAGTGGGGAGAATGGAAGGGGGATTCCCACTACTGGCTGCTCCCTGCGGGCAGAGCACAAGCTGCTGCTGTATGCTGAGAGGCCACCAAAATGCTCAGGGCTGGAGATGGAGATGACGGGGGACTCCCTGCTCGCCTCGGGTGCAGGAGAGGGTGATTACCAACAGCCCAGCGCTGTGCCAGCCTCCACTCCCAGGTCTCACGCTGAGCGTGCACAGCTCTCCAGAGGGACCTCCGTGCTCCGATCCCCGGGGAGAGGGAATGCAGCCGCCGGGGAAGGCAGGCTCCGGGGCGAGGGACTCCCCTACACCCGCCCGCACAGGGACGGGGAGGAGTGTCCCTGCGCCCCGGCACCCAGCAGCATCCCGGGGTGGGGATGGTGGCACGGCGGCTCCCCGCTTACCCCGGGATGTCGGTGCCTCGCTTCCCCGCTGGTCCCTGCATGCCGCTGCTCCGGTCGCCCTCTCACCCCGGGCTGCCAATGCCCCGAGTCCCCGACGCACCCCAGGCTGCTGACCCCTGCGATGCCCGGGGGTTCTGCTACCCCGGGTACCCTGGTTGCTGGTGCCCCGGTCCCTGTGTTACCGATCTTAAGGTCCTCGCCGCGCCCCGGGATGCCAGCGCCGCGGGTCCCCGGGATGTCGGTGCCTGCAGCTCCCCGGGATGCCGATGCCGCGGGTCCCCACCCCGCCCCGGGATGCCGCTGCCCTCGTCCCCGCCCGCCCCGGGTGCCGGTGCCGCGGTGCCCGCGCTGGCGGAGCCCGCAGCACCCCGCCGGCGGAGCCCGGCCCCGCGCCGCCGCTCACCTGCCTCGGCGCCGCCCCCGCCGCAGCGAGCGCGCCCGGCGCGGAGCCGCGAGCCCGGCGGGGCCGGCGGCGGCAGCAGCTCCGCGGGGCCGGGGGTCCCGCCCGCCGCCCCTCCCGGAGCCGCCCTCCGCCCGCCCGCCGGCGCCGCGGCGCGGGAACAGTCGGGGAGAGCGCGGTTCCCGGTTCCCGGTTCCAGACCGCCAGTGCCCGGTTCGTGGCCGCCTCTGCCTCCCACCAGCCCCTCCCGAGCTCTGTACAGGGGACGGGGCCGAGGATGGCCGGGGAGAACGCACCGGACGAGACCAGCGACCTGAACTTGGCGAAACCGGCCGGCAGGTCGGCGCAGCTCCGTGCGAGGCTGAGGGTGTCAGGCGGAACTGAGCCAGGAATCTGGACCAGGCGGCGGTACCCCTGGCATTCCTGAAGTCTTACCTGCTGGAAGTGCCTCGGAAGGCGGGAGAGCTCACAGGATGGCTGTGCCAGCCGCGCTGGGGGTGCCTGTCTCAGCGGGCCCTGGGCTACCCCAGGTCTTTGCGAAGCCGCCGGGGGTAAAAGCGCTGCCCTCGGGGCCGAGCCCCCGCAGCCGGGAGGGCCGGGCCGTCCCGTCCGTGCGCGGTCAGGCCGAGCCGGGCCCGGGCAGCGGCGCCGCCCTGCGCCGGGCACACGATGCCCCCCTGCCCTCCGTGCGATCCATCTCCATCTCGCTCCTTGGAAGTGGCACCGTGCGAGGCACCGGGGCAGCCCCGCGGGGAAGCGCTCCCCTGGCTGGCTGAGCTCCTCGGTGTCTCTTCAAAGGCTCACTGGGAGGTGGGTGAAGGCAGCGAGCCCCGAGCACGGCACACGCTGCTTTCAGGTCAGCGAGATGCCGCCGCCGCCCGGGGCCATCCCCAGACAGCCCGGGGAGCGCTGCGAGCCCACCCAGTGCCCCGGAAATCAGCCGCTGGAGCAGAGGGATGGGAAGGACAGGATGGGAAAGGGACCTTCCCAGGGTGACGGCCGGGGCTGCATGTCCCCGCAGCGATGGCTCATTGCTCCGGCAGCCAGCACAGAGCAGCTGTGTCACACAGGCACGGGGCGACCCTTCACAGCACCCTCTGTGTCCCTTCCATCGGCTTGCTGATCATCGTCCGAGGGGCTGGAGCCTGAGGGCTCTCAGCCTTCTCCAGGCTTGCACGAGGCGGACTGAGAGCTCCTTTTGGTGGCGAGCATCCTTCCCCCTGCCCGCACGCCCGCCTCCCGCGTGTGCTGCCAGTCCTGTCCCTGTGCCAGGCAGAGCTGGCCGCTGCAGGGCCATCAGCGTGTCTCCATGTGTGTGATGTGTCAGACTGTGTGTGCCCGTGCTTGTTTACATGGCAAGGAGGCAGCGGAGGGAGGGGGAAGGGATGACTTTGAGGGAGGCCTCAGAAAAGAGGGAAAAAAAAAGAAAAAAGAAAAAAAAACGGAGGGAAATTCCTCTGTTCTGTGATATGAAGCAAAAAGCATTTATTTTTATGGCAATTAGAGATGGCTGAGCATCCCTGGAAGCTGCAAGATAAACATGCCCATCTTTGTCTGCTCCAGGCAGCTGCGAGCCTGGCTGATGGTGGGTGCTGAGCCCCAGCGGGGTGCAGCCCACAGGGTAGGAGGAGGGCTGGCTCCCACGTGGGGTTTTCTCTGCCTGTCACTGACATATGGTGATCAGGGTGAATTTTCTTTTCCCTTCTGAAAATAGTTCTCATCCAGCCATTTTTCAGGGAAGGAGCTGTGCCTGGCGCTGCAAGGGCGCCCACTCCATCTGGCACTTTGTGTCTGCACCAGAGCCCCATTTATGCTCTACTACAGATAGACCTCAGCCCTGTCCCCCCAAAATCAGCTTTCTCAGTTCGAGGAGGTTTGCTGAGTGTCCCTGAGCCGTGTGGAGGAGCTGAATCCTGAGTGGGAAAGGAGTTGACAGGGCTCTGTCCTTACTGCCCCCACATTGGAGAGATCACCCTGGAAAGGAGCTGGAGAGACACGGAGAGGAGATACCTCCATGTCTCCTGCTGCAGCTCAAGGCTCTGGCTGGAAGCTACTGCAGAGAAGGGAAGTTCACGTCCCAGGCTGCAGAGGCCTCGTGCAGGTTTGTGCTGGCATCAGGACATCCTTCAGAGGGGACTTGGCTGCTGCATCAATGGCACCTGAGGTGAATTTTCCCTTTTCCCCACAAATTCAGAGGCAAAAGGTCTGACTCTGCCACGAGCCAGCCAGAGCCTGTTGGCCTGCCTTCGCACTGACACTGGCAAGCTGTGGCAGGAGAGGGAGATCTCACTTTAAGGCTGTTTTCCAGCGAATTGGGGTGTAAGGGCTGTTCCTTGGCACAGCTGTGTTTGTGATGGCCCTGGTGAAGCTCAGCTCCTCACGGCACGGGCCAGCCCCGTGCCCCGCTGCCCCTCCTGAGCTAACCGGCAGCGATGTGGAGATGGGAACAGACAGAAAATCAGGTCAGCTGGAAATGCCTCACCATCTCTTCCTTTCATGTCTCCCCCCATCTTCCTCTCCTGAGGAAGGCACGTCTCCGCCCGCCGAAGGCCGGGCAGGATCGTGTCGATAACCACACGGCAAATCCTCCACGCGGGCACGGGGGGCAAAACCTCTTGCCGTGGTCTCTTCTGCAGTCTGGAAGCAAATCGCAGAGGCAGGGTGAGTCTGAAGCCAGCAGCCATTTCAGTGCAGTGAGTCATCCCAAAAGGCGCTCAGCTTGTGGCAGCTCCCTTCCTTTCTTCTTTTTGCCTTTTTTTTTTCTTTTTTAATAGCTGATGTAGCAATAAATTTTTAAAAAATAGCAGGAAATACATATGAATATAGCATGTCTCCAGAGCTCCTCTAATTAAAAGAAAAATCTTCAGGCACTTTTGAGCCCCTTGGATATGTGTTGTGAAAGGCTGGAGCCGCTGGGTACCTGCCACGTGGGAGGGTGGGATAGAGCAGTGCACCTGCGAGTGCAGGGGGATCCGCGGGGCTGGCGGCTGACAGGGGCTGATTAATGCCGGGGACACGAGCACAAAGCATTTCACAAATAGTCCTTTCCAGAGGGAAAGAGCTAAATTAGGGCAGTCGCATAAGCCTGGTCTTGTGTTTCTCAGTGGCAAAGACTTAATACTAAATACATGGGCTTTCCTTAATGCTGTTGTTTCCTGGTGGTTGCTGTGCTCGCTGGTGCGTTTGCTCCCCGAGCTATGGGAGGGGGTTGCTCCAGCCGGAGGGGCTTGGGCTTTTCCTTCCCATGCCATTGGCTGCTCCCATTCTTGTGCTGTCAACTGTCCCAGTTTCCATGCCTCTCCCTGGAGCCAGTTCATGGGGGGGCAGGAGAGAAAGCGAGCAGTGATGGCAGCGTCCTCTGAGCAGGAGGAGAAAAGTGAGGACACAAATTCCATGGGGTTCCATCCCTACAACTCCCATCTTCCTCCCAGAGCCACAGGGTGTCTATAGATGCTGCTGACAGGGGGCTATCAGCCTGCTCCACTCTGGAAACTGATTAACCAGCTTCATTCAGTCTCTGGGGCCCTTGGACACCCCTGCATATCCAGCCCCCTGCAGAAAGGTGATTTGTTGGAATCCATCTGCAGCAGGCCTGGGACACACTCTCAGTATGGCCTGACACAGCCCATCCCTCTGACAGCCTGGAACTCTTCTGGACTTGCGTTTTACTGAGCTGACAGGGTGCATGAGCCAGGAAGGATTAATGGACACTCACTGAACCTGCTGGAGACCTTTACTTGTGTTTGGGCTCTGAAACTCTAACAGGAAACATGAGAAAATCTGGAGAGTTGTACCAATGCAGTGGCTATTCTTTACAGAGATGGAGAGCCTCTGGTGAGGGAGCAGGGAGATGCTGCAGTGTAAGGTCAGGCATTTCAGAGCACTGATTTACTACCTGGCGAGCTCCCACGTGCCTTGAGCATATGGACTGCCTCCATCTTACAGCAACCTGCAATCTCCATGTGCTGAATCCCCTCCACCTCTGCTCCAGCTTGTCTCACCATCCTCCAGCACCCAGAATTACCAAAACTGAATTCATCAGAAACAAAGGCTATTCCCAGGCTCATCATTAACCTGTTGGAGCATCTCAGGGCAAGGCTTCCCAAGGGCCAAGCCCTCTCCAGACCATTCCCAGCAGGGCTAGGAGCTGCCACAGGTAGGGATGCTGGCAGAAGGGCAGAAGGTGTCAGAGGAGGGGTTAATGGCAGGACTTGCTCTGTTCCCTGACACCCATCTTTGGTGTCAGGGTCAGTCTGGCCACACTTCATTCACCAGTACAGAGAAACCACAGAACCCAGTCATCACAGCTGTGCTTACACAGGCAGCATGGGCTCACTTCCTGGATTCGCTGCCAGGAGAGAGACAGGTGAAGATGGAAGCACAACTTTAACTGCAGTTAAATCTTACAACAGTGCATGTTGAATGATGCAAGTAACCAAGAGTGCAGCCAAGCTATGACTCTGCAGGCTCGTGCAGTAAGGACACTTGCCCTGCATTTTGTTTTTGATAGCTGAGCACAGCCAAGGCCATGGCCATGGAGGGAGCCAGAGGTGGCCTCTGATTCCTGCCAGCAAGGACAGGCTGGGTGGAGCAGGGAGTCCCAACCTGCCCCTGTGCTGCACTGCACAGGGAAATGCCTTATAATTTAATATTTAGGCAAATTGGAAATCAGTCTTTTCATGCAATAAAGGGGTCAATTAAAGGGTGATTTCCCTGAGATTTATCTGATCCTGTGGATAATTTCATCCCATAGCAAACCCAGGTGAGGGCCCATCACTGGTGGAAGCAGGGACAGCAAACCTGCCCTGAGGCTCTGCCTGTCCCCAGAGCTGGACAGAGAGTGGCCACTGGATTTGGGGCTCTTCAGTCTCTGCCCAGCTGTGATGACACAGCTGAGACTCAAAACTATAAATTGCTGGTGAATTATCACTGTGGTGGTTTTGCAGGTGGAAGTGCCCTGGTGGTTTGAGGCTCTGGGTGAGTGCCCTGCTCCCATTCCAGCTCTGCCTCCAGCTGCCGCTGTGCTGACAGGGATGAACACACAGGGACAGCTACAGCTGGAGATGCTTGGGTGCAGGGAAGGGTCTGCTCTCCAGTCTCTGCAAGGATGTTGTCTTTTGGGCTCTCTGCAGGAGGTTCAGGCAGTGCTGGGGGAGGTGAGAGAGCTCTGCTGCCAGAGTGTCTTCAGGTCTTGAGGCTCTGAAGATGCCAGGGACTTGCTGATTCCCTCCATCCCATCTCTGCCTCTCCCTCCTTTAGACATCATCCAGCATGGGCAGGACCCTCAGTCCAAGGAGGAGGATGTGGGGCTGGAGATGCTGGAGCACTGGGGAGTGGGGTGATGTGACACCCAGGGCTGCAGGGTGCCTCTGGGGGGCCAGACTGGCAGGGGACCCCCTAAGCCCCCCAGGTGCCCTTGGCAGGGGCTCAGCCATGCCGTGGTTCTGTGGTTCAGGGCTGGTGACTCATTGCCAGCCCTCGAAGGCTGCAGAGCCACGGCAGGGGGGAGCAGGGTGTCTGACAGCTCCTGAGTCTCCTGATAGATATTCCTCTGCTGCTGCATGGAGAATCACTGCTGTCTCCATGTCTGAGCCCAGGTTTGCTATGCTGGCTATGGATTTTTCCATGCTGTACAGGATCCTGGCTGCTTGGCACTGGATTGTTGTAGTTTCGAGGGGTTTTTACCAGGAATATTTGAGCAAGCAGCAGAGGAGAAGCCAAGGAGGCAGGATGCAGGTGGATGAGAGCTTGCTGGCTGAGTCTGGATGGCTGGGGGAGACACAGGCACTTGCTCCTGCAATATGCACACAGGATCCCACCTTTCATTACCTTCTTCCACCAGCTGCAATCTTGAGGGCACCCCTCATCCTTTCATTGATCCTGACAGAGTTCAGGGCTTGCCTCTTTAGGCAGATTCAGGTACCGAGAGAGAACACATCTGCCTTCTTTCCAAACTCTTGGAGCAGTGGAAGTAGCATTTGTGTCCCAAGAAGATGCCTGTTGGTTTGCTGGGATGCACCATGGCATCCATGCAGAAGCCCCTTTGCCTGAGCCCTGGAAGGAGCCTCCTGATGACATTTCAGGAAAGCATTTCTCTATTTTTAGAGGCCATCGTGCACAGAGCCAGGGAGTCAGTACAGGATTCCCAAGCTCTTGCAGAAAGCAGTCGTGCAGCTCGGGATGCTCGCAGCAGCAGCCCTGGGGCTCATTAACACGATCCAGTCACAGCAGTTCCTGAAGCAGAAAGGTATTTGGGCATTTGGGCAGCAATCTGCTGCCTCTTTCAGTCTCTGCTGGGTCAGGCTCTGAGCATGCTGGGACCAGGCTGATTGGCACCACAGCTCTGCCTTGGAGGTCCAAAGCTTCCACTGGCCCGGCTGTGCAGGAGCACGACAGGGCGGCCTCGATGCTCTGCTGCTCGGCCCATCTCTCCCTGATTAATGTGAAATCCAGCCTCATGAATCATTCATGAAGCTTTATTTAGTATAATGATTTCTGACATCCACTGCCTGGGAACAGCATTTTGGGACAGACCGTTTGCGACCAGCAAACTCCAGAAATAGGGAGCTGACGCTGATCCCTGCTGAACGGGGAACGTACAGCAGGGGACAGAGGGAGGAGGGGCTGAGCAGCCCTGCCTCCTTCTCGGGGAATCACAGGTTGCCTCCTAATTAGCCAAATGTGTAAAAGCTAAATATTGACATCGCCTTGTGGTTCCCTGCGTCTTGCCATCACATTGCATGTGATTAACCTACATAGTGTCAGGGAAAGGAGCATCTGTGTGTGCCTTGGCACAGGCAGGCCTGCAGAGACAGGAATTCCCCCTTGCAACGCTGCTGGTGGGACCTGAAGGAGCTGGGAAATGGATTCCCCTCTGGGGCTGGAGCTGGGGAGAGGGAGAAGCTCGTTGGGCTTCCCTACAGCATAAACACCCATCCTTCCTCTTCCTTGGCTGTGGGGAGGCACTGCTTTCAGCTGGGATGGGCTCTCTGCAGGCGAGCAGCCCCGTTTGGGAGGGGTGTGCAGGCACCTTTGTTCCTGTGCTGGTGGATTTGGCAGTGATGGTGGGTTTCTGACCGTGTGCGGGCCACAGGGTGGGATCTGTGCTGCAGTTTGATGCATGAGCAGGGGCTGGTGCAGGGCTGGCATCTTTGGGAGCTGCTTTTCCTCCCTGCAAACTGCTTCATGTGACTCTCAGAGTGCTTCACCAGCCTTTGCCAGAGCTGTTATTTGTGGAACATCCCAGCTGCTTGGCTGAACACAGACATCAGCCTCTCTGAGGGGCTGTGGAGGGAGTGCCTTGCTGAGAGATGGGGCTACAGAGAGGGCAGGGATGATGGAGCCCAGCTGCCCTGCCTGCCATGGGACACAAGGAGGCCCAGCTGCCTGCCTGTGCCACTGCCAGCCTCCTCTGGGCTCTTGCATGTGTCTTCATGCAGTGTGGCTTGCTGCAGAGGAAGAAGATGTCTCCTTTCCTCTCTTTCTGCATGGGGAAAAGGATTGCTGGCATGTAGGGATCTCCCGCAGCTACAGGGCGCTGTCAGTGCCTCGCCTTTTTTGCCTTCCTTTTGGCTCCCTGGCTCAGGGAAGTCCTGCCAGCATCTGAAAGGCTTCCTGGGTGTGCACAGCCCTGCGCAGCTGCAGCAAAGAGCAGCCTGCTGAGGATTCCTGGTGGGATGGAGGGGGATGGAGCCAAGCAGCTCAGCACAGCTCTGCTGCCTCTTGGCTGGGGCAGGCAGAGCTGTTCCCTGCCAGATCGAAGGCCTTTGTCACAAGCAGCTTGTGAGCTTTGGCAGCACTTTAGGCAGGAGAGAAATCACAACGGGCTGCTCTGGCATCCCTCAGCCCTGGCTCCATCCCCTGCCAGCCCCCACCCCTCTGGGGCTCCCCACTGTGCAGGGGGCTGGGGCAGTGCACAGCTGGGGTGATGTGCCAGAGCCGGGCAGAAGGGACAGCTTCCATCCATGTCACCGTCATGTTTTCTGAAAATTCCCTTTGCCCGGGGTTCTTCTCCTGGGAAGAAGAGAAGCCTCAGAGAAAAAGGAAAACAAAATTATCTCATTTGCTTCTCCTGTGTTCTGCTGCTTTGGAATGTGGTTTGGAGATTGTTTATCCAACAGGAAGTTGTTTGATTGGTTTCATGTGAATTGTCTTAGCTTAATGACCAGTCATGGGCAGGCTGTGTCGTGGCTCTGTAGAGAGTCGTGAGGTTTCATTAGTATCTTTTAGCCTTCTGCTGTATCCTTTCTCTATTCTTTAGTATGTTTTTAGTATAGCATAATATAATATAATATAATATAATATAATATAATATAATATAATATAATATAATATAATATAATATAATATAATATAATATAATATAATATAATATAATATAATATAATATAATAATTAGCCTTCTAAGAACATGGAGTCAGATTCATCATTCTCCCCTTCATCTGGGGACCCTGAAAATACCGCACACCCCTGCTCTCAAACGTGCCCTGGTGGCAGACACTGCCTCCCTCCACTACCCCACTCCAGGGCTCCCCTCTGCCCTCCCAGCACGGTGGGAGCTGCTGTCCTGTGCTGCTGCTCACTGGCCAGGGTGGGAGGGCACTGGGAAAGGTTACTGGTGCATCCTGGCCAGGTAAGACAAAGCACCCCTGTGTCTTCAGAAAGAAAATGCTGGAGGACATCGGCTGGCGTGAGACAGCTCTGGCCCAGAGCCTCTCTCCCTGCCACTGGAGAGGGCCTAGGTCCAGGTGAGGAGCTGAGCTTGTGTAAACCATCCCACAGACGAAAGCACATTGTGAATTTGTACATTTGTTCCTTTAACCATGAGGATAGTTTGTTTTTCTGCAGAGCTGTGTATCTGTTTATTTTATGGTAGGGAGCAGGATGCTATTGACTCTTTTTCCCTCATGGAATATTGCTGCCCCTCAGCAGGAATGATGAAGGCTGTGCACAGCTCCTGACCATGGGCAGAGCTGCTGCTGAGTGGATCTGCTCTGCCCAGGGTATTTTCTCCTCTGGAACTAATGTGATTGCTGAGATCCTGCTGGGACTACAGATTCCCACTCCTAGGCCAGGCTAGCTAAATAACCCTCGCCTTTGAAAGGCTGTCAAAGCTGTAGTAATTCTTATTAGGCTGGTTTGAATCATCTCTTGAAAAGGTCTCACATCACCGTTGAGCACCAAACTGTTCTGTATTCAGACCCCAACCACCCAGTCTTCTGAGCCAGACCATAATATATGCAGGGGGAGGCTCCAAGGAAATGTTAAAGATGTTCTGCAGTGCTGTGGGTGAAACTTGACTTCTCCACCCTCTGTCCTGTGTACATTTCAGAGTGGAACAAAGGACTTTGCATGGAGCAAGGGTGCTCTGTGGTGCTGGTGGATCCCTGGGGAGACACTCTGGATTCCATCCCCTGGGATGCTGGGGAGGGTTGGATGTTTCCTTTGGGAGCTGTCCAAAAGCGACTGGCCTGAAAACCTTTGCTTTGAGCAAAGGTTTGAGCAGACCTGCAGCCTGCCCTGCATGGTGCTGCTGCTGTGATGTGCCATGATGGATGTCTCTGACTCCAAGCTGGGCCCTGGAGTGCAGCCTTTGCCCACTTCCCAGCACCAGCCCTGGTGGGCCTGTCCCAGGAGAGTTAGTGAGTCCTGAGCCCCCAGGCAGAGAAAATGAACACCTTCCTCTCCAGGCGGCTCTGGCCTTGGGCACACAGCTGATGTGGGAAGAATCTCTGGCACAGCACTCACTGCTTTTCCCATTGTCCTGCTGGCACCTATCTAGGACAAAGAGGGAAATCCCCTTCCTCCCCAGAGAGCTGAATCAAAGGATTTCAGCCAATGCACACTGCCAGGAGCTTGTCTCAATCAGTGATCCTGACCTGTGTGTGTTCTGGAGCACTGCCCAGCTCCTCCCAGGTGGGTGCTGCTCCATGGAGGGGGTAGAAGTGACCCTAGTCCAGTGCTGGAAGGTCCCCAGGCTCCCCAGCAGAGCTGGTGATAGCTGGAAATGCTGTGCCCAGGAGGCAGGGACCTGTGCCTGGGCAGAGAAAGGCAGAGGATTTGTTGACACAGCTGCAGGTGGAGGCACAGTTGGTGCATTGCCTCTGGGATTTCTGACTTGCAGGGCTCCAAAACAGAAAGCAGCAGGACTGAGACAGACTTGATGTCCCCAGAGCATCCTCTGGCCCGAATCCTCCTCCTGCCTTTCTGGCCCAGCAGCCGGGTGACAGTGGTGACATGAGTAAAGCTGTCTCAGAGCAGGTAGAGGCACCTCTCACAGGGAGACCTGGAGGCCTCAGGCAGCGGGTCTTGGGAGGATGAACCCTTCCTGCCATTTCCTTGTGTCTGCAGAGGAGCTGCTGCCCTGGGCACGGCATCCATAAGGTTATGCAGGGCCAGCTGAGAGGCACCCCATGCCTGGAGCTCTGTGCTTAATCAAACCAATTAGCAACTTAATCTTGTTAACAAACCAAGATAATTGCAGCATTATCAAATTAGCCAGCTGTATGGAAATGCCTGCTTAATAGCTGCTAATAGCTGGTGCTGATGGTGGAGGAGGGCTGTGATCTGTGCCTGGTGGCCGCGGGAGGTGCAGGCGGGCCGCTCCGCCCTGCCTGAGCCCCGTGCGGGCCGCCCCGCGCCGGCCGGGCCCCGTGCGGGCCGCCCCGCCCTGCCCGAGCCCCGTGCGGGCCGCTCCGCCCTGCCCGAGCCCCGTGCGGGCCGCTCCGCCCTGCCCGAGCCCCGTGCGGGCCGCTCCGCCCTGCCCGAGCCCCGTGCGGGCCGCTCCGCGCCGGCCGGGCCCCGTGCGGGCCGCGGGGGCGGCTGCGGGAGCGCTGGGGCTCCGCCTGTCCCAGCCCGCGGCTTGCGTGGCACAGCTGTCCCTGCGCAGAGGGCTGGGCTCCTGCCAGGGAGAGTTTTCCCCTGCAAGGACCCCACACCGGGCAGAAGCAGTGTCTGATTTGACGCGGAGTTTGGCTGATGAGCTCCCAGTTCTTGTTTTGCCGGTCCCTGCCGGATCACCGGGCGTTCTCAGCCTCGCAGCGCCGCATGAGCTCTCTGGTTCTCTCTGCTCTCCCGTGGCCAGGCTAAGCAAAGAGTTGTTTGTTTCACCACAGGGCTTCCTCCTTCTCAGTCAGAGTCTTGCCTCCTTCTAGTTGCTCCACAGAGCAGAGGTCACCTACACAGATATGACCATAGAAGGACTCTCTCCAGCAGCTGCCCTCCCCAGTCTCACCCAGGAAGCTTCCAGCATCTCCCATGCACCGTGCAAGGTGGCAATCCCACAGCCAGAGCCTTCACCCCGCTGTGTTTGTGGGTGGTTTCAAATCTGGCCAGCCAGTGCTGCTCTCCCGATTGCTTTGCTCGTGCCTGGCCGTGGGGATCGTTAGCCCAGCTCCTACACAGCAGCAGCTCCTCTCTGTTCCCTTGGTGTGTGCAGACAGACCAACCTCCTCCTCCTCCAGTCTGGTGGAGAATGGGACATTCTCAGCAAGCCTGGCACCAGCAGGGGCTGGGCAGGGCTGGCTGCCCCCTTTGGGCATTAGGCTGGGTGATGCTCTGCCCTGCAGTGGATGGTGGCAGTGCCTGGTTCTGAGGCCAGCAGGTCCCTCAGGCTGTGCACGCTCTCTTCTGCTGATGTTTCTTGGCAGCTCCTGAAGTTTTGTCCCCAGCACTCAGCTGTACAAAAATCAGAGAACCCCTTGGAGCTATGATTTTATTGCCCTGGCTTGAGGCTTGCCCAGGCAAGATTCTTCAGCTGAATTTTCCCCAGCAGCTCAGGTTCAGTGAGGGGCTCAGCACCACTTGGGGTTTGGGGGTGTGTAACCCCCTCCTTGCTCTCCAGATGAGCCCCAAGTAGGGCATTCATGGGGAGGCTTTGCCTTCCGTGTGCCCCTGGGCAGGCAGGGTCAGTCCCTTCCACAGCCCTGTCCAGCTGGGAGGCCCTGGAGGACACACTGCTCTCCAGGGCCCCTTGCAGCCTTCCTAAAGCAGCCTGGCATGTTTTGTTCCAGTCCCTTCCCATTGCTCTCTCCTCCTGGAGGCTGTGTGTCTCTGGATGGATTTTCTCCCCCAAGCCAGCCCCTAACCACACTGCAGGTGTGAAGCCAGGCTGTTTTCATCCTCTTTCCCCAGAAGAAGAAATTCTGGGGTGAAAGCAGCAGTGGGACTGTGTGCCAGGATGGAGAGAGGAGGTGAGGAAAGACTCACACATCACAAACACCCTTGAGAAAAGCCTCTTTTATTTGTTAAAAGAGCGGTGGGGGAGCAGAGGGAGAGGGGAAGGGGGTGGCACAGAGCACAGTGCAGCAGCTGTCACAGAGTGATCCTGGAGCTGAGCTGGGGTGGCAATGCTGGGATGACCCTCAGTCTATCCTGGAAGCCGGAGCTCACACTGGGAAAGGGAGAGAAAGGAAGATGTTGGGTCTGGTGTTCACCCCAGCCCAAATTTGTTCACGAGACACCCCAGAGGCTGCCGGGGGCTCTGGCACTGGGCACAGCCCCCGAGCATCACCCCCGCTCTGCTGCCGTGGGGCTCCCGAGCTCCTACCGTAGGAGACGGGGACGGCGGGCGGCTTGGAGATGCATTTCCTCCCGCAGAACGTGCGGCAGCACTTCTTGCCGCGGGGGCAGTGCCGGTCGATGAGGCACTGGTTCGGCGGGTTGTGCAGGGCGCAGATGAAGCGGACGGGGGGACAGGACCAGGCGCTGCCTGCAGGAGAGGGGACAGGCTGGCTCCGGGGCAGCCGAGGGGCGCTGGGGAGATGCTGCCCGGCGAACACCCCTCTCCCCTCCCCTCCCACAGGATCCATGTAAACTTGGCTCCTTCGCAGCCCCCGAGCTTTTCCTCCCCGTGCCTTATCCTCGGGCATCTCCTACCTGTTGGCAGCTCTGCCCAGAGGATGAGCATCCCCACCAGGAGCAGGGCGGCCACTGCCTTCATGCTGCCGTCTCCCCGAGAGGTGCGAGCGTGAGAAGTGGGGGACACCCACATTTAAACCCTGGCGGAGGATGGGGTGGGGATCGGGGCTGGGCACGGGCCAGTGTTGGTGCCTCTTTCCTCTGCCTGTTGCGTTGTGATTTCAGAAAAGGCTTTTGCACAAGGTTCGGATGTGATTGTTGGATTGCTCAAAAAGCAGCTTTTGCATTGCACAACTTGGGGCTGAGGGACAAGCCAAGGGGAGATGTGCCAGGGCATTGTCCCCCCTGACAGGCAGTGGAGCTGCTTTCTCCTGGGCAGGTATCTTCTCCGGGTATCCTGTTTTAGGAGAAACCCTTGTGGTGGCTGTGTTCTCCTCTGGGGGTCTGTTAAATGGGTTTCCCTCTGTACTTTGCTTGCACATGGTCCTGCAAACCAAACCTGACAGCATGATCCAAATCAGCATGAGACTGCCAGTGCCTTCCCAGGGATGATCCCTCAGGTTTTTTCCCAGAGGTACCTTGCCCCAAGTCCTCCTTACTCCTGCCCTACTGGGAGCATGAGTTGGTGTAGGGAAAACAGCTTTGGCTCAGCCAAGGTGAGTCTTTCTCAGGCTCTGTGGGGGGTCACCTGAGCCCCTGTATCTTCTCTGGTGCCTTCTGCCTTATAGGAAGCAGGTTGGTGCTGGAAGAAAGTGGCTGATCCCTCTGGGGTAGGATAACCCCTCCTCACAGACCTGCCATCAGCCATGACGCAGCACAAGGACAGCTGGACTGAGCCCCAGCTCGCGATGGCTCTCGGGATTAGGGGCTGTATTCCTTGTTTGGATGGCAAAGGTCCCACCACCCATTTCTCCCTCCCAAGGACATCGTAACCCTGGCCTGGCCTCCAGGTAAATCTGTTTTCTTTAGGAGCCCTTGGGCAATGGGAAGTTACTCCATTTCCCACCAATTGGTCAATGTCCCACTCAGCTTGTGTAAGGGGTTCCTGAAATATTTCTGTGGGACTTCTGTGGCTGGCAGAAGCCCAAGCTGCCCTGGAAACATGCTCTGGGAATGCCTGGGTAGGGAAAGGCTCCCACAGCCAACCTCCCCCAGCCCTGCAAAGGGCAGCCCTGATCTCACAACCAGGCAGGGACAAAGAGCAGCAAAAGCTCTGTATTACCTCTACATGCTCTGTGCAGCCCCCTGAACTGCACTGAACCAGCCTCTGGAGCTGCCACCACATCCAGGGCATGGTGGGTGTCTCACAGTGTCCTTTCCTGCTCACACTTCCATTCTTAAGTTGCAATGAGCCCGTTTACTTGGCCTCACCTTCCCTGTTATCTGTTAATTACTGTTCAATTTCCCTGTTGACTCAGTGGCTGCATTTAGCTCTTTGTGAAGTCATTTATTAAATAATGTGCAGATGATGTAGCCAACCCCAAAAGATTTTCTGGCCTGTGCACCAGCAATGTAGCGCTTTTAATGAGGAATACAAGCACTGGAATAATTTTTAAACAATCCATTGCCATTCAGCTGCTGTTGGGTCTGCAGAGGGCATTGCTGTGCTCCCAGCTGGTGCCAGAATCTGGCTGAGGTTGTGCTTGGACCTATGCCTCCAAGACAGGAGAAAATATCAAGGACCGAGGCTTGGATTAAGCTGCAGAGAAGATGGGAGGGACGAGGGAGGGAAAGAAATTCACCTGAAGAACATTCTATAGTGCTTTATTCACAGCAGGGGGGAAAGTGTGAACTCTTTTTGTTACAAACTCACATGAAATAACCAGGACCCAGCTTTCTGAGCACAGGATTGCCTGCTGGGCTCATGTTGTGTTCTGTTACCTGTGTGGCACTCCCCAGAGCAGTCCTCATCCCACATGGCTCATGCTCTTCTCCATGCAGTGTGCCTCCTTCTGAAGCTGCAAGGCCCCACTTGTGCAGGGCTTGAGGGGGTTGTGGCAGATGCTGCATTCTCCCAGCCAGAGCAAGGCTCTGCAGGCTGTATTCCCTGGGAAGGGAAAGGAGGGAGACCAGTAGCCCCTGATCCCCCAGCCTTACCCGGGTACACAAAGCACCCCAGGAACCGCTTGTGCCCCACCAGGTGATGCAAAGCTCTCAGCCTGATGATGAGCTCCATCCATCCATCCATCCATCCATCCATTCCTCCATCCATCTATCCCTCCATCCATCCACCCATCCATCCATTCATCATCCATCCATCCATCCATCCATCCATCCATCCATCCATCCATCCATCCGTCCATCCATCCATCCGTCCATCCCCCATCCGTCCATTCCTCCATCCATCCATCCCTCCATCCATCCATCCCCCATCCGTCCATCTGTCCATCCCTCCCCCATCCATCCATCATCCATCCATCCATCCATCCATCCATCCATCCATCCATCCATCCATCCGTCGGTCCATCCGTCCATCCATCCCTGCTCCCCTCAGCCCCGGGCCGGCTCGGGGTGCCCGCAGCCCAGCCTCACGCTCCCAGCGCTGGTGTCTGGTGCCACCTAGTGAAGTGTCATTGGTGAGGCTCTGCAGGACCACGCGGGCTCGGCCCTGCTCCCAGATGGAATTCCACAGGAAACGGCCCAGTGGGAGCTGCCTCTACACATACAAAGTGTCTACAGACCTCTAAGTGCAGCTGCTCTGTGCACAGGTACCCCCAACCCAGCTCAACCAGAGATCTCCAGCACAGGAAACCACAAAAATTTGAAACCACAAAAATTGGAAACCACAAAAATTGGAAACCACAGCTGTGCTGAGGATTGTCGTCAAAGCAGCAGAAAGCAGGGTGACATAGTGAAAAATAGTTTATTTATAGAACAACTAGTGAGAACAAGATTCTTTCTAGAACAGTGAACTACACCATGTATTTAAATTGTAATGATCCCAATAAAACAACAAACTATAAAACATATTTACCTATAAGAACCTATATAACAATTATGTACGGAAACATATTTACAAAAGACAACGAGACTCTCTAAAACATATATACAGAAGACTACTGAAGAGCACTCTGTACATATCCAGAAGGGTGGCATCCCTGCCTGGCATCTCCAGCAGTCCTGGAAGAAAAGCAAGCGACAGGGTCACTGCAGTCAGGCACAGAGGGCTGCTCGCTGTGCCCCCCAGGCTGGGACACGCTGCCAGAGCAGACTCTGCTGCCAGCAGGAGCCTGGCTGGGGCTGAGGGCAGGGCCCCAGGCAGTGGCACCCAAAGTGTGGCCCAAAGCAAGCACAGGGCAGGCTGGGGTGCTGCTTGTGCCACCAGAACCCAGGGCCCCTGGGCACCGTGTCCCTGAGCAGGGCCACCCAGCCCAGCAGGGGCCCACCCTGCATGCTGCTGGGGGTGGTCTGCATCCCAAGACCATGTCCTCCTGCTCACCTTTCTCATCCACTTCCATGTCTTCAACATAATCCTCCATTTCCACCTCCATCTCCTCCTCCACATCCACCTCCATCTCTTGATCTCCATTCTCTTCAACATCTATAGCCTTACTCTCTTCTGTATCAACCTTCATGTTGATCTCCATCTCCTCCTCAGTGTCAGTGACAGCCTGCAGAGGTAGCAAAACCTCAGACTGGGGTCCCTGTCCCACATCATCCCCACAGAGCTCCAGCCCGCCCGGGAAGTCCAGGGGTGTCCACCTCCATGGAATGGCACTGTACCTTCATTGGGACAAAAGTGAGCATCCTGCAGGGATGGGTGGCAAGATCCAGGCAGCAGCGACCCTTCAGGACTGACCATTCAGTCCCTGACAGTGCCAGGGACTTGGTGACAGAGATACTCTCAGGGTGCAGGTTGGTGCAGGTGGGGGTCAACCAAAGGTTGTTTGCTGCTCTGAGCTGTTCCAGCAGCTGGTTTTTGAAAGGCATTTCCTGTTGAGTGCAGTAACACCCACTCTGCTGTGCGTGACTGTGACCATCCTCATTGGTCACATCCTTGGAAGGGACCCTGCAGATCATCTTATTCCAACCTGAGCTAGCTCCCACCAGACCAGAGTCCTGTACCCCTGGCCATGGATGTTCCCAGGGATGGGGCACCCACAGCTTCTGTGCACAGCCTGGGCCTGTGCCTCAGCACCCTCAGTGTAAAAAAACAGCTTCATTTTAACCCAAATCAACCTCCTGCAGCTGAAAGCCATCCCCCCTTCTCCTCCCACCACAGACCCTGTTGAGCACTCTGTCCCCCTCTTTCCAGTGGGACCCTTCAAGCCCTTCATGGCTGCAGTGAGGCCCCTCCATGGCCCTCTCTTCTCCAGGCTGAGCATTCCCAGCTCCTCCAGCCTTTCCTCACAGCAGAGGGGCTCCAGCCCTTGCAGCACCCCCTTGGCCTCCTCTGAACTCACTCCAAAGCTCCAGGTCCTTCCTGTGCTCAGGACCCCAGAGCTGGAGGCAGGCATGGGTCCTGGGGGGCATCAGGAGCAGTTCCTGGGTGTCCCTTTGCCCCAGCACCCACCCCGAGCAGCTCAAGGGGCACCTTGGCCAGGCTGTGGCTCCGTGCCCAGCTCAGCTCTCAGTCCCTGTGCTCCTACAAGCAGAGGCTCCAAAGCAAGCCCTGCCCATGGGGACACAGTGTCTGTGCCACACTGGCACCCTGGGCTGCCACAGAACAAAGATTTCCCCAAAGGATTTCTGGATCCTGGGGACAGGAGCTGCTGCAAAAGCCAGAGACTCCGCTTCTGACACAGAGGTACCTCTGTCACCCTGCAGCCCAGCTGAAAGGAGAGGGACATGTCATACAAATCTTCAGGGTGTTTATTGTCAGGATAGAAATTCCTTTATATAAAACAAGAGTTTAAAAACAGCACTACCCTGCTCTCAGAATTAAATATACATATATATATATACACACATAGATACTGATAGAAAGAATAATTACCATTTTGCTATGTGATTACAAAACCAAACAAAATTAATACCAATTTCCAAACTATTCTGCCAAACCAGGGCAGGGGGATCTAAGAATTCCTGCTGCCCATCTTCCCATGGGATCCCTCCTGGGCACCACACTGGGAACCAGCTGGGCATCAGGCATCCCCTGTGCTGCCTGCACCACCCAGCTGTCCTTGCCCCATCACTTGGCAGCAGATGCTGAGACACCAGAGGCTCTCAGGGTGACACCCCTGTAGGTTTTTTCTCTTGCAAAGCAGTCTGCCAGGGTCCAGGGGGACTGTGCCATCCCAGTCACTCTGGGGGACACCAGGTGTCACGTCTGTCCAATGACCAGCCTGCCCACATCATTGCTCCCCCTCATCCCAGACCTGCCAAGGAATGACAACTGAACCCCTTCGCTCTGCAGCAGGGGCTTTGTTCAAGTTCCTTTTTGTGTGTTTTCAGGATTTTTGGGTTTTTTAAATAAAGTCCCCTGTGGATTTTGCAATACAAGAACAAACACTGATGCTTTACAATAACCTAGCAATAACAATGTCATGTAGCTACTGTACATCCATCCCGTGCTCCGCTGGGCACTGCAGCCCTCTGCCAGGATCACTTCTTGTTGGCAATCTGCTTTTCCAGGTCTTCCAGTCTGGCTGTCATCTGAGCAAGTGACCGTGCTAAGGAAACAGCGTGAGCCAGGCAGTCTGCTGGGCACAGGGCTTCATCCCCTTAAAAGAGCCAAAAATTTCCCCTCTCCCATTTACCTATCCATCCCTCCCCCATGTGTGCTGTGTCCTCAGCCCCCTGACATCACCCCAAAGGATATTTTTCTCGGTCAGGCTCTGCAGGATGGCCACGGTGTTGGTCTGGAACTGCACCAGCGCCTCGCACTCGCACGGGCTGCGGATCTCTGTCTCCCCTTTGCCCTCCTCTGTGACAGGGGGGTTTGGCTGCTGTCACACCATGGCCCCACAGTGCCCGCTCTCCCTTGTCCCTGCAGCCACCCACCGGGGCTCAGGGCTCTCCCCACGGTTCTGTCCCCTTCTTTCAGCCTCTCTGTTTTCTGGCAGGCTGCCCTGCAGATGCAGCAAGCTCTGCCAGGCATCCCACAGAGCTGTCACACATGTGGTCACAGCGTGCCAAGGACAGCCAGTGCTGAGCTCCACTTTGCCTTCAAGCTGGAGTGGCAGGGGGCACATTGGCTCTTTATCTGCAGCCCTGTGGGGGTCTCAAGGGCACTGGGAGCCCCAGCCTGTCCCAGGGCAGGGAGACCCTCACAGTAACCCAGCAACAGCAGAAGCACAGGTCTGAACGAGGTGCACAGGTCTGAACAAGGTGCACAGACCACCTTCAGAGCATCCCACAAGGCAGAGTGCCACTCCCAAATTCTGCCCATGCAATGGCACAGGGGTGGCTGATCACATTAACACTTTTGTATTAACCCCTCCTGTTTTTTAATTAAGTGCCCCAGGTTCACTTTCTCCCAAATCCCTTCACCTTCTTCCAAATCCCTCCCAGAGACCCACATCTGCACCCACAACAGCCTGGAGAGATCCTGTGACAGCCTAGGCTCACACCAGCCCGGCTCAGCCTTGGGGTGCTTGACACAGGGTGACAGACACACAAACCACCCCACTGGCTCTGTGAGGACCAGAAGGGCTTTCCCTGGCTTGGGGTCAAGTCCCCTGGCATGGCCAGGAGCACCCACCTGGGCAGATGTTCAGGGAGAAGTTCTCCACAAGGTGGGTCATGGTGGTGAAGTCTGCAGAATAGGAGAAGTGCTGCTCCACTGGCTCGGAGGCGATCGCTCTCAGCTCTTCCTCCACAGCTTTTCCAACACCCACGGCAAACATGACAATCCCTGCGTGGCAAGGACAGATCCTGAGCACTGTGCTGGC
The DNA here is from genome assembly GCF_015832195.1 of Motacilla alba alba. NCBI lineage: Eukaryota > Metazoa > Chordata > Aves > Passeriformes > Motacillidae > Motacilla > Motacilla alba. The sequence goes on along the minus strand of NC_052035.1, from coordinate 6,247,946 downwards.
CACCCTGCAGCAAGCCCAGAGGGAGCAAAGGCAAGGATGCAGGATTTTCTCTGGGCTTCCCAAAGATACAGCAGGAATTTGGTAAGGACAGGCAGGAGCATGGCAGCGCTGTGCTGGTGGGGGCTGCTGCATGAAGGATGCTGCTCACAGCACGCTGTGGCCACAACAGAGCACATCTGCCATGGATGCAGCTCCCCAAGGCTGGATGCTGCAGCTTTTCCCTGAGACAGCCACACCAAGGAACCATCCCAGGATACCCAAAACAATGCAACTTGGGGTTCCCAACCCCCCCGCACCTGATTCCTTTGCTCTCCTGGCCCATTCCGAGATGTCATCCTGGGAGCGTCCATCTGTGAAGACCAGCCCGATTCTGGGGATGTTGTGGGAGAGAGGCCTGGCCCCTTCCAGCTCAGAGAAGCTGTGCTCCACCATGTGCTTGAGGGCCAGGCCTGTCATGGTGCCTTTCTCCATGTACTCCACATCCATCACCGCCTTCTTGATCTCGTCGGCGCTGTGGTACTTGTTGAGGGGGAACTCGGTGCGCACGCGGCTGGAGTACTGCACCAGCCCCACGCGCGTGCCCTGGGGGGACACCTCCAGCAGGTCCACGATACGGTTCACAAACTGCTTCACCAGCTCAAAGTTCTGGGGCCGCACACTCTTGGAACCGTCGATCACCATCACCAGGTCGACATGCCCAGCTCCACACTCTGCAGGGACAGGGGAAGGTGACAGAGGAGCAGCCTGGCCACGGCCACTGTCACAGTGAAGGGCAGGGGCTGAGCTCTGGGGCTTCAGGACACTGTGGGAACACCCTGGAACTGCAGCTGGGAAGGAGAGCAGGCTATGGCAGGCTACTCAGTCCAAAAACCTCCACTGATATCCCAACACCCCGTGAAAGTCTTTCCTAGGTTTCTCTTTTCCCAAAGTTTTCCTTAAAGCTGCTGCATCTTCTGGGCCACATCTCTGAGGACACAGGCATCCATCCCCACAGCAGCCAGGGTGTTCCCCCAACCACAGCCAGCTCTCCACCCTCTTCCAGCCTAGCTCAGAGTCCCGAGTGGCAACAGAGCCCCCCAGCCCAGTTTCAGGTGAGCTCTCTCCAGGAGCACAGAGCCCCGATAAGGGGAATGTCAAGGGCTGTGTCCCAGTACTCACTGCTGCATGTCTTGCCGTCAGCCTGGAGCTGCTGGCCCTCAGGGCACACGCAGTGGTAGGAGCCCTCTGTGCTCACACACTTGAACTCACAGCCGTGATCCACCCCGTTGCAGAGGTCAGTGGCTGGAAGACAAGCCGAGGGCATGGGGTTATCCCCATTCAGGGTGGTCTGGGAACAGCCCTTCCCTGGAGGCTGGGCAGGACATAAGGGCACGTGCTATGGACACAGCCTGTGCCGTGCACCACACCAGGACCTACCCCTGCAGGACTTGCTGTCGGGCTGGAGTGTGAAGCCGCTGCGGCAGCGGCAGTAGTGCCCGCCGGGGATGCTCACACACTCGTGCTGGCAGCTGTGGTTCCCGAAGCTGCAGTAATCAATCACTGCGGAGACAAGGAGAGCATGGCAGAAGGGAAAAGACAAGAAGACGGAGTGAACGGGAAGCAAACGAAGAAGGGACAGGGAGGGAGACAGTCACTTACGTGTGCAGCTCCTCTTGTTGTGGCTGAGGTAGTAGCCCGGCCGGCAGCGGCAGGAGTAGGAGCCCCGCACGCTGACGCAGTGGTGCTGGCAGCCGTGCCGCCCGTCCGCACACGCATCGATGGCTGCGGGGCAACGGGACACCCATCACCCTCCCGCCCAGCCTCCCTGGGGCAGCAGGGCACGGCTGCTCCAGGGCTTCGAAGCAGCTCCCAGCACCGTGAAACAACAAGGAACAGTCCAGGTGTGGTGGTCAGACCAACTAACACGGCTTTGCACTAAAATCCAGGGGAAAAGCCCTGTGCACTTTGGGGTGTGAACCCTCTGGTACTCACTGCCTGGACCCCCTCAGCTGACAGGCAGCTGGCTGTGCCCACATAAGTCACGAGTGTCCCATCTCAGAGAGGTGGCCAGGATTTAGCAATGCTGAATGTCTGCAGGCATTACAGACCCGGGAGGCAGCGCGCCCAGTGAACAGAGCACCCAGGCTGCTGCTGGCCTCCCTGAATCTCTGCTGTGTGCCAGCTTCCCTCCATGGGACCCATAACTACAAGCTCCCCATGAAAGTTCAGAAAATAAAAAGGGTTTTTACGGGAGCAGGTCTTTCCATCCACATTGAGCCTGTAGCCTGGGTTGCACTCGCAGTAGAAGGAGCCAGGGGTGCTGACACAGCTGTGCTGGCAGCCGTGCTCCCGCTCCACGCACATGTCCACCCCTGCAAGACAGAACGGGCATCAGAGCGGCCCACAGGCACGCCAGACACACGGGCACCCTGGCTCTGGCATATGCCCTGTCCCTGCAGCAGCAGCCAGTGTGACACAGCCCCACACAGCCCCAGTGCTCACCCATTGACTCCCAGCACATAGACACAGACACTGTAGTGCCCTGTCCTGGCACCTCACTGGGGAGGAGGTTCCTTCCCCTTCCACCCTGCTTCTGGCAGGGGCAGCCACCCCAAACACCCCTCTGAAGGTCTGGCCTGGGTGAGGAGCAGACACCCTTGCCACTCAGCAGCAGCAGCCCTCACCCACCACAAAGCTTGTCCTGGAACTGCTTGGCAAACTGCTGGATGAGCTCGAAGGACTCCACCAGGAAGACGTGCTCCTCCAGCGGCGGGGAGGCCATGGCCCGCAGGGAGTTCATGTCTGCCCGCTGGATTCCCACGGCGTAGATCTCGATGCCAGCGTTGCGGGCCTGGGTGGCCACCTCGGTGACGCGGTCCTGGGGCCGCCCGTCCGTGACGATGACGGCGATGCGGGGGATCCCCTTGTGCGGGGGGCGCGCGCCCTCCTGCGTGCTGAAGGCCACGTTCATGGCGTACTGGATGGCCAGCCCCGTCATGGTGCCCTGGGCCAGCGGGACGATGCTGTTGATGGCCCTCTCCATGTCTGCCCGCGTGAAGAAGGTCTTGAGGGAGAAGATGTTCTGCACCTGGCTGGAGTACTGGATCACCCCGACGCGCGTGGCGTTGGGGCCCACGTCCAGGCTGCCGATGATGTCCATCATGAACCGCCGCATGGTCTCGAACTCGAAGGGGCGCACGCTGCGCGAGCTGTCGATCACAAACACGATGTCCAGGGGGCCCGTCCTGCACTTCACTGCTGAGAAGAAGGTGAAGAGAAGGCTCAGTCCTGTGGCTGTCTGCAGGGAGCAGAGAGATCTCTGCCTGCTGGCTGGGGGCTGCTCATGAGGGATGGAGAGAGCAGGTTTGGGCAGCTCCCACAGACCGGCACCTTTCACTGCCCAGTGAATCCACAGAAGGTGGTGGCAGGGCAGAAGCAGGGCCAACAGGCTGGGGAGACATCCCCTGGCTGTGGGTCATTGTGGTTGTGGTTTTTTAAGGGCAGAAAATGAGACAGTACAAAGCAAAGCTAAGGGCACACTTGGAGGAGACTGAGCCAAAGAGCTTCTCTTGAGCATAAGGATGCTACCTTCAGTGCAAACTGGGAGAGTGTTCAGCAAGTGAAATGCCAGTGAACTTATTTTGCTGGGAGAATTAGGCCCTAATCATAAGGAAACACTTTGAGTCCCTTTGGGATGATGCCAATCTCAGTTGCTCTGAAAGTCTCTGAGACATACCTGCTCCTTTCTCCATTTGGTGCCTTCACCGTTTTTAAACTAAAATTGATTTAGATCTCTGTCCTGGGAAGAGAGAGGCTGGAACCTCTGGGTTTGCTTTGTCTCCTGCACCTGCAGAGTCAAGCAAGGAGGAGGCTTTTCCTTACAGCTGTGCCTCCTGCCAAGGTCACAGCGCGTGGCCTGGAGGGTGACGAGCCCTGGGCAGGGCTGTGTCACAGCTGAGGAGCTGCTCACAGCAAGCAGCACCAGAGGCACCATGCTGGGGCCAGGAAGTTTGTGTCCCACTGCTGGGGGGATCCTCAATCCTCCTGGGGATGCTCCCAAAGAAGAGGCATCGTGTCTCCCCACGTCACACAGCAAACTGTCCGCTGAGGGCTCTGCTACCCTATGTCCTCCCTTCTCTCCCCTCCATGCACTCCCCACCAGCCAGGGCTCACCTGCAGGTTTTGGTCTGGCTTCCAGTGTTGTCAGGAGAAGCAGGAGGAGAGGGGCAACAGGCAGGAGCTTCATGATGGCTCTGGGAGAGCACACAGTTCCAGTGCTGGAAGGATGTGCTGCAGGGGGAAGACAAGGTGCAGTCAGTGCTGAGGGTGAGCTCAGCCACAGGGCAGCGTTCTCCTGTGGTGGGTGTCCCCATGCAATGCCAAAAACCCTAAACAGCAGCATTTTTGACAGATCCATCCCCAAACTTCTCTGAATCCACATGGAATCTTTCCTGTTCCAAGGACTGGCAGTCTCAGCACAGCTCAATTTCATTACAGTAGCAACACTCTGCCAAAGGGTCTGATTTTCTGCTCTGGGTGGAGCTGGCCATTGGACAAGCCTTATTTTCACTTGCAAACCAGGCAGATGGGATGTTCAGCCAAATGCTTTTTGCCTGACAGTGTGGCTGTTCTCTGCAGCCAGTGGAGAGTGGGAAAGCTGCACGCAGGGATGCAGAGCACCAGCCCTCCTGATACTCCTGCACGGGAAGAGAAGTCCCCAGATGAAACACCAGCACAGACAACACCTGCTCAGAAATCTCTCAAAGTCACTGGCAAAGATAATTTTTCCAAGGAGTTCCATTCTCTGCCTGTTTCCAAACTCCCTTGGGAGAGCAGAAGCCCCTAAAAGCAGAGGGTGCAAGGGTGCCTGTGCAGGTGGGCTCACACCTCTCCCCCGGGCAGGTGCTGGGTGAAGCACTGCCAGCTGCTGCTCTCCTTCACATCACCTCGGGCTCCCCACCACTCTGCCACCAGCACTCTGCACCTCTCTCTGTCCTAAAGGTTTTTCCAAGGGATTCTCTACACCTCAACAGTTTTTTCATGTCTTTAGGGTGGGATCAGTGGGGGAAAAGATATTTAAACTTCTCACCCAAAACCTCAGCTTCTCACTTCTCTCCCTCCCTGCCCACCTCTGTGTTGTCTTGCCTGGCCTTTCCTGGCTCCTGCAGGGACATGGATTTATTTAGTTTATTTTTATTCCAGCTCTGGTTGGAAACCCAAGGTGCTAGGGATGGAAATGCCACAGATAATGTGACTCTCCCCAGGACATGTGCAGTGCCAGGACTGGGCTCAGATACTGCAAGGGTGCTTTTAAGAAAAAAACACACAAAAATTCCTTTTATCAGTAGTTATCAGCCGGTATTTATTTAGCCCCAGGAGGTCTCAGCTGTAATTCATCACCAGGGTTGCTGTTTAATTGCTCAGTGGTTACGTGCAGCCCTGAACACCATGTCTTTGATAGCAGGGACACTGATAATAGGTTTCACAGCTGCATCTTAAAACTGTCTCGAGACTCAGTGTTCACACCTGGAAAACTACATTAGAGAATTAGGAGGACAGAAAAGGGGTACTGGAGGATACTGGTATCCAGAACACCCATCTCAAAGTGAGAGACGTGGTCTTTCCCTGGAGGGGAGAGCCCACCAGCCCGGGAGCAGCCCGGGACACGGTGACTCCGCGCAGTGCCAGGAGCTCCTGCAGAGCCGTGCAGGACCGGCGGGATCGCTCTGGCTGAGGGGATGAGCAGGGACAGCAGCCTGGCAGGTCTTTTCCAGGGGGCAGAGGTGAGCTTCGCTGTGTGGCCAGGATTGCCCAGACACCTGCGCCCCTCACCACAAGCAAGCAGAGAGGCAAACAGTGCTGCTCCCCCAGCTTTGTTTCCCCATTTATTTGGCAGATTCTTTTTCCAGTGCTGCTTCTTTCCTGGGAGAAAGCATTCACAAACCACTAAATATTTTTGGGACAGCTGTGCCACCTAGAACATTTCTGCAGCTCTCTTCTCTCCACACCTCCCTGCAGTGGCAGGCTGCTATGGAGCCAGTGTCTCACAGCATCCAGAGAGTTTCAAAGACTGCCCAGAGGGAGGAATGAGCTGTCAGGCCAGGAACTGAGAGCCAAGAAGGAGAAAACCGGTTCACGACTGATCTATTTTTAACATCATCTCAGCTTTTGGATGAAGCCTTGGCTCTCCCCACAGCTGGAAGGGCTGATGCTGCCTGGACAGGGCAGGGCATGGCAGCTCGGTCATATTCTGTCCTGGCAGCAGACACCAGGCTGGGACAGAGTCCTGGCCCCTGATTCAATTTAATGCCCGCTCCTGCACCAGCAGCAAAGGGATGGGGAAGCAAAGAGGATGGGACAGATGTCCCCCAGTATCTCTCCCACCATGCCACACTTGGCAACTTCCCCGGGGCTGGCCTGCATCCCCGCAGAGGCTCTGCTCCCGCCCTGAGGGTGCCCAGCACCCCCTCCTCGCCCGGGCAGAGGTGGGAGGGCCGCGGGTGGGAAGCGAGCGGCTGGCAGGCAGGTGCTGCGGGGCAAGGCAAACAGCGCCGGCCGCGCCGCCAGCGACCTTGAGATAACACCGAGCTATAAAGGAAAAAACACCCAGGCAAGGGGAGTGCTGCTGCCTGGGCTGGCCCAGCCGAACCCTGCAGAGGAGTGAGAGGGAACTCGGACCGTTCCTGGCATTTCTGAGCAACGCAGTGGGAGAAACATTTATTGCTCTTCACTGCTGAAGGAGATGCTCAGTGTGTGATGCAAGGAGGGTGACCAAGGGGAGAGCCACATGTAAGGACAGAAGGGTCACCTCCTCTTCACTCTACACGTGATCTCAGCCAAGGAGGACATGGAGATGGATCCCCAGAGACAAACAGGTAAGCCAGCACACCTTCCCTGGGCACCTCCACTGGCAGTGCTGCTCCCCAGGGCAACTGCATCCCTCCCGGCTCCACCACTTGTCCGTCTGCTCTCCCTGCCAAATGCTGAGTCTCAGGAAAAACAGCCGCCTCAGGTTTCAGCGTGGCCTCCTTGGCAGCTCTCTCCTGGCTACAGGTTAACAGAAATACTCTGAATATTCCCCTTCTGGCTCATCCAGATGGTGGCAGGTTAGACCTGGGTGCCCCCTGCCTTGGGCAAGGCCACAGGACAGGGCATGGCAGGGAGCAGGGTGAGGAATGCTGCCAGCTCCCTGCCCTCCTTCTGTTACAGGGATGGGGGCTCTCTGTACTGAGCTGCAGAGGGGGTGAGGCAGATGGGAAAGGAGAGGTGGCAATGCATTCACAGCCCAGGAGAAGCCCTGACCATAGTGTTACAGGGAGGAAAGCAGGTTGTGGACCAAGGCTATGGAGCCATGCTGGCTCCAGACCTTGCAAGAAGCCAGGACAAGGGATCACCGTGAGTTGCAAGGAGTGGGGAAGAGCTGGGAGCCTGTGAGCAAGCACCAGCCAGGCCAGAGGGCTGTCCCGTGCAGCAGGGCTGTGCAAGGAGGAGGCACACACAACAGGTCCAGGCACACACGGCAGGGTGCAGGGCACTGATGCCACATGTGCTAACAGCACCTATTTCTGTGCTGGAAGCCTTGGCCAATGGTAGAGCAGCCCTAGACATGATGTTGCTGAGATTCACCCTCCTCATCTGCCTCTCCATGCACCCTCCTTTGCTCTGCAGAGCTTTTCTTTGCAGACACCCAACCAGGCAGCTTTGAGAAATTCAATTCCATCAGTGTTATTTGATGAAAGTGTCAAAAAACCCAATCAAAATGTGACCAGGAGTGCCAGCCCTGAGTCCTTTTGCTTAGGACACCTGAGTTCAGCCAGGACAACACAAACACAGCACGAGCACCCTTGAGCTGGAGGATGGGGGAAAAGCTGTGATGTCCTCAGCAGGACAGCAAGTCATCATCCTTCTGGTCCATGCCTGCCCAAAGAAAGGCTGCCCAAAAATCCATGTGGGACCAAGGGAGGAAGACTGAAATGTGCCTTGCCCCAGGGGACAATGAAGCAACCAGAGCTACCTGGAGAGATGCAGACAACTTACATCATCCTGGAGGCACCTCTCGATGCCAAAATTTGTTGCAGAAACATGGGTGAATTGCTGGCACATTGTATTTGCAAGAGCTGCAAGCAGTGTGAAAGAATGAGGCCTGGGACAGCCTGGAGCTGGATCCACCCTCTCCTGGAGAGTTGCCCAAAGGCTGGTTTCTCCCAACATAATGCCCAGTCTCAAGGTGCTCTCTGCTTGCAGATGCCCAGCTCTGCTGCTCTCAAGCACTGAATCCACCCTCAGGACCATTTTACAGGCAGCAGTGACCTTACACTCAATCACAGCTCCAAAATCTCAGCGCTCGTCCCCACAGCAGCTGGGTGACGAAAGCCAAATCAGAGAGGACAGCAATGCAGTTTTTAGAGCAAGGAAGACTCAGGAACCACAAGCATATCAAGACCATGGAAATGGCAAGAATTTCCAGCCAAAAAGGGGTTTTTCCCCTCCATTTAAGAACTGATGTGTCCTTGGTTTTTCCCAAACACATGTGGGAGAAGCAGAGCAGACTCTTTCCAGGACATCGCAGAGCTCTCCAGTTACAACTCCATGGCAGCTTCACTGGGCCAAGTGCCACCTGGAAGGACACGTTGTTTGAAAAACAAGGCTGTATTTCTCCAACAGCACATCAAGGCTCCAAACCCAACAGGAGCAAGTCAGCAGGAGGGCTGTAACAGGAAAGCCTTGCTGGATGCAGAAGGAACATCTCTTTTGCTCTGCCTGCTCCCCACAAAAGCCTTTTCTCCATTTTATGGGACTCACTCCTGTATATTCATGGGGAGGGCAGGAGGAAGATATTTCTTGGCCAGGTCCTTTTGCAGTCACAGATGTCTTTGACTCACAGCTCATGGACTCAAGTCCTGGCAGGTTTACACTGTGACATGATATTTGAAGCCCCCTTGGGAAGAAAATGGGTGTAGCAATGGACAGAGCATCCCCTCCTAGATGCTCTCCACATCAGCACACGGGGTCTTTCTCCACCTCAATCTATCCCTAAAAGACCTCCCAGTGCTCTGCCACTCACCTGGCAGGAAAGCCTCTTGCCCAGACAGCCCTGCACTGAAACAAGCTGTACCTGGGCTGCTTCGGCAACAGCTGCCACCGATAAAAGCCACATTCACTTGCAAATTAAAATGTTAAAGATCTAGCCAAGAGGAAAACACATCTGCCAAATCTCCTTGTTCAGCTAATCTTGTCAGAGATGGCTCCTGTTTCAGGACTGCTGGTGCCATTTCTCTGTTCTCTCTGTCCCACTCAAAACCTTTAGGCTACACTTGTCCCCTGAGCTGCACAACAGGCAAACCCAGCCCATCACCTAACTGCTACTTTCAACAGAACTGGAACACTCTGATTTGGATGAAGAATGATCAACAGGGGACAGATCCACCTTACTGACTCTCTTTAAAAAGCAAATGCTCCTCTGCAAACAGGTCCTTGGAGGACAGCTGAGCTGGGCCAAGAGACTTCAAACTTTGGAGAGAAGGATGTCCTGGCCATCCAGAAGCTGACACAGCAATCCAATGCCCAAATTCTTGTTTTGGGAGGAAGGTGTTAGCATTTTTTTTCCCCAGAAATATGCATGTTCAACCACAAAGGAAAAGTCATGGCCCAGATCAGCCACTGGGCTGGTGCAGTTTGTCAGCTAAGCTCCTGATGCTGCAGAGCTGGTATGAGATTGATAGTTACTAGCAGGACATCTGTCTCCCAGGTCTGCTAGGACCACTGTCCCCAGCTGACCTCCAGGAAGTTTACATGGCACAGACAGCCACAGAGACCGCCTGCTATTCCAGCCCAGCAATCATAGATTCATTGCCTGACCTCCTTCTCTAAGTCTTTATATCATATTTCTCACTCCAGAGATGTGACTCAATGTGTTGGCATAAGAAAACGCGCCAGGAGAATATTCTTGTGCCTCTCCCCTTTATCCTGCCCATCCTGCTATGTGTTTAATTGAAATAGCAGAAAGTGAGGAACGTTTGGCAGCTGCAGAAAGGCACGCGGGGACTTTTTGTCCCTCCTCAGAACAGAAAGGCAAGTTTGTGTAGATGCTTTTCACAGGGAGAACCTCAAAGGTAGCACAGGAAACGTCTCACACCTAACTTCACAGCTTCCACGTCCCTCTGGCAGCAGGAGATCTGCTTTCCTGGGACTGGGATGCCGTCACCCCTCAGGAGATGCACCAGAGGAGAGCTTCACCAGCAGCACAGTGGCTGTGGCCTCCTTTCTGCCCACGCTGAGGAGCAGGTGACACTTTGGGGAAGCCATCCAAGTCCAGCTGCAGGTGTAGGAGCTGTGAATTCCCAGAGGCAGTGTTTTTCCATATGTGGAGCTTTCCTGATTTTCCAGCCCAGACAGAGACTCTTGTACAGGAGATTATCTCTGCTGTCAACAGATCTGCTCCCACTGGTTCCTGCCACAGACCATGCACTCCTATGGGTCCACGGACTGCACTCCAAGACTCCTGAACTTACTCACTGGCAAAGCACAACCCAGCCCAGAGACAGAAAAGCTGAAGTCTGGAGAGAAACTAAGGTACTGCCACCTCTCTGCAAGGGACAGCAGCTGAGCCCTATGGGTGTCCCTGGGGGCCACCTGAGGGACCAGGCTAGGGATGGACTCGTGTGCAAGCAGGGGCTTGCAAGGTGAGAGGATCAGAAGTTTGCAGACAGACAGGCAAAGACAGAATATTGGTGGGAAGATGGATCCTGACTCCAGTAAAAAACACCAGGAAGGACAAGCTGTGTGAGAACCAAGAAAGATTCAGACACAGGATAAGACTCAGTCTGGAGCATCCCACATGGAAATGCTGCCATCGCTGTGAACCAGCCTCTGGAGTCTCCTGAGCACACCCCTCTACCCTCTCCTGCTTTAACAGAGCTGGTTTAGAACCCTTTTTATTTAGCCAAGGCAGGAGAGAACCAAAGCCTTCTCAGAGCTGAAAACATTACCTGGCACCCAAAGGTCCATCTGTGCTGCGAGTACCTGCAGGGGGGCGATGCTCACCAGCCCACAGCAGGTAATGGAGAGCACTGGGTCAGGGTCCCCCTGGCCAGCAGATCAGTGGAGCCCTTATGGCATCAGCAGGAGCTCCTGACGGAGCCCAAGTGCTCAATTTGCTACTGTTGGGGCCCAAAGTGGAGAAAACACGATTACTGACAGGTAATGACAAGTGTCAGGAGCCACTCAGCCTCCTGGCTCGGCTGGAGGAGACATCTGGCACGAAAGGGCCCAAGTGGTGCAGGGAGCAGCTGACTTTTGTAAGTTTCTTTATAAGCACCACTCCATCTATTTTTCTTTTTCTGTGTTTTTTCTAGGTCCCATTTATTCACTCACAGTAGGGCTTGTCTGTAAGTCCCGTGTGTGTGTAGGTACAAACTCTACTTATCTCCCCTCCGTGTTTCAGCCCCATTCATCAGGCATTTGTGAAAGGCATTTTATGAGCGCTGAGTTTTTAACAAGGCAGGCACGCTGCTCCGAGCGAACAAAGGGGCCCCTATTGGAAACTTTAAAGATGTTTAAACAAAGACTTCTCTTGAAAACCTTTAACCCCTAATGCCAACCTCAAGGGAAACGCTATGTTATGAGCAATGGGAGCACAAACATCTTCTGTGACCACAGATTTCCTATAACAGGCTGCCTTGCTGGCCACAGCTCCTCTGTTTGCTACAGCCACCAACCAGGGCAGCCCCTGAGCCCATCTTGTACTGAGCACATACGGTTTCTTTAATTCCTCAACAACAAATGAAAGTTACAACTTCCACAAAAATCTACAACAGCTTTTTCCCATTGGATGCAGCAATACCCTGCCTGCTTCGATGGAAAGTGTTGTTTTACTGCAAACACCAAGATCTGTCGCCTGGTTTCCAGAGGGGAATTTGCATTTCAGATGAGGCTGAATTTATCCCTATCCTGGTAGCAAATATCAGGGCTGAGTTCTGAGAGATTTCCCCATATATGGCTTTTTGCTGATATCAACAGCAATCTAATGACTTCCAGCAGAGATTGCAAGAATCTGCTTGTGAAATGCAGTTCCTACTTGTTATTGAGAATCTGCACACTGACTGGGATTAATTGCTCCTGGCCTTGAAAAAATAAAAATCTTTACTATTAAGAGATGCTACAGAGGGTTCCACAGGGAGGGGTCCCTAAGGAAGAATTTCATAATAACTTCATAAATAATCTGGGTTCAAGTGAAGCAAAAATCCAGTGTGATTAAGCAAAAGAGGCAAAGCCTCATGCCTTGTCTCAGAGCTGGGGCTGAGAACAGATCCCGCTCACGGACCCCTGCTTCCCTCAGTCCCACTGCACACATGGTGGCTTCCATTGACACGGGACAGTCCCGTTTCCCTGCCAGCCTCCTTAAGCACACCGGTTCCCACTCCGCAGCCTGCCTCCTGAGCGGATTCAGCAGCTCCCTGCCCCACAGCAAAGGCTGTCCCCGCAAATCCCCAGCAGAGCACATACCACCACAGAGTGTATCTGCTCAGCTCACTCCAGTACATGAACACACAAGCACGATGAGTGCAGAATAATCTGATTTTCCAAACAAGTTTTCCCATGCAATTGCTCGGAACATGAATGCCCAAAGCTAATTTTATCCTGTGAAACAGTTGGAATGATAAGCCAAAGGTGGGTGATTGCTTGTGCAAACGAGCATGCACAGACCCAATTTTCCAGTCGTGCAGAAACAAACTTAGGGTACACTTCTGAGCTTATCTTTCTGCAGGATCTCGATTTCCTGCTGCTCGGTACGCCTTGCCCAGGTGTACCAGACCTTATTATTCTCTGCTAAGAGATCCTCGGTTGTATAAGCAGGGACCTGCCCGACAGGTAGGCAAAAGGCGAGCAGGGCAGGCAGCTGGGACATCCCGGCAGCGGGAAGAGCTCACATCGCTCGCATCGCTCACACCGAGCGGGTGCCGTGCCCGGCTGCCCCACCGACCGTGCCCCGGCCCCGCGGCGGGACCAAGCCCGGGCGCCCGGGGGTCGGGAAGGCTGCAGCCCCCAGACGGGAGGAAAAATCCTCTGTGGCGAGGGTCATGCTCTTCCCCTCCTCTCGGCTTTGCTTTCTGCTCCTGGCGCCCAGGATCGCCGCTCCCCTCCCTGCCAGCCCCGCTCCAAGGAAAAGCCCCCTCGGCGGCTGCCAATCTCCGCGGCAGCGCTCGGCCGGCCGGGACCGGGATGGGGACCGGGACAGGGACCGGGATCGGGACCGGGACCGGACTCACCCGCACCGTCCTCACGCTCCTCCTCTGCTGTCGTTCCCGCAGGAGCGGCGGTGCCCGCGGAGCCCCCGCCTCGCCCGTGCCGCCCGCGGAGCCGCTCGCCGCCGCGCTGCTGGCTCAGGTACGCGCCGCGGGGCCCCGCCGGCTTTAACGGGGCGGGGAGCGGGGGGGCGGCGCGGCGGGCACGGCCCGGCCCCGGGGCAGCGCTGGCAGCGGGGGGGACTCGGGGCTCCCCCTGCCCCCGCCCCGCGGCCGCTGCGCGCAGGTGGAGCCGCACCGAGGGGTGCGCGGCCCGGAGCGGCCGTGGGCTCACGGGTCTGGAGGGCTCTGCTGCTTTTAGCGCTTTATTTTAATTTTTTTCTTTTTTTTTCCCTTTTTTACCCCTTTATTTCTCTTTCTTAATTTTTAATTTTTCCTTTATTTTCTTTATTTTATTGTTATTTTTATCCTTTTTATATTTTTCTTTCTTTTAGCTATTTTTTCTCCTTTTGCTTTTTTTCTTTATTTTTGTTATTTTCTTTTTCTTAATTTTTTAAACCCTTTTGTTGTCTCTTCCCCTACTGGGGGAATGTACCTAGGAGCCACATAAACTCAAAAGTTCACGGAAAAAGGAGAGTCTAAGCTTAGTATCCATTTGACCTACAGTGTCTTGGAAGTTTGGAACATCAGCAGGTAGTGGCTGCAGTGTGGGAAGGTGACTTTGAGCCAGGAAACTGCAGAGCAGATCTTGGAGGGCTGTAGAGCCTCAGGTTAAGCTTCCATCAAGAAGGTCAACTGATGTGCATTGGAGATCATCAGCAGAGGCGTCTTAGAAACCCTGGAATAGATCTTCCCAGTTCCCCCCACCTCTCAGATCAATGTGGTGGTGGCAGGAACCACCTTCAGTGCTTTACAGGACTGTGTTGTGGTGCTTTAACAGCATTTCCTTTCCTCTTTGCACACGAGGAGCAGAGAAAGGAGACTCCAGTAAATCACCCCCACTGTCTGAATTTTCTAGCAGATGTGCCAATGCTGTGTTATCAAACTTGGGCATTTGGGGGGTGCTGGTGCTGCTGGGGTGCCCACCCCAGCTGGCCCCTGCTCCCTGCAGAGCTCACTGCCACAGGCTTTTCGTGCTTCCTGCTCTCAGCTGCTGTTTGCCCTTGGTGTGGTTGATAAATCCCCCAGGCCTCGAAAAGGCTGAATTTCACTTGTGTGTGCAGTGAGGAAAATACAGGATTTATAAATACCCATGCATATACAAGGGCTGTGGGTTGGGTTGGTCTGGATTAAAGGAGGTATTGAAAAATGAGGGAAGCCAGAAACTGCAGGCTTCTCATTTCTGTGATTTCTAATGGCTTTTCCTTTTGCATAAACATTGCCTTGACTCCATACCCGAGAGCACTGCAGGCGTTTTCTCCCCCGATCTGCACAAAATATAACCCAGACCTCTAAAATGGATATTTTTTATTAGGATGTTTGGTTTCCCCAAACTGAGGGGAGAACAGTTGCCCTCTGTGGCAGCAAGTCCCCAGCAAGCTTCAGGGCAGCTGTGTCCTGAGCGAGGCAAACCACAGCTCCTTTTTTGGGGGGGGGAAGCAGCAAATTAGGTCTCTGCACTTCGATTCAGTGCTACCTGCACTTGGGGACACTGTTACTGTGAGTTACAGTATAAAGAGGTGATGTGAAGACCCAATTTTTAAACAATAGCTGCTGGGATTTTGGTCTCCAGAGTTGGGTACTTTCATTCCCAGGGGACAAAATATATCAGATGCCTTCCTCAGCAGCCTGAGCTGGTGGTGCTCATTGAACTGGAGCAGGGCAGAGGGCAGTGTGCTTCTCCCAGTGCCTGCAAAGTGCTTTTTCTTCTGCTGTGGTTGCCCAGGGGTGTGCACACAGAAGGTGATGTGTGGAGCAGGGCTTGTCCCACACAGGGAGCAGCATTCCCCAGCTGGCGGCAGGACAAAGCACCGAGTGATGCCCCTGAACACTTGCTGCTGGGAGGGAGAGGGATAATTTTCAGCTGTGGTGTTAAACATCAGTTCTCCTAAAATCAGCCATGGGACTGTGGGGTCCAACCCTACCAAAGCCTCCCGGCGCCTGCCTGGGCTCCCTGCGTGCCCACATGAAACAGCCCTGTGCAAGGTGGTCCAGCTGTGTGTCTCCTGTGGGAAGCACACTCCTTTTCTGCTTCATTTCCTATGGGACAGGGCACAGCAACCCAGCCAGGGCTTGCAAATCCCCCTGGGGTGCCCTGGGTCTCTCCCACCTCAAGCAGCAGGGCAGAGCCACCCTAGAGATGCACCACAAATGCACTCACACCCTCTCCTGAGGCACATCCTGACCTAAAGCAAAGGAAAAGCCCTGCTAAGTGGTGCCAGGCTGAGCAGGGAAGGGGAAAGGCTTACAGAAATCAGTGTAGGAGAAAGGTGGTGGATCCCCCCTTGCTCCCCCCCCCCTTTTTCTACATAATGCCCAACTGTGTGGAGAGCAGCTGAGCCCCAGCCAAGACCTCAGGCTCTGAAAAGGCAGCTTTTAGTGAGAGCTGCAAGAGCCCAGCCCGTGTGGTGCTGCTAACATGACACTGAACTAACACTGCACTACAACCTAAGCATTTCAATAATTTAATATAATAAATGTCAGAGGGAGTGAATAATTCTCTGTAACCCTGAGGAGGCTGGAGGTGCCAGAAGGAGCCAAGTGGGCATAGTGAGCTGCTTTAGCAATAGCCCTTTGACTCTCTGCAGAGAAATTTACACAGATGATGGATGCTGGGTGGTCGCCTCTGTGGGCAGAATGGCAAGCACTGTTCAGGAGTGTGTCACTGACACAATTTAGCCCCAAAATTTGGAAGGCGAGGGCTGCAGAGAGCAGAGAAAGAAAAGAAAGCCAAGCTTCTAGGTAGCTGTTCCTCCAGCTGGACATCAAATCTGAAGAGCTCCCATCTGCTTACCTGCCTTTGCATGCACGTTCTCCCTTGAAGCAGCATGTGGGTGATTGTTCCAGAAGGCTCTTTAATCAGCTCCAGGCAGTGACCCACGTGCCTCTGGAATTACGTAGGGATGGCAGGGAGCAGTGATACCTGCACAAGCCTGGCCCTGCCCTGAGCCAGTGCTGTGGGAGGCTCTGCAGAGCAGGCATTGCTGCTGCCCACGCTGTCAGCACACGTCTTAATCCACAGCTTCTGGCAATTTGCTCCTGAACACTCCCTGCCCTCCTTGCCACGCTGTTCCACACTTTGCCAAGGGGTTAGGAGCCCCACAGGGAGACCCCAAGCTGTATGGATGGGCACTGGTGACTGCGTTGGTGACACCAACGGGGATGGAGCATGTGACTCTGCAGCTGAGGCACAAGGACCCAGAGCTGTACTCCTAATTTTACACAGCACACTGAACGATGAGACTCACCAGGAAAAAATTCACACACCCAGCCTGGTTCTTCCCTGCTGTGTGCCCGTTGTCTCTGGCAAACTGAGGATGAAATGCTACTGAATGCAGCCAGCAAGGTTCAGTACTCATTTAACACTGTTAGTTAATTTAACACAGCATTCGTGTAAAAGGGTATCCAGGGTCAGCCCAATTTCCTTGATACATTTCCATATTTATCCCAATCACAATCAGTTGTTGTGGAAAAAAAAAAAAGAAAAAAAAACAACAAAATTTTAAAAAAATTTAAAAAAAGAAAAAATAAAAACTCAAAACCCAAACCCAGAGTTTTGCTGAGAGATTCCCAAATAGTGCTTTTATATGAAAGGAAAAATAGCAAAGGCAGATCAAAGCTGAAATCACACCATTGCTTGGCAGCAGAGGAGTGAAACAGCTGCAGATTGCCACTACGGAAAAAGATTAAATAACTTTCTTATGGGATCTCTTTGGCTGTGCAAAGACATAAACTATTCATTGGCTAGAAAGTGGAGTGAAACTTCAGCAAGACTAAGTGACCCACCCTGGAGCAGCCATTGGTGGGATACTGGTTGCTAAAGCTCTGCTTCAGTGTGCTGAAGCAGGGATCTCCCAGCACCTGGATGGAGGGAACAGGTACAGCCTTGGCACAGGAGCTGCTCCTGCTCTGCCATGAGTGCTGTGGCTGAGCCAGGGCTGAGCCCAGAGCCCTGTGCTGGCAGCAGCTCTGGGGCTGCCACAGGAGCAGAGCCTGGTGGCAGCCTGTGCTCTGCAGTCAGGAATGGCCATAAAACATTCATTTTCCAGGCACGGAGTAGCAGTTAATGCTGTGGGTGACACTGACACTGGCCCTGGCTGTAAATCTGATTCTGGCAGGGCTCTGTTGATTTATGTTTACCAGCAATCCAGCTAACACATCCAGGATAAGGAACTGGGAACAAGGAGGGCAGGAGATATATTGTCCCTCTAGTACCCTAACAGAGCACATCTGGGCAGTGCAAAGTGTCAGGTCCCCCTGGCACTGCTCAGAGAAGACACTGGCTATGTATTTGTTTATATGGAACATGTGTTTTTCTTCCTCATACAACAGCAGAGCATCAGCTCCATCCAAAGGTGGGAAAGCTGGAACTGAAATGTGTTTAAAGTGAATTGCAACATGGTGCTAAAAGCTGTAAGGGGCACAGCCTTTTTCAAGTATTGCACTGAGAAGAGCAGAGTTGGCATGCAAACTCTGCTAGCAGGGTGCTTGGGGTGACTGTGTGCAGCCTCTCTCCCTGGGAGCTTGCTCTGGCCTCTGAGCCCAGAGGAGCTCACCACGAGGAGCCTGCCTTGGGGTGATGGCAGGGCCAGCCTTACCTCTCCTCACACAGCTGATCATTTATGCTCTCAACTTTTCTCTATTTCTAGCCCACTTAAGAGGAAGAGAGACTGTGTCTAAAGGGAATGTGTTCAAAGGGAATGCTCCCCTGCACATCTCTTGCAAGTTCCTCCTTGGGTGGCTGTGGCTGATGGCCCTGCTGTCACCCCTTTTTCCCCAGTGCTGCCCTCAGCCCCCAGATGCTCTCTCACAGTTACTCTGTGATGTGTTTTCCACTGTGCCTGGGGCTCCACAGCCTTCGGGGCTGCTGCTTTACCTCTGTCTCTGACAGGAGAGTCACAAACCAGGCTGGGTCCCCTCAGTAGGAGCAATGTTCCCAGTGACCACATTGCCAGATGTGCCAAGGAGGGACTCCTACACAGGCATCTCCTCTTCCTTCTCCTCTGCTTTCATCTTATCCTGTCAAATATCCCAGACTCAGGGAATCCTCCTGTCCCAGACTCAGGGGGTTTCAGCAGGGCAGGAGCTGGTGTTGTTCAGTGAGTGGTGCCCCACAGAAGGCCTCCACAGCTGACATCCCAGAGCTCTCCCCCCCTTCCACACGTGTCCCAGGTGGCAGAGCAGGGCATTTCAGACCCACCTCATCTCTCTCCAGCTGGTTAACACCCAACCTACCAAGTCAGAAGAGTTAAATGCCAGGTGCTTGGGAACTCCTTCTAGTTAATAGAGCAGAAACAATCAGCAGAACCACCTGCTCCTTAGGTTTCAGGAAAAAATGCAGCTATTTTCACCCAGCATCCCTTGCAGAAGCCAGTGAGTGGCTCCACCTTGCATGGCAGCTCCCCAGCTGCACTCACAGCTTAGCAGCATCGCTTCCCAGCTCACCCAAAAGCCATACAGCAACAAGCACACCAGGCTGAAAAAAATAATGATGAGTTAGAGCACAGCCACCATCGCATGGGGCTGGAAGTCTTAGAAATGCCTCTGTGTGTTCAGTGGCAAGCTGATAAAGCAGTTACTCCACCATCCAAACTTTCTGTTTTTCAATGCCAGCCCCGTTCTCAGAGCAGCTGAGCTGCAGTTCCTTCTGATGGGAAAGCCTTTCCATGTTCCCCACCCCATCAGGCTGGGCATGGAGGGAGCTCCTTGCCCCCTGCAGGGCAGGGCAGGAGCTGGCTCTGGTGCCCCAGTGCCAGGGAAGTTGTGTTTGCAGACCCAACCCGTACCAGGCCAGCCTGCTCCAGGACAGCGTGCGGAGGTACCTGCAGCTGCCAGCAGACCAGACGGTGCTGATCCTGCACGCCAAGGTGGCACAGAAGTCCTACGGCAACGAGAAAAGGTGGGAGATTGTCAGCACAACGGGCCAGGACCAGGCAATAAGTTACATAGTCTCCATCTATCACACAAGGCTGATTATTTTTTATTAAGAAACCCATACTTTTATACCCTAGTTCACTACAGGTTGACCTCCTTGGTCCTCCAATCAAAACACCATCACCACTGGCTAATTAAGAAACCACCCTTTGGTAAACTAATCTCCATAACACATTCCCCATGTTCACAATACCAGGGGCAGCGAGTTAAGATAAGAATTGTTTCCCATTCTTTTCTCTGATCTTCTCACAGCCTTTCCCAGAATGATTCCTGGGAAAGTTGTGTGTTTCTCTCTGTGGCCAGAGAGCTGCTGCCACAGGAGATGGTCCCAGCTTCCCTGATAGCCACTTCTAAACCCAGCTACCTAAAGCTTGATTTCAGCCTTGCTGGATTTCACTGATCTAAGCTGGTGAAGCAAATTATCCCCGCTGTGTTCACTCACACCATCTTTGCATTCAAAGCCACCATTTAGTCTCTATGAATTGAGTAACACAAAAAAGGATTAGCTCCAACCTGCATCCGTCCCAGTTAGACATTCCCAGTGGTTAGGTTCTTTCCATGAAGCAGTAAAGAAAGACAAAGTAAAAGAAGTCAAGATTCTGTTCAAATCTCACCCCCAAGAAGGAAAGGCTAGTTTTAACTACCCTCTAACTCTTGCCTTAAAATCTTCACGGCCACAGCAGGGACTGGGCCATTTCCATCAATGCCAGTGGTCTCCAAAAAGCTGCTATTTTTGAAAATCCTTCCCACACTGAACACCTTGAGGTTCTGGCTTGAATCTCCAAAATTGCCACTCCCTGGCAGTGACGTCAGACTGCGGCACTGCAATGTAATTAATGCTCCATTAATCCTTGGGATATAAATACTGCTCAATACTGCTCCGTTATTACTGAGTGTGGGACAGCTGTGAGGCAATGAGCTCAGCCTCCAAGGTGGAACCACCCAGACCCCAGCTCTGGGATGGGCTTGCTGTGCCTACAAAGTTCTCACCACATCCAGTCTCCTGCCAGGGGCTGCTGGTCCACAGGTAGAAAAGTTATTTCAAGATGGAATCTTCCAGCCAGGAGGGAGGCCTCTCATCACAGCCTCTCTCCTCTGCTCCTGACCCCGTGCAAGGGAAGAGCATGAAAATAACATGCCAGGTCTGAAAAGGGAGAGAAAACCGGCACAGAACTCCCAGGTTAAAATTTGAAGGTGCTGCTGCCATTTTCCTTAATAATGCGAGTCAGGGGCCTGTGCTGTGGATGAGTTGTATAAATAAACTCGTACCTCCAGGGCTCCAAAATATCCAACCCCCTGCACGGGTGTTCTCTCTGCTAGTGCTTTACCCAGTATCAATAGAGGATGAATTTACACCATTCACACAAGTGCAAAGACAGTGGAAACCCAAATAAAACACAGGAAAATGGGCTCCCAAACTCCCGGCTATAGATTTATTTGCACTGGGCTCCAGAACTGATAGTGAATGCAAACTCTGTTCCCAGCCTGCTGAAACTCCCACATGGCAGTCAGGCAGGGGCAGGGTCTGATGGCTCCCTGTCTTTGGGGGAGCTGGGGGTGCCAGGCTCCCTGTCCTCCCATCCCAGGGCCATCCTGTCACTGGTGGGATCGTGGCCACAGTGACACCACCAGATGTGGCAGCTGCTGAGGCTGGACCCAGGCACTGGAGGAGGTGCAGGGCAGAGGGTCCCCAGCCCCTGGCTGAGCTCCCCGTGCCTCCCGGGGTGCAGGGCTGTCCCCAGTGCTGGTGATCCCCAGTGAAGGTGTCTGCTCTCAGCACAGCCATGCAGCCACTCCTGAGCACCTTTTCAGGGTGCTGAAGGGCAGTGAGAAAATGCCCTCTTGTCTCTGCAGGTTTTTCTGCCCCCCACCTTGTGTTTACCTGAGCGGGCCAGGATGGAAGTTAAAGCAGGAGCAGATAAAAGGTGAGCAGAGCCCTGGACCTCTCCTCCCTCCCTTCCTGCACCATGGAGAGCTGCCCTCTGCCTCTGCAAAGGGAACAGTGAGTCTGTTTATGTTGGGTTTGGCCCCTCAAACTCCTTTCCTGCTCAAGCCTGAGCCCCCTGGAATCCAGACCCAGGGAGGGCTGGGGCTTGGTCAGGCTCTGTTCCTGGAGAAGCTGAGCCCGTGCAGGGGGCTGGAAGGTGCTTCTCCTTGTCTCTTCCAGCCAGGGACCTGGGAGAGGCTGGGTTTCGGGTGTGTGGGTACATGGGGCTGGACAGCATGGGCAGCAGCCTGATGGAGACCCAGAAGCTGAGCTTTGAGGAGCAGCCAGATGCGAAGGTAAAGCCCGTGGCTCCCTGAGGCTGTGGGGATCCCCCTGATGCAGAGGCTGGGCTGTCACCAGCAGCACCCCACACCCTGGGATGTCACACCCTCCCCATCCTCTTCAGGATGTCACAGCTCTTTCTTCCTAGCCATAACTCCCCACTCCCACTCTGCCAGCCTGCTGTGGCATGTGCAGCAAGCCAGGCAGCCCTAAGATCTCTGTCTTTCTCTGGAACCATCTTTTCAGGTCAACAGCCTTGTGGCTGTCAAAATCTGCACAGTTCCCTCAGCCCTGGTTCCTTCTCCTGATGAGCAGCACTGCTGCTTGTCCATAAATGAAAGCCTGGTCCTTCATTTGCAGATAAACAGCTTAAAAAATGCCCCAGTTGATCCCAAAGTCTGAATCTTTCAACAGAGCTCTGGCATCTTTTGATTGGAGGGAAAAAAGGAGAAAAAGCATTATCTGGGGTCCCTGAAGAGCACAGGGTCTGAGGCAGGCCAGGAACCTCACAGAAAGAGCCTTTGTCCAGAGTGCTTGCCTTGCTGCTAAAGCACAGCATATCGGCCAGGATGAGGGAAACCATAAACCCAGGGTGATTTCTCATGTTATGTGGGATAAATCACACATGAACATTCATTTCCATGAGGAATACTCTGCCCCCAGTGTAAATAAAGCCTCTGCTGATCCCCAGCTCTTCATTCCACCTGTAATAACAACTCTGGTCGTTTCTCCCTTTAAATGAACCCGGGGCTCCTTGAAAGGGCGCTATTATGTCCTTGTGGGGTGGTGAGGAGGGTGAGGAGGGTTGGTGGGCTGGGCTGGAGCTGCTGGCAGCCCCTCTGTGGCCTTGGCAGGGGTTCAGCTGTGCCAAGGCCCTGTACATCTCGGACACGGACAAGCGCAAGCATTTCCGCCTGGTCCTGAAGCTCTTCTTCAGCAACGGGCAGGAGATCGGCACCTTCCACAGCAAACTCATCAAGGTCATCTCCAAGCCCTCGCAGAAGAAGCAGTCCCTGAAGAACACGGACCGTGAGTGGCTCTGTGGAGAGGGGGAGGGAGCTGGGGGTCAGCCCAGCATGGGATGCTGTCTGCTCACAGCTTGGCTCTGGAGTGGTCCAGGCAGGGCCCAAAGCCCATGGGAACTCCCAAAAGAGGAGGTATCTGACACAGTGATGTCTCATTTCCAAATGGTTCACCCAGCACGAGGTGTAATGCCCTGATGCCAGTGTGGTCCCCACACCATGGGCCTCTCCCCACTCACACAGAGGGGAAGGCCGTGGGGAGGCTGTTGGCTTCTGGGTACCCCAGGAGCCAGGGCTTGTCCTCGCTGGGCTTGACAGAGCCATCTGGCAAGCAGTCCTGGCAAGCAGTAACCCAGCCACCTCTCCCCACAGTCTGCATCTCCTCAGGCTCCAAGGTGTCCCTCTTCAACCGCCTGCGCTCCCAGACCGTCAGCACCCGCTACCTGTCTGTGGAGGGAGGAGCCTTCATCGCCAGCGCCAGGCAGTGGGCAGCCTTCACCCTGCACCTGGGTAAGGACCCTCGGGGGACACTGATGCCACCACGCCCAGGCCTGCCTGCCTCCAGCCCTGGCTCTCCCGTCCTGCAAAGCCAGTTCCTTGGGGCAAAAGGCATGGGAATTAGCCTGGGGATCAGGAATCTGGCTCAGTCTCACCTCTGCACGGCATTCCTGGTGTGTCTCTGGATGTTTCCCACTGGCTTTGAGGGCACAGAGGCTGTGACCAGGGCTGTGCTGGTCTGGAGGTTTACAAATCCAAGCAAGGGATTGCTGGAAGAGTCCAGAGCCCAACAGTACCCCTGCCCTGCAAGGTACTGCATCCCATCCTGCTCTCCCGGGCTGGGCTCCCAGGGAATGGTGCTCTCTCCAAGCAGTGAGCACATGCAGAGCAGAGCAAGCAGCGAGACAGCAGTGGGAGCAGGGCCAGACCTGTGCCTAGCAAGGTTAACCCTTCCCCAGGCGGTGACCCTGCCTCTCTCCCCCGGCCAGCCGACGAGCGCTGCCCCCGCAGCGAGTTCCCCCTGCGGGAAGGGTACATCCGCTACGGCTCCGTGGTCCAGCTGGTCTGCACGGCCACCGGCGTCACCCTGCCGCCCCTGGTAAGCTCCGTCCCCGCGCTGTCAGCACACAGCCCCGGCCGCCCCACGGCTCCGAGCGGCGGGGCCGTGCCGGGCATCCACACCGGAGACCCGTGCTGGGGATCCGTGCCAGGGATCCACACTGGGGATCATGCCAGGGATCCGTGCTGGGGATCCATGCCAGGGATCCACACTGGGGATCCATGCCAGGGATCCACACTGGGGATCATGCCAGGGATCCGTGTTGGGGATCCATGCCAGGGATCCACACTGGGGATCATGCCGGGGATCTGTGCTGGGGATCCATGCCAGGGATCCACACTGGGGATCATGCCGGGGATCTGTGCTGGGGATCCATGCCAGGGATCCACACTGGGGATCATGCCAGGGATCCATGCCAGGGATCCACACTGGGGATCATGCCAGGGATCCGTGCTGGGGATCCATGCCAGGGATCCACACTGGGGATCATGCCGGGGATGCTGCCGCCCGCAGATCATCCGGAAGGTGATGAAGCAGTATGCCATGCTGGACGTGGATGAGCCCATCTCGCAGCTCCACAAGTGTGCCTTCCAGCTGCAAGGCAGTGACCGCATGTACCTGTGTCTCTCCACAGACAAGGTGATCCAGTTCCAGGTACGGCGGTGCAGGGGCAGGTGAGGAGCCCAGGGTGCTTGCTGCCATCTCTCCAAGCTCCTGTGTTGCATCAGGCCGGGGACCATGTCACTGAGAGGGTTTTTGCATCCAAACTAAGGCCAGAATCATGGCAAAACTTTAGTGGGACACTGAAATCGAGGTCTTTGGAAAGGAATCACAGTCCCCATTTCCCCACGAGCAAAGCAGACACTTGCTGGAACCAGGACACTGAGGGCAGAACCCTGGCATTCCAGCCCCATTCCCCACCACCTCCCCTGCAATGTGTTTGGAGCTCTGACACTCTCCACAGGCGTCTCCCTGCCCGAAGGAAGCCAACAGGGAGCTGCTGAACGACGGCTCGTGCTGGACCATCATCAGCACGGAGACGGTGGAGTACACCTTCAGCGAGAGCCTGGCGTGCGTCCGCGAGCCCGTCAGCCCCGTGCCGCTCATCGCTGCCCTGCAGGTAGGCACAACCTCGGGCTGTCCCCCCCGTCACCTGCCTGCCTCCTGCCCCTGAGCCCTTGCCCCCCATGGCACCTCCCATTCTCAAGTGGGAATGAGATGCACAGGTAGAGCATCCTGTGGGAGAAGGAGTGTGCCTTCAGAACCCACACAGCCCTGCCACGCTCTCTGCCCGTCACAGCTCACAGGTGGTGGGGACGTGGCCATGCTGGAGGTGCAGGGGGAGTATTTCCACGCACACCTCAAGGTCTGGTTCGGAGATGTGGAAGCAGAGACGATGTACAGGTAACATGGACAGGGGAGCTGGACAGAGGGCAGGGAACAGCAGCCAGGTGTGGGCTGTGCTTGGCAGATCTGGGAAGGATGTGGCTGCAGACCTTGGGGACAAGGACACTTGCTCTGCCCATCCTGTAAGAGCAAGCACGAGCACTGCAAGCAGAGGCAGGAATGAGTCTGGTGCCTGCTCTCTGCCCTGGCTGCAGTCTGAGCATAGCCATGGGTGGGGGACAACAGGGATTTCTGGGAACTGCAAACAACCAAGCAACCCTGGCAGAGAGGAATGAAAGACTGGGAGGAGGGAGGGAGCTGGCTGGAGGCTCCACACTGAGCTCCAGGATGGAGAAGTGCAGTCACTCACTGCTGGCTGCTCCTGCATAGGACCTTCCCTGGTTAATGCACATTTTCCTCTCCTGCACTGTTGCCAGGAGCCCCAAGTCCCTTGTGTGTGTCGTCCCTGATGTCTCTGCCTTTGGCAGCGACTGGAGGTGGCTGCGCTATCCCATCACGGTCCCGCTCCTGCTGATCAGGGACGATGGCCTCATCTACTCCAGCTCCTTCACATTCACCTACACCCCAGAGCAGAGCTGCATCCCAGGGCAGCAGGTCCTCTCAGATGTTCCCCAGGACTCAGACAAATTACTCGACAGCATCCACCAGGAGTTTACCAGGACCAACTTCCACCTCTTCATGCAGACCTAGCACGCTGGGCAGGCAGAGGCTTGGGCCCACTGCTGGCCTAGGGAAGGGGAGCAGCCCTGAGCCACGCTGAGGGGGTTCATCCAGGGCTTGGGGTGGCCCTGCCAAAGGGTCCTCCCCACTCTTTGAACACCACCATGCTCCTGTGGTTTACTGATTTATCTCTTTCTCACAGCAGCATCTCACACTGCTGAGAGCTCACATGAGAGCATCAATAAATCAGGCTTGAAGGACTCCTCACTGATTCAATTGCCTTTTTACTGACTTGCATGACTCACCTGCGTGCTGGCATAGAGCACCACAGCTCCCTCAGTGTCCTCAGGCCATATATTCAAAGTCCAGGAGGGACAGGGGTAATGCCCAAATGCGACCTTAAGTGTCACTGATCCATACCAGGAATCCCTGCATTGCTGCTGTGCTTTTCAGCTCAGCAGGAGTTGCTTCCCAGCAGCCAAGTACCCAGCACCAGATGTTTTGGTTTTTTATTGGAGGCCCAAATGGGGTTATTTAAGAAGGAAAAGGAAAAAAGAGAGAAAAAACTTCAGTGTGAAACCCAGCTCCTCCCTAGCTGGTGTGGCTCTGCCAAGCTCTGTTGTTTTACACAATTAGACACACTGCTGGCATCAGCAGCAAACTACTGATTTAGATGCCATAAAAAGCAGCCAGCTTTCCTGGAGCTGGACATGAGCATTTTGCAGAGTGGGCGTTAAAGGCTTTATTTAGATCTCCGTGGCATCCAAAGGCCCATGGTGTACCTGGAAACCTTCTGGTTTGGCAGTCCTGAGCTGAGGTTTGAAACAACCCAGCAGCCAGACTACAGTGGTAGTCAACCCACCCTGACCTCGGGGCAGTGGGCAGGAGAGCAGGGGAAGCACAGCCCCCCATGGCCTGCAGCACCCAGGATGCACACATGGGCAGCACCTGGATTACCTCTGTGTTTTCTGTGGTCTGGAATGTTTCAGATGCAGCACTGCCCTGTGTGCAGTCCATCCTCAGCCTTGTTGTGTGCACCCCATGCCTCACTGTGGCTCCAGGTGCTGAATTTGGGGCTGCAAAGGACTTACAGCCTCACACCACCCAGCAGGGAGATGCTCAGGCATGCCTGGAGTCTTGGCCTCCTCCCTCTGCAGCTTACACCTGTCCCTGGCTCCTATGGGAACACAAGAGCTTGGGTCCCCAGCATCCTAACCTGGGGCTTCCCAGGGAGCAGCACCTCCCTAAACTCCACCAGGAGATGGGGTTCCTTCTTCCCCGAAACAGGAACCTCACTGAGGGCAAAAAGCTGCAGGCAGACACATCTCTGCCTCTGGAGCAGCTGTGGAAAAACTGGGAGAATGTTACAGCACGTGCCAACAGCCAAGGGCTGGTGGAGGAAAAGGCTGGAGGACAGAAGAAGGGTGATCACATGGAGATCCACAAGGGATCCAAAAGCGAGTGTCTCCAGCAGATGGCAAAGTCCTCATGTGCTCATTAGGTGTTGGGAGCAGTGGAACAAGACTCTACTGCTCCCATTTCTGGAAAATGCTCAAATATCTTACCCGGGGATGGGGGCACTGGGGCCTTCCCCTGTGCTGCTGCTGCTGGGCCACCCCATCAGCCCACACTTACCATGCCCTGCTCTCGCCTCCCCAGCAAATCCACCCCAGCCCTAGAGCACCTGAGGGTGAGATGCAAGAAAATACTTTAATCAACCCAAACAGAGGATCCCCCACATTTCCCCCAAAAGCATTTCCTCCTCCATCTACTCAATGAAGAGCTGGGAGGGCTGTGAAAGGATGGGCTGAAGCCTTTTGGTTGCTGCCTGCAGCAGGAGTGTCTGGAGCCCTCAGCTCCTCAACCCGCTCTCCTCCCTCAGAGGCCAGGGCATAATTCACATTTTATGAATGGAAAGCACCCTGGGTTATATTTAGCACCAACCCA
Source organism: Motacilla alba alba (assembly GCF_015832195.1). NCBI lineage: Eukaryota > Metazoa > Chordata > Aves > Passeriformes > Motacillidae > Motacilla > Motacilla alba. Next base: position 6,220,268 of record NC_052035.1, on the reverse strand, counting down.
GACCCAAAGGGCAAGAGGAGCACTGCTTCTTGACTTCAGGGGCTTGGAACAAGCCTGCCTTGTTATGTTTACAGCACTTTGCTGGATGGAGAGGCCAAGAAAGCACTGAGTGGCTCATTCTTGCAGCCTGATGGATTAAGCAAACAGCCGCAGTAATTCAAGCCACATGGGGAAAGGGGAGAGGTGGCAGCGGCGGGCTGGGGGGCCTCCCGGGGCTCTGCCTTCCCCACCGGCCACAGGCTGCCTTTAATCTGCTTTTCACAGCAGGTCCCACCCTGGGAACGAGGAGCTTGGAGCTCCTGCAGGGGACGCTTGCCTGCCACAGGAACATATGCTCCACGCCGCGGAGCCGGGAGCGTGGCAGAGCTGTTTATTTGCATAAGCGCTGATTAACACAAATGGCTCGGACAGGCGCCAGCCAGCCAGTTGCATGTCCTCGCTCGGGAGTCGGCAGCGCCTGTCTCTGCCGGATCCACAATAACCCAGCGTGGGGCCGGGGAGGAAACGCGGCCGGTCCGCGGCTCTGGCGAGCTGCGCCGCCCGCAGAGCCCGTCTGACAGCTCTGCTCTGCGCTCCTCAGCTCTGCCGGGAGCTTCTGCCTGTCCCCCAGGCAGCCAGAAACACGGCTGGGGATAAAATCGGGCATGAAAAAAACCTTTACATAGCTCCAGGAGCCATGGATTTAGGAAAAGCATCGACAGCTTTAGGGATGCACGGGATAATTCATGTGTAAGGTGTGGTGTGGCACGGGCATCTCCAGGTGATGGTGAGGCTTGAAGGCGATGGGCATCCCCTGCTCCCACTGTCCAGGGTGGCGGCCCACCACATCAAGCAGCCACTTCAGGTCCCAGAGGAGAGCGTTACCTTTAAAAACATCGAGAAAAAAAATGAAATCCTGGCTTTCCCGCCTTGACAGAATATCCCGGAGGAACACTCAGCCCGTTTTGGTGTCCCCCTCCCTGCCTGGGCTGTGTCCCTGTGCCGTTTGGAAGAAGCTGCTGCCATCTAGTGAGGCCAGCCCAGCCCCAGCCCGGGGATCACACTGACTGCTCGTCGTGCCCGCGGCTCAGGCCATCCCGGGACACACGCTGGGCACCTCTGGCCACCGCCGGGGGACATCGTCTGTCCAAATCAAAGAGTTTGGCTGCTTTCTAAACAGCCACTGCGCTGCATTTTGCCCCACATCACACAGCAAGTTTCCCCACGGTTTGGTCGACTGTTTTTCAGAAAGGGGAGGGCAGCTGTGGGACACGGGGAGGGTGGGCAATGTCCCTTCCCTGCTCACCCAGCCACACCCAGCTGGTGACACCGCCCTTGGCACTGAGGTGGCAGGTGGGCTGGCTTGCTTATGGGGCAATTTGTAACCTGCAGGAAGACCTGAAAAACTCTAATTAAAGCAGGGGTTTTGCAACCCCTGAGTGCAGGGGGTGGGCGAAGGGGGAGCTGGTCAGGGGCTGTAAAAAGTGGAGCTGTTCTGTACCAGTGAGGTGTTTGCCTCGGCAAGGACAGCCCCAGGGCAGGTGCTGTGCTGTGCTGTGACTTGGTCACCTCCCTGACAGGAGTGTGGCTATTCTCCCAGGTGCCTGTCCATCCCCTGTGGAGAAGCACAAGAGTGAAGGCCAGCATCCCCCTGGAATCTGCACCAGGATGAGCAGCAGACACCCGCTGAGAGCAGCCTGTCTCCCCTGCTCCGAGCCCTTTGCCTGGGGCTGTCCCTGCCCCACAGCCCAGGCACAGCCTCCAGGAGGGCCAGGGGGCCCACAGCCCACACTGCTCAGTGGGAATGTCTGCATCCCCGGCCCTCAGGAGCAGGGCATGTGGGGATGCTGCTCTGCCCATCAGCCAGGGGACAGGAGCAGGGAGAAACCTTCTCTTGGAAACTGCCCCAAGGTGTTGGTGCCCAGGGCTGATGCAGTGTACAAAAGGGACTTAGCCAGCCAGACTGAACCAAGGTGCCAGTTACTGCATCACAAGCCATAAAACCCCTCTCCTACCAAGCCTGGTTCCAGCACTACCCACACACCCAGTGGGGTCCCTGAGCATCCCACCCAGAGCTCTCCTGGCCTCAGCACACAGGGCCACAGATTTGCACAGTGCCCAGAAACCCTGTGCTGATTTTATCCTTTTTCTGACAGAGCTATAAATTACCCAGCTGGGCCTCAGGATGCAAAACTATGCTGGGGCCAAAATAAGCCAAGCTGGGTTGCTGAGGAATTACAATTACCTGCTCAAGAGGCTTCAAGCACATCGGGAACTGCTCAGGCGTGTGGCCCTGCTGGCCAGGCTGTGAAATAAACCCAAACAGCATCAAGGACAGAGTGAGCCCGAGGCACCCGGGGGTCACCCGTGGGTGCCTGTGTCACCAACAGCGCCAGGAGTGGGTGTTGTTAGCCCCGGGCCCGAGATGGGTGGTTCAGGGGCAGAGACTGCCACGCTTCTGTGCCCACAGCCCTGGGCACTCAGCCCTGCCCACGCAGCCAAAAAGCCTGTGGAAAGTTAGGCTTCCTTTTTGACAGTGGTTTTTGTTTTTTTTTTTCCCTAAAAGCAAGCTGAAAACAAGCGAATTCCTGTCAAGCTCCAGACTCCCTGCAACTCAGGGAAGGACCAAGCCCAGGAGCCAGCAGTGTCCCACAGGGCTGCAGTGCTGGGCCACTGCCCCAAGGCTGAAGCTGGGGTTTGATGGCCTGATAGGGGTGGGGGTCAGAGCTGGCACGGCTCCCTGGGGTCAGCTCCAGCTTTGGGGATGCAGTGAGGGGGGCCAGATGGAGGGCACTGGTAATCTCCTTTCAGCCTGCTCTTAAAAGAAACACATGCATAGTTTTCTCAGGATTCACTAGGGAAGGAAAGTAGCTTTTTAAACAGCTTAAATAAACAACTAGGCTCGAAAACATGGCCCTGATTTCCATGCACTGTTGCAGTAATTAGGATGCAGACCAGGCAGGCAGTAACAGATCAGCACTGAGAAGGAAAGGACTGCACACAGCTCCCTCCCGGTGAGGCCAGGGGGGATTTGGCATCAGTGGAGCTGCCAGTGGATGAGCTGAGCAGCACCCCTGGGTGCTCATGCACAGCCCCAGGGCTGTGGGGCTTGGCAGGAGCCTGGCATGGCTTTGCCCAGAGCACTGTGAGGAGCAGGCAGGGCCGTGCAGTGCCATGCATGAAGCACACTGGCACCCAGCTGCATGGTGGTGCTGCCTGCAAGAACCCCGTGCCCCACATCCTGCTAAATCAAGCCTCCTGCCCTGGCTGGTTTGGGCTGGGACAGCTTTTGGGTGAAGCCCCAGCTGTCCCACTGGTACCCCTCACCTCTGCAGCAGATTTGGCCAGGGGCAGAAGGAAAGGCACTTCATTAACCTAATATCTAAATGAACAGCAAGAGGAGGGTGGGTGCTAAGAGGCAGGGTGAGATTTGCTCTTTGCTTTCTGCCTTGGGGTGCTCACCAGGAGTGTGGCTCTGGGAGAGGAGCCTCCCCACTGCAGCTGTGGCTCCCAAGGAAGCTGGAGATGCACCCAGGGCTGTTCCCAAGCCCCTGCCCAGTGTCACCGGCCCTGCTGGGCTGTTTTTGTGGTCACCGTCCCCTCACACCCCGCCGAGAGCTGACACGTGTGTGTGCCCACAGCCCGGGCAGTGCTGGGGGAGTGGTGGGTTTGAAGGGCTCTTTGTTCCCCCATGTAATTATACCTGAGCAGTGGAATAGAAACGTGCTGAAAACCCCTCGCTGGACCTTTCTGACGGGAGCTGGGGCGTTTGCCTGCACAGTGGCTCCATTGTTCCCCTCCGTGTGCCTCGAGCAGCCAGACCTCCTCCTGCACCCCCTGCTTCCCCAAAATAACCAGCCTGTCAGTAAAAACCAGGTCTTTTCCCTCCAATAGTGGGCAAAATGCCCCAAGCCACAGCCCTACCCAGGGCTGGCAGGGAGATGCTGTGGCAGCAAGGGCAGGCCCGCAGGTCAGGCGGTGCATTTGGCACTGGGGACACCGCCAGCACCCCAGACTTTCACAGAGCCATGGGGACATCATGGGGACATCCATGGGACCCGTACCCTTCCCTGCCCATGGCAAACCCAACGGGCAGAACGGGGCAGGGGGGAAGGCAGGGGGAGGAAAAAAAGGGGGAAGAAGAGGGGAAAGGGGAAAAAAAAAGAAAAGGAAAAAAGACAAACTCCGCATCCAGCAAGATTCACCCCCATTACTGAGACCGCAGAGCGCCGTCCTACGGCAGAAGCCGCGGCCGCCGAGGAACTCCCACCCGCGGGGCCGGCCGGGCACCCTGGAACCGGCAGGGACGGGCCCTGAGCATCCCCTTGGCGGCGGGAGCCAGCGGGAAGCGGGGCAGGGCCGGGGCAGAGCTGAGGGCAGAGCTGAGGGCAGAGCTGAGGGCAGAGCTGAGGGCAGAGCGGGGCAGAGCTGAGGGCAGAGCTGAGGGCAGAGCCGAGGGCAGAGCCGAGGGCAGAGCCGAGGGCAGAGCCGGGACAGAGCGGGGACAGAGCTGAGGGCAGAGCGGGGACAGAGCTGAGGGCAGAGCTGAGGGCAGAACTGAGGGCAGAGCGGCGGCAGAGCGGGGCAGAGCCGGGACAGAGCTGAGGGCAGAGCGGGGCAGAGCCGGGGGCAGAACTGAGGGCAGAGCCGGGGGCAGAGCGGAGCAGAGCCGGGGCAGAGCTGAGGGCAGAGCGGGGCAGAGCGGGGCAGAGCTGAGGGCAGGACCGAGGGCAGAGCTGAGGGAAGAGCCAGGGCAGCCGGGCCCTGCCGTGCCGGGCGTGCCCAGGAGGGGGCAGCAGACACGCGGGGAGCGGGACGGGCGGGGAGGGATAACGGGATAACGGGGTGGGATAACGGGGTGGGCAGAGTCGGGATAACGGGGGGGACCGGGATAACGGGGTGGGATAACGGGGTGGGCAGAGTCGGGATAACGGGGAGAGCCGGGATACCGGAGAGGGATAACGGGGAAACCGGGATAATGGGGGGAGCCGAGATAACGAGGGGGGAGGCAGGATAAGGGGGAAGGAGCCAGGATAACGGGGGTAGCCGAGATAATGGGGGGGGAACCAGGATAACGGGGGGAACCGGGATAACGGGGAGAGCCAGGATAACAGGGGAGCTGGGAGAACGGGGGCAGGCGGGATACTGGGGGGTAACACTGGGATAACAGGGCTGGGATAATGGGGGAAACAGGATAATGGGGGGCACGGGGGATGTCACAGTGTTCTGCCAGGAAATTACAGTTGTCCCAGTCCTGGAAGTGTTCAACACCGTGTTGGATGGGTGCCTGAGCAACCTGGTCTAGTGGACGTTGTCCTGCCCCTGGCAGGGGTGGTGGAGGATCAGATTTTGAGGTTCCTGTCAAGGCAGTCATACTCTGATTCTATGAAACACAACCCCCTTCAAGAGCCCCTTTGGCACAGGGGACAGGCTTGGACCCCCAAAGGGACCAGAACTTTGGGCATCACCAGCTGCACCGGGACTGGCACCCAGCGAGATGGGACAGAGGACAGGGGAGGAGGAACTGACAGGTTTTATCCCCAAGTATCAGAACATCCCTACAGCAAAGGGTCACCTGCACCCAGTGATGCCAGAGGAGGGAAGGTTTTCACCTGGCAGACCCCAGCCCCAAGGACAACCTGCTGTCACCTCCCACACGGTCCCAGCTTATCCAGCTAACTGGGAGCCCAGTGATGCCCCACTCCAGCCCCAGAGGGCACAGGAGGGCTGTACCCAGGACTCCATGCCCCGGGCTCACCCTGGCCCTGCCTGCAGCCACAGGGAACCCAGCTGTGCGCCTGACTCACTACCCAGGGGGCTGGGGGAGGCTCATGGGATGCTCATGGCAGGCACCACATCTCCAGGGAGCAGGAATTGTGCCCTCCCAGACTCTGCAGGTTCGAGGTGTTGGGGACAGATGCCACAATCACCAGCACATCACTGTGTGAGCCATTTTGGCACCTTTGGCACACAGCCCGGTGCCTCAGCTCACAGTGCAATACAAGGGACCCAAACACCCACAAACATCACCTCAAAAACCCCTGGAAGCCATAAAGCAAAGGGGGTCAGCAAGGTTACACCTAATTTTCCAGCTCCTCCATGTCCGTCATTCAGGGAGCATTTGGGAATGACTGACCTTGCCTGGCTGATCCCAGCACCTGGGAGGGTTCCAGCTATTTTCAAGCCAGATAAAGCAGATCCTCAGTGTTTTGGTTTTAAAACCAGAGCAGCACTAAGAAGAAAACCAAAAAGTGCCATCTGTGAGGTCAGAGATGAAGCCCAGGAATTCTCACGGTATTGGTACCTCTCAGCACACAGCCAGGTACAGGCAGGCTAGCTAGAAGGGCAGAAAGGCAGATGGAGGGAATGGTGACAAATCCATCTCAGGACCTGGGGCTCTGCAAGGACAGGCAGGCAGGCAGGCAGCCAGGCTTGTGCTCTGGGGATTTGCAGGCTACCCGTCCAGACTGCTTTGCAAAAACAAGGCACTTCTACGCTGAGTGAGGGCAGTTTTGGAAAGTACACAGCATTCTTGCAACCAAGAGACGAAGCCCAGGAGAGAAAGAAAGGGAAAAGCAAAAAAAAAAGGGGAAAAAAAAGTGACAAACATAGGTTGTTCCAAGCAGCACTTCCAAGAACCTGTCAGAGCCACGAGAACACGGAGCTCGCAGGGTACGTCAGCGATGCGCTGACAAACAGCAGCTCCCAGGAGCACAGCAGGCCCTGGGAGCACAGCGCTCTGCTTTTCTTAGCACTGGAGGAGACTCTCAGAGGACCTCGGAGAGCACACCTGGCACAGAGCAGGCTACAAGGAGCAGAGGAGCACACCTGGCACAGAGCAGGCAACAAGGAGCAGAGGAGCACGTGCTGCTCCCTCGCCCTGAGGGAGCCTGTGTACTAGTGCCAGTTTGTTTCCTCTGTCCCTGCTAACCCAAACCACCTGGAGTAGGAATTCCTACCAGGGAGAAGGCAATTGGATTTTCTCAGGGATGATGATCCATTAAAATATAGCACTTTTGAGGAGCCTCAGCACTGCTCGCAGTGAACAGCCCCCACTCCCCCACCCGCCATGAGTCCTGTCCATTGAGAGCACCAAGCTGACAGAGCAAGGGGGCTTGGACAAACAGCAGCTTCCTCCAGAGCTTGCCTGAAAGTGCAGCTGCTTAATACCAAACAGCATGAAGTCACTGTGGACTTGTTCCCAGAGCAGCTGATCAGCTCTGCACCCATCAGAAGGCCTGCATTGGTTAAACAGGGCTGGCTTGAAACTCGGTTAAGCAGAACAGCCAGTGTGCACTGCTTTCATTTCAGGGGACGGGCACAGGGCACGTGCTTTCTACCTCCCTCTGTTCCTCCTGATCCCAAGGGGACAGCCGTCACAAAACTGATCACAAGGCAGGTTACTCACCCCATGGCACTGTGCTGGGTCTGCTTTACTTGTCTGGAGGAGCTGAGCCGCTCCAGAGACCCAGGGCTGCTGCTGCTCTGGGAATCAGGCATGGGTGAGGCACTGCAGGCAGCTCAGGAGCTGCTGACAAAGCCCCTTTGAGCTGCAGGCCACAGCACCAGGTCCCAGCCTGCCTCCCCCTCCAGTAACCAAGTAGTTACACAAACATTAGCTCCCAGTTATCCAGCTCCCAAAAGTAATTTCAGCTCAGAAACAGTCCAAAAAGCCAGTTTTAGAAAGTACCATTTATTTGAGGGGGAAAAAAAACAAACAAAAAACAACAAAACCAGTAACAGTGGAAAATCCCCAAGAGCAATTACACAAGAGAATCTGAGTATCCCGAGAAGCAGGCACAGCTCCTGCCTGCCTGGCACTGCTGTGCACAGGCAGTACAGTCCTCCCTCTCCTTTCCAGCCTGCTGTGAACTCTGTGCAGCTTTGAGAGCCTCCCAGAGCCCACAGTTCCCTGAACACACTCATCCTGGGACTGTCACCCAGGGGAGGACCCCTCCTCTGCCCCGATGTCTCAACACACATTCCTGCCTCACCCCCAGAAGGGGACACATCTTTCTATTGCTTCTCTGGCTTTGGCCTCAAGCCTACAGCAGAGCGTCAGGAAGGAGGCTTCAGGAGCCATGAAGATTTCCAACCAGCCTTTGCAACTGCCGGGTTAGTGCTGCCTGCTCAGGTGCTCACCTTGGGGACCCACACAGAGAATTTTGTCTCTCACCACGTCAGACTGGGAGATGCAGGAGGACCCAGCTTGCTCGTGGTTCTGTAACACCAGACACACATCACCCTTTGCTCTGGGACACTGGGGGGCTGCTCCCACCCTCAGAGGAGGCAGGGGCCATGTACAGGGGATGGTACAGAGCCACAGCAGGGGAGCTCAGAGCCTGTCCCTATGAAAGCTCGGTGCTTCCCGGTGGGAGAGGCCAAGCTCAGATCCAGCCTTCCCTGAGGCAGGGCTTGGCACAGCACCACAAGGGACAGAAAGCTGTCACCCCCACACTACAAGCTTCCAAGGGCAGCAAGAGGTGGGGATCTCTGCTCTGCATCTATGCATCCAACCCAGCACATCCTGGCACAGCTGCTTCCAGGAGCTGGACACAGCCATGGAGCCCTCAGGCTCCTTCCCAGGCACAAGCCCCTGGTGCTCTACACAAGACATTGGACAAACAGCAGCACAAACAAGATCAAAAGCCTCTCACACGCCACACCATAAGGCTGCTGAAGAATTAACTCCAGCCTTTTCATTCTCACCTGTATATATCTCAGTAAAATATATAATATATAGCTCTATAGGACTGATTGTAATATATTACAGCCTAGAATTACTCCTGTCTTTTCCCTACTTCAATCATATTTATGCATCCAACTTTGCATACAGAAGTTATTGCCTTGAATTTGTAATTGAAATTCACAGAATAAAGCTTAAATAGTTTTCACAGAGACTCATTATATTAGTGTTTTACATAAAAAGGATAAAAGTTACCAAATGAGAAAGCAGCCATTTCAGAAACTATAAATAATTCTATTTCAAAAAATCCTAGAAAAGTTATGAGAAAACCATAAATATCTTTACCCTCTAAAGTAGCTACTGTAGAACTAGAAGAAACCTGTAACACTCTGTAGCTAACTCTGCTTCAGTTCAGAACATGAATCATATAAAACAGCATCTCTAGAGAAATGCCCGGCCAAAGGAAACACAAAGGGATTGAAAAAATAAATCTGAGGAAATTAAAAAAGTAGATTATTTTTTTATTATTCCAAAACAATTTCTACAAACTTTATATAAACATTAGGCTATTTTCTTTAAAATTTTGTTATAAAAAAATCCTACAAGCAATCCTTAAAAAAAGGTAAGAGACTGAAGGCAAGGAAAGGGTGTTGCCATAGCCAAACACAACTGGCTGTCCTGATTTCAAGGACTAATGACCCTTGCCTGGGGCCAACAGGAAGAGACAGAAATCTCCTGGGGAAGACATTCCCATAGGCCCTTTATGGCATTCAGGGATATTGAGCCCTTGTGGGCCTTTTACTCCCCGATAAGGCAACATTATCTGTAGTGTAAGAGATTCATAAATAGTTCTCCACAAAAATGCTTCACATCGACAGCCTGCTGCAAGACATCTAGTAGCAAGATTTATAAAAAAAAGCCATCTTCTATAGAAGCAGCCAATCCCAGCACAGCACGCTGGATGCAAACACATGGTGTTTGCTTCCATACAGTCTGGTTTGTGTTTATATACCCTCTATAAAACCAAGCAGAAAATTTGGCATCTTTATTCTTTTTACACTAACTTAGAAAAAAAAATACACTGAGGTTTTTTTTCAGACTCTTTGTATTTCATTGGGCCCTTGTTAGCTGAGTGGGATGGGAAGGGTCACGAAGGAAGTTTGTTTTTTCTCAAAGTCACTTTGAAATTCAATCCAAAAAATAAAAAAAACCATTTGTTCAGCACATCTCATCTGAGGGCACAGTGTTTCAGTACAGTCTGCTTGTCCCTTGTTGGGCACAAGGTGCTGCTGAGCTTTAGGCATAGAACTCGTTTGTGGGGGCTTTCTTGTAGATGGGTTTCTTCCCCAGGTCGTAACTGCCCTCGTCCTTTTTCTTCATGCGATACACCAGGAGCAGGATCAGGAAGATGGCAAACAGGAGACCCACTGCTCCTCCTGCGATGAGAGCTGGGGAGGAAAGAGACTGGAATGAGCCTTGGACAACTCCAAACCACCACTGCTTCAAGAGTAGCAGCCCCCAGAGTCAGCGTGCATGTGCCTGTCACTGTGTGTGCTGGCACCTTCAGCAACAGCAGATGTGACTGGGAAAGGCCAGGACTGCTTCCAGTCCAACCACAGAATCATCACATGTTCCACATTAACCAGTTTGAGCTAATCTTCCAGTTTAGTCCAAAAAAGAAATGTTGACAAAAGATGTTCTCCCTGTATAGTGACAAAACAAAAAACCACCCAAAAAAGCCCCACCTTAACCCACAGGAAAGTGGTACAGCTGCAATCCGAATGCTTTGTTAACAACCTGTGAGAGCACACCCTGGGGACTCTGTACTTCAATTCATCAACATCCAATTACCAACACCACTTCCCTCAAAAAAAAAAAAAAAATCAGAAACCCCAACAATCAAAACCCACAAACCTGCAAAAAAACCTCTAAGATTTCCTCTCTCCTCACACCAAGCATGGCCACAAGACTTTACTGAAGTTTACTCCTTATTGTGACATCTATTGCTTGCACTAAATCAGCTTCTTTGCTAAATGGTTTTGCAATCCACTCTTCCAATCTGACTGGGAGGATGGCTGCAGATCAGCACAAGGGGCTTGGGTTTATACTTGGACCATCAGGCCACGTGCCTGAAGCAGCAATATGCTGGGGACAGACCTGTCCCACACACTGAGGGGAAGGCAGTCACTTGGTTTTGCCCTGGACATTGGTACTCCGATTCCTACAGCTAACCACGAGTTGGAATCCCATTGAGGGGCTGCTTGGCTCCTGGCAAAGCTCAGAAAAGGCAGAACTTGGGCAGAGGTTGGAAGGAAAATGCCTGTGTTTGATATGAAACTCTATGATGTCACTGCTTTATGGCCAGAGACACCTCTTGTTGAGGCAGTATCTGGGTGCAGAGCAGCTGCCACATGAGTCAAGCCAACAGTCAGCTGGCAGGCTCAAAAACGAGCTGTTTATCCCAGCAAAGACAGCAGCAGGCTCTGCTGTTAAGGTCTGGGAAGCAGAAGCCACTCTGCTACAGGCAGCCACAGAGGTAAAACAACTCATTCCCCTGTCAGCAGGGAGCTGCTCCCCAGAGAAACAGGGAACAACAGAAGCCATTTTGATTTTCAGTATTAATGATTTACCAGTTCAAGGTGGAGTATTACCTGTAAGAACTTCTGTTCTTTCAAAGATGCTGCTGTTGGCTGTGCTTGCCATGGAGATCTTGTTGGACAGGTTCTCTTCCACAGGCGCAGCTTTGTCTGGAATGATTTCATTGTCCACCATTGTGTTTTTCTTCTCACCTTCTATCTTTCTGCCAGTATCTCCAGGGATATAGTTGTCAGATATCTGGAGAACACAGACAAACCACACCCATCAGCAAGCAGCACCCAGCCTACCCACAGCTGAGACCAGGAGGGTGTGCAGGGAATTCAAAGTTTGCTCAGTGCATTACAAGTGCTCTGTGCCTGCTCACGCAGGTGGATTTGTCTTGATGCCACGTCCTGCAGGGCAGGAGAGTGCTCAGAAAGTTTCACAGACAGACCAGAGGAGCTTAAAGACACACTGGAGCAATACCTACCACAGGGGTGTCCATGGTGGTCAGATACAAGCCATCTTCAGAGTCTGGGTAATCTGCAGAAGGGGCAAAAAAAATAATTAGAAAGGGCTCTCAAGATTTTGTCTCATTACATGCTGTTTTTACAGGATTCAGACACTTCCTGCAATACCAGCAACTGCACATACCAGGACTCTTGTCCTCTACAATTCCCCCTTATCTACTAGTACTATTTATCACTGAATGACTCGGATTGCACAAGACCAGGAGATGTAATCTTGAAACCAACACCTCTCCACTGGGAGGGATCTTCAGCTGGACCCATTGGCCCTGCAGAGCAGGTCTGCCACAGCTTGTAAGGTAATGCCAATGGAGGGCACTGCTCCCACCACCCATCCCTAAAGGATCCTTCACCAAGCCTCCAGATCTGCCCCAACATGTCAGGCACTGATTGCAGCATTTGTTCTTTTACTTTTAGAGAACAAATGTTCACAATAAAGGGACACAGAGCTACAGAAACTGGTTTGGGCAGGGAGCTTTGCATGTCACAGAGAGTTCACTTGAACACCAGTTAGTCCTTTACCTTGTTTGGCCTCAACTGAGACATTAACTTTAAGCCTTTTAACACCGCCCCAACAATAGGTTATTTTTTTTCAAGTTTCTCAGCAGTTCTTTGGAGTTCAACAGGAAAAAGATCCAGCCAGCACAAGGCCTTTTCATTTGCAGCAAGACAAGCTTGGCTGGACTCCATCTGTCCTCCCCGAGTGATTCAACATCACAGCACCACTACTTTCACTGTTCTCATCTGAGCAACTAGAGTCACAGTTTTCATCTCCACCTGACACTGTGGTTTCTCTGGAGCTCTGGCTGTGATTTAGCCCATCACTCAAGAGCTGGTGCTGAAAGAAATGTCACAGCAGCTGCTGAGGGAGATCCACTTCCCCACTTACCTCCTGACCCAGATGTCTCATCTATATCATCTAACCCATCAGTGCTTAAGCGAGGCCTGAATTCACCAATGTCTTCATCATCTGGCAAGTCCCCAGAGGCAGGGTAGTCCAGCCATCCAGCATCCATGGTCTCAGTTTCCCTCACCTGTAAACGGAGGTGGAGACATGGTAAATATGAAACAACTCTCCAGAAGCATTTCACAGAAGGTTCAGAGCCTGAGCATATCACTTCCAGCAGAAAAACATTAAATGCTGAATTTCCTCTCCACCAAAAGCATTATCTTTATCAGCTGAATTTCCCTAGAATTTCTCAGAACAGAAGTGAGAGCCAGGCTGGGAGGGGAATTTCCTGAGGGCTACAGATTGAAGAGGTTCACCCGAACACACAGTGTGAAAATATCACAACAGGATCTTGGTCAGGAGTTTGTGGCAAAGCATTTGGAAAAGCAATACCTTCAGCTTGTGATAAGGGAGAGTTTGGAAGGACTTGAAATTCCCACGAAAAAAGCCTGATGGGTGTAGGCCAGTTTTTTTGCATAGCACCAAAGCTTCATGCCAAAGCAATCCCTCACTTTAAACTGAGAACAAGCCTATTTTATCACCCAAGGGTTAAAAGCTGGTCTGTCAGTTCAGCTGAACTGCAGTGCAATACAGGCCGAGTTCAAGAGCACTCACTATCAATAATGACTTGCCTGAAGGAAGAGCTTCCCCTGCATCACCCTCTTTAAAAGCATGTAAACAAACAAACCCATAAAATATCTCCAGGATCCAAAGGCCCAAGGAGTGCAGTTACAGCAGGAAAGCTGGAGAGCCTCCCAGATATCAGCTGTTTGGCCACAATGGCAACTTGCACACCAGAGCTCATTTGCACTTGGACCTTCAAGGAGCCACAAGCCCACATCTCCTGCCCTCACCAAAGTTATGCAACTCCCCAGAACTATTTCTCCTCACCCCACAGCCCTGGGGCCAGGCCAGTGAGGGTACCACAGGTATGAGCTTTGGGGTTGCTCAACACCACCCCACAGACTCCAGATGCTTCCAGAGCCATGAAATCATCACCAAGGAGGGGGACTCAGCCCCTTCCCCCGAGGCAAGAGGCACAACGCAGATGGACAGGTCCCTTAGCTGGGGGCTAAGCTGACATTCTTTGGTGCTGTCCTCACAGGACAACTTGGGAAGTTTTGACAAAGGTTTTGTCTAGCCAGAAGAGCATTCAATAGTCCTGCACATCTGAGGATTTTTCTCAATATAAGCTTACCAGGCTACAGCCTCACTGGGGTGAGGAGGATCAGAGACTCGTGGGGACACTTAGAGCTGGATGGCAGCACCACAGAGCCCTGGGCAGCTGGGCTCAGCCCCCCCTGCTCACCTGGCCAGGTGTGGCCCATCCCACAGCCCAGAGGTGATGAATTACATCCGCTACTGATCTCTAACCAAGGCAAGCAGTCAGCCACAAGCCATGTGTCAGCTTCCTCTGCCCACAGCCCCAGCCCCATTCCCCTGCCCACTGGCACACAGGGCTGGCCACAAACAAGCACAAGATGTTTCTCAGTTTGCACCAGGAGCAGCAGCACTGGATGTGCTTTTCCTTGCTTATTGAGGCATTTTTGGTTTCCCCAGCAACCCCGCTACAGGATGAGCGGATGAACAGCCCAGAGGGCATGAAGTGCTGAAGCCAGTTCTCCTCCCAGACCCCTCTCTCTGCTATGCCAAGCCTGGCACTAGATGCTAGGAAGGGGGCTGGGAGGAAAGTCAGCTTGGAAGGAATCCTCTCCCAGCCTGGAATCAGGCATTCTTAACGTTCTGGATCACTTGCTCCAAGGCAAATTCATTTCAAGATATGTGAAACCCAGCCACAGCCAGCCCTGCAATGAAAACTGCTTGCCAGCAGGCAGTAGCTGTTCCCAGGGCAGCTTCTGGCCATTTCATGGAGGGGCAGGAAGAACCCAGTTCCTGGGGCTGGGGAGCACATTTGCTGCAGATCCAAAAAGCCCCGCACCAGGCACAGACTGATGTTGGCAAGTGCTGTGCCGAGCCACACCCCAGTGCCAGCTCACCCTGTGCCTCACCATGAGTCACAGCCAGTAATGTCCAAGCAAGGGTGGCTCAAGAAAACCCAGGTTTAAGCCCCGGGGTGGCTGGACAGCCCACTGGCCTTATCAGATCAGCCCAGCCACGAGCTGAGAGGTGGCACACAGCCACAGTGATTAGTGCTCGCTGTGCAACACACCAGGGCTGGCTATCAAAAACCCTATTTAAATCAGGACAGGCAGTGTTTACCAGCAGGGCACATAACAAGGAAATTACTGACTCAGAAGCATAAATAAGATTATATGGGAGCGTTCCCTGAACTCATTCTTCATCATCCTCTTGAGTAAGGATGGGGAAGTTCCTGGAGGCCGCAAGAACTTCTCAAACCATGCAGGAAACTTTTCTTGTGGGCAGTGGCCTCACATGACAGGTTCATCTGACAGGGAAGTCCTACGGCTGCTGGGCACCTGCACAATTACTCTCCAGGTTTAAAGGCACGTACTTCTAGGAAGCAGCCCTGCCTGGAGCTGGGGCACGGGCAGGCTGGGAAGGGTTAACAGCGGAGTGCAGCGCTCACAGGGCAGGTCGGGAGCAGGCACATTCCTCACATACACACCTGTGAGAGGGCAAACAGGCACCTTCACAGCTCTGGGGCTTCCCAAGTGCCACATAAAGAGCTCCCTGCAGTATTGTTTAAAAAAGCACATCCCTCTCCAAGAGCACACAGTTCCCCCTGCAGCTTTGCTGCCTGGTGGAGAGGCACCACGGAAGGTGCCTGTACTTCCTCTGGCTTGCAGGCTGTGGCCAAGAGGGAAAAGCTCTGAGATGACCACAAGAGGATGGTCAGCCCTTGCCAAGACATCCCTGGCACATCCAGCTTAACACCTTCTGCAACTGCCAGCTGGAGAAGGGCACCAGGGCTGCTCTGAGCCTGCCTTCCCCCACCTGCTGCCCTGCACTGGAGCCAGGCCAGGGGCTGGGGGGGAGAGCCTGGGTGGCTGCACGGCCCCACCTCACCCTGGCAGCTGAACTGGAGCCCTACAATGACTATGCTCCTCTCTAGGAGGGGTCTGTACAGGAATCAACCTTTCCTGCAGGAGTGCGGTTCAAGGATTTCTTCCTCACGTTAAGCAGCTTTATCCCCAGTAAGCACGAAGGGAGATTAAACAGCGTGCTGGGGAGCAAAAGCTTTTCCTGCCTGCCAGTGGCAAAAATAAATAAATAAGAGTTTATTCCCTGCCAGACAAGCAGCACGTCAGGCACGTGAACTGTGAGTGCCATTCCTGGAAAAGCTGGGCACAGAGGCCTTATGTTTTGAGACAGGCTGCACTACTGGGTGAAGCCAGACACTCTTTGCTCAGTGGAGGCACAGGAATAGCACCCCTGGGACCCCAGGCAGCCCTGCTGTGCTCCCTCCCTCGCCCATCCCACTCCATTTCGTGCTCCTGGGGTTTTCCCTTACAGCCCCAGAACACCACTCACCTCTTCTCAAAGCAAGAGCAGCTATTTACCGAGGCAGTGAGCAAAGTTTCTGTGCAATATGTGAATTTCCCCAGCCACTGGCAAGTTCTGGGAAATAAACCCAGGCAGCTCACCTGCCCCAGCCCACATGTCCTGACCACAGCCTTTGCAAACCCTTTCAAAAAAACCCAAATGGTGTTTTGGGGCAGAGACAAAGTTTTCCAAACATGGAACTGGCTTTTACAGCTGTCCCTTGCCTCTGATCAAACACAGAGTTCATTAAAAGCTCCTTTGAAGGGTCACAGCCAGCAAGCTGCAAAGGGAGTCAGACCTGCAGGGACTGGGGCATGCACAGTGTACAGAGCCCTTTATCAAGTTTATAATTTTGGCATGGAGACCAAGTGCTTGCTCCTGGCCTCCCTTCCCAGCACTGTGTACATAAACCTGGGAGTAAACAGGAACAAGGTGAAAGTCAAGCTTTCCTAGACAAAGGCACATGGAGCTGGGCCAGCCTGGGGGGTGGCAGAAGAGGGCAGAGGCACAGACCTGTTAACCCTGTGTGGCCTGCAGGGACAGGCAGGTGTAAGCTGTTCCCAGGGCTCCTCAGGGTCAGTCATATTCATTCATTCAGCTCATTTCACTGCAGCAAAATATCACAAAATATCACAAAATATCCTCCCCAGCCCCTGTCCTGTCACAGGCAGATGTCACCTCCCACCACCACAACACAGAGCTATCAGCATAACCAGGAAGGGCTCCCGAACAGCACGAGCAGCTGCAGAGCTCTGTACGCCATCTGTAAGGATGCAGAGCTCTGTAAACCACAGAGCCCAAGAGAGGGGATTTCCATACAGTTCACTTCCACCCAGCTCTTGCAGGAGCCCACAAACCAGGAAGGTTTGAAAGCTCACGCCAAGCATGTGAAAGAGCAGGGGTTAGGAGTGAGCTCACCCCCTTGATGCCCCAGCAGCCCCCCAAAAGCAGAGGAGCCACACAGCACTGGAAACAAGCTCAAATCAGCCCAAGAGCTGATCTCCACAGGAGGGAGGTGTGCAGTGACAACAGGCAAAGACTGCTCTATCTTCCCATCTGAATAAGCATTAAAAAACCTTATTAGAAGTGACATGAGCCTCCAGCAGAGGCAGTTCCTTTCAGACAAGTAAGGGAAGGGTCTGTATTCCCCCCCAAATACCCTTCACGCCCTTCTCTGGCTCCATGCTCAGCTCCATGTAAGGGAGAAGAAAAATACACAAAAGTCATTTTAGTCCTGAGAGCAAAGCAAATATCAACATTTCAACTGAAGTCACACCTAGCTCCCTTAACACACCAGCCACAGTGAAATAATGAAAAAAAATCCACTTGTGGCAGTCCTTGTGACCATGCCTGAAGGTATCATTTTACCACCCATTCCTGGTCAGTCTGTCCCACATAACTTGCAGCACACACGGCCTGCACTGGCCTTTGCGCCAAGGGACAAAAGTTAAACAGCTCCATGCAGGCATATGTTTGCATTTAGTTGCATGACAGGATCACCTGAGGCTTCCAGACATAGTTAAACACTACCTTTGCTCCACACTTCCCAGGCAGGGAAGAGCAGGGCCACAGCCAGCCTTGCCCATGTCCCCTGACAGCCACTGTGCAGCACTCCCACCACAGTGACCCAGAAAGGAAAAGCTGTGGCACTGAGGAAAGGTGAAATCAGAGTGGGGTAGTGGGGTACAGCCCGGGGCCTGCAGGCAGCCCCAGTGCCCACAGCAGTTACTGCACAGTCTGTGCCTCTCACCAACGAGGGGAAAAGAATTTTTAATTGTTCTCAGTAGAGAAAAAAGGGTTTTGCTTAACAAGACAGCAGAAGCAGCAGGGAGGTGGGGAACTGCTCAGCTGGTCAGAGCATCACTTGTTCCAGGTGAGCTCAGGGAAGCCTGCCCAGTGCCTGCCCAAGCAGTTCTGCATCTCCCGGCACGCTCCCCTGCACAGCCCACGTGCAGAAGGCACAGCCAGCCCTGCCCCGGCCCCAGCCTGGCCCTCTCCTCCCTCAGCCCAGTCCCTGGGTGATTCTTTAAGCCCTGTGGCCACAAGCAGCTCTCTGGGGGCTCATGTGGCAGCAGAGCCATAATCCCCGTGACAGTGACGCCGTAATCCCGGGCTCTGCAGAGCCACTCGCTGTCCCCTGCAGCAGGGATGAATCCTCCCAGGCCCTGCCTGCTCAAAATAGGCTTCCTTGCACTTACAAAGTCAAACCTCAGCTACCTTTGAGCTGCTGTGCTCCTGCTGACACACAGCCTGCTCCCTCCAGCCCTACACCATGCACAGCCACGCTGCAGGAGCAGCGGGACAGAGAGATTAAAAATGAATGAACTCTTGTTTAACTGCTTTTGCCCGATTATCAGCCAAGAGCAAAGCCATAAAGATTGAGCCCTTTGCCAGACAGGCACATACTGGGATATCTTTACTGCAACGGTGGCAAAATAGCTGCTCTAAACACTCAATTCCCAGCTCCAGAGCCCAAGTGGGAAGGAGATGACCACTCCCCATTCCAGCTCAGGGAGATAAAGCTCAGCAGACAGTTGCAGATGGCTGTGTGTACATCACTTGCCCTGAAGCAAATGAAGAAAGTTTGGAGGAAGAAGAAAGTTTGGCTGTGTGTCCATCACTTACCCTGAAGCAAATGAAGAAAGTTTGGAGGAAAGCTGCAGGAGGAAAAAGCAGGAGCTCTCATGTGACTCAAGAGGAAAACAACCGTGACAAACATTTCACACCCCTGAAGGGTTCTCCTGGTCACAGGCCATGATGCACACCTAGTTCATAAAGAAATTATATTTTTCATGGTATTTACAAACCTAATTGTAAGTAGTTCATATGCTTCACTGTCAAGAGCTCAGCTCAGAAGCTGGAAAAATTCTGTTCAAGCTTAAGAAAGGAATTCACAGTTTTTCCAGCTCACGACTCACTCTGAGTTGCCCTAGTCTATAACAAATGTTTCTATTGCATCCTTGTCTGTGGAAGAAAAAAAGGATATAAATGCCCCAGAAAACCAGCCTTTCCATCTAGGATGATTTTTCATGCTGACACTTCAAACTTGGGATACCTCACATGTCACACTTCCCCCGCATGCCAGGAAGAAGCCTGCCCTCACTGCCCTTTCCTAGAATCCAGCTACACCCCAATGCTTCCCCGAACACGCACACAAGCAGAATTTCCACTTGGCAAGAAATCCGTGACGTGCACTTTTGGGATCTTTCTGCTCCCTCATGCCAGAGCGTTTGCAAAATTCAGCCAGGCAGACACCCAACTTCAAAGAGTGCCCTTCCTATCAGGCTCAGCATGCAGTAATCTCAGCTTGTTTGTACAGTCAAGATTCCCAACGCTGCGCCCTACAAATGCTTCCCCTCCCACGATCCATTTTAATCTAATCACAAGTAGTAGCCCAAAGATTTAGGCTTAGCCCAGGCTGCTGAGCTCTGCCAGCACAGTTATGCTATTTCAAGCCCTGCTCTGCTGGCAGAGGTGCCAGCAAAGAACAGCAGCAGGGGAAGTTATCGGCACAAAAAGCACTCGAGACAGTGGAGTGCTGCTGCTCCGCTATCAGCCATACCCGTGTGAGCATTTATACAAACAAACATTTCAACAGCAGGGATTTTCCTGGCTAGCTGCAGCACCACAGGCTGGGTTTTCAGCGCACGGGGCTTGGTGGGGATTTTTTTTGGTTTGTTTCCTCACAAACACATTGCCTCTTTCTGGCTTAGGCCCGGAAAGCAGCAGACACAGCACGTGCTATTGGGGATAATACAGCTGCACTTCAGGAAACCTGTCACTTCCAGAAGCATTTTCCTCCCTCTGAGGGCTCTGAACTCACACTCAGGCTCCTTCCCCTCTCTGAGCAGCGGGTGAACAACCAGCAGCAGCGTTCCAGCCCTCCCTGAGCACATCTGTGCACGCACAGTGCCAGAGCAGAGGGACCCAGGCATTGTTTGGGTCACTCCTTCCCCGGCGCTGCGGAGCCACGCTGGGCTGGACGAGCGAGTCTGAGTAACCAACACGCAGGACCAGCTCCTCATACTCAGCCTCAGGAAATTTGGAATTAGCGCCAAGAACAGCCCGCACATAAACAGTCTGCTGCAAGATCCTGGCTCCAGACTCTGCTCCACTGCACACTGAGGAATTGCAATAAATATTTACCTCGCTGGGGAACAGAATCTTCCAAGCAAAAGCTCCTGACATCAGTAAGGACTGTATTTCCATTTGGAGGAGAGTAGGAGCTTCTCTGCTTTTACAGTGGGGCATTAGCCCACTAAAGCAGCTTCTGCCACCCTCCTAGCGCCACAGCAGTCGGGATCTGTCCCTCCACCTACGGGCCTCGCTCCTCTCCAGCCAGCACAGCAGCACACCTGGTGCCCTCCTTCCAGCCATACTCATCTCAGTCACTCTGCCCTCTGCACAGAGATTTCTGGCTACTGTGCTGTGCAGGCCACCTCAGTGCAAGTCCAAGCACTTTCTCAGTCATTAATACACATTACCATTGCTCTTTATGGCTCTAGTTTGACTGTAGCAGCAGCTAAAGGGCAGGAGGCAGGGTTAGCCTCGCAGCAAGGTAAGTGGGGCAAGGCCACATCTCTTTGTATTCAAGTTTGACAGCAGCACAGTTTTAGAGGAACCATGGTGAAGATACCTTCTTCCCTTCAGCAGCTAAGGCAGAGCAACATCAAGAGAGAAATCCTTCCCATGGAAGGCTTTGCTTCCCCGGACAGAACAGGATTTGTTTAAGCAAGAAGCAGCCGTGGTTTTGGTTGACATAAGACCAGCTGCTTGGGTAACAGTGCTGTGGGTCTTCCCAGTCTCCTTCCTGCCCCAAGGAGTGTCTCCCCGAGATTTTAATTAACTGCTTTGATTTTTAAGTTATCCCAATAATTTGTCTAACAACAGCCTCTTGGCATTTCACAAGCAGAGTCTCAGCCTCAAAGGATTTAAGGCTAAAACTGACAAGAGTGCATACTTCCAGCAAAAATAAAGACTTTTACAAGAAGCACACTTTTCAAGTCAGCCAGCCTTCAGAAACTGAGAGGGACACAGCTATGCATTGCATGCTTTCCCCTCCTACGCTGACATTTTCTCCAGATTCAGGATTAAGTATTTAACCCCCTCTTTTGAGACTTTACGCTCCTTTAGCTTGCTTTGAATGCTTTCAGTCATTTCAGATAATACTGCTGCTTTCCTGTCTCCCATGCAACTCTTGTTTCCAACAGTATCTGCCTGAAAATGAAGGAACCACGGCGCTGCCAGAGCAAGTTACAGCTCCTCAAGACAGGGCCATTTTCTGCTCTGTCCTTGCCAACACCAGCTTGTCACATGGCAGAGCCCGACAGCTTTTCTGCCCACCAAAGCCACAACCAGATTAAACAGGAGGCAGCAGCTCGGTGCCAAGGGCAGCACAGCCTGGGTGCCAAGCAGCAGCACCAGTTTTGCCCGTCACCCCTTTTCCAGCCCCAGAAGAAGAGATCCACCTCCGCCTCAGATGTCTGAGTCACTGCTTTGGGTAAGGGGCCAGGGCCGTTACTCAGAGGTGACAGCAGTGTCCCCAGGAGCTGGGATGCCAAGCCAAGTGCCAGAAACCTGAGTCACAGCATGACTGCTGCAAGCCAGGGCAGCAGAGCTGGTCCTCTGACCAGCAGCATTTACTGGACAAATATTCAGGCACACGCTTAAATACAGAAAAAGTTAAGTCTGAGCTAACCTAGCAGCACAGCCCTAACCGCTCATTAGTGTAGGATCTTTTACAGCCCCTCGGAGCAGAGGCTTATTACAAGTGAAACTCTAACTAGGCTGCCCTGTCTATTCAGAGCCACCAAGCCCAGTCTCATCACAAGAGTCTCATTCTAGTGCAAATCATTTGAATCCTTAATCTCAAGCATTTGCATTCCAGCGAGTCTCAAACAAACAGCCACACATGCTCCTCAGCAGCAGCCCGGAGGTCAGGCGTGTGCAGGGTTTGTCCCCTCGGCTCTGAAGTGCTTCAACTGCATCAGCTTCTCCTTTGAGGCTGCAAAGGCAGCACAGCCCGGCTGTTGTTACAGGGCATAAAGGAACAGGATGTACTGAGCAGAGGGGGAGAATGCAGCTGCAAGACCTAAGAGCAGGCTCAAGAGGATAAATGTGAACTCAAGAGCTAGGAAGTGTTTTGAAGGATGGATGCAGCGTTTAGTCTGGCCAAAGTGATAGCTGGGGAGCTCTGTGGGATCACAGAGCCATGATAACTTCATCAAGTAATCTTAGAAGTCAACCTAAGTAATTGACATTGCAGACCGTGGAACCACAGCTACCATGCCACCCTTACAGGTACAGATACCATCACTAATAAAAAAAAAACCAAAAAACCAGGCTTTAAACCTAAGTGCATCAATCCATTCATTTGATGAAAACAACTTATACACAAAATACAACACAGCCTAGTGGTAACTTATAGTCAAGGGGATTCAAGCAACCAGGATATTTCTAACAGAGCATTTACCAACACCAGGAGTCAAAAGGGAAGGAAAAGTAGCTGTAGGAGCTGTGCTGAAGCCTGCATGCTGAGCAGCAAGCCAGTGTGCCCCCCTCCACCCCAGTCATCAACTGGAAAGTCAGGTTAGCAGCTTCCAGCTTGTGGTGGAAATGGGACACACACATTTTGAAAAGGCAGTATGACACTACAGGAAAATCATAGCAAGGTCACATTAGGCTCTAGATCAGGCATTTGAGAGCAAATGGCCTCCCCAAGCCATTCAAACAGCTCAAGGCAATAGTACAGCCATTAACAGAGGCTTGGAAGGGAAGGAAGGGGGGAAGACACATAGGAAAAACATTTTCCCTGTTGCTGGACTGGATGCGGGATCTCAAAGTGCCAAGACCTTGGGAGAGAGCAACCAGAGGGGCAGGAAAGAGAGCAACTAGGTTGGCTAACAGCCTTTACTTCGCAGGGTGAATGAGCCTCTGGTATCACAACTCTGAAAAGTACCAAGTTCAGCCCCAATTCACCTCTTGCGTAAGATGTTCGGGAAAGCTCTGAAGCACAGGAAAGCACTCTCCAGCATGGGAGCTGGCAGCACTCTGGACAGATGAGAGCTGGGCAGCAGTGCTGTTTCCCTGACTGTGCCCCAAGTGCTGCAGGGTGACTGCTCCTACCCATGGGAACCTCCACACCCAAGGCGCTCAGCTGTGGAGGGACCCAGCAGCCCTGCACGGTCCCACCCCACCCAGGAGTTGTGCATGCAGGTCAAGAAAGTACCAGGTGCTAAAGGAGTTGTTTTTCCTACACATTACAGTCATTTCATCCCAACAACTATAGGTTTGACTTCCAGAAGTCATGAGCTCCTTCCCCTTAAGGGCCAAGGGACATTGCTTCAGACACTGTCATTTTGCTGCTCTGTGTTTTAGGGAGACTGAAGCAAAGCAGAGATTTGCTGTAAATGTGAACATGGCAAGTAAAAGTAAAATAAAGTGAAACATGCAGATAGCGATGTCTTGATTTGATTGGGAGGGACAGATGAGAAACTGGGCAAAGAGCAGAAAGAACAGGCCTCGGGGATCAATGGCAGCAGGACAAGCCAAACCGGTTTTAACATTAATAATGCTGCACTACTTTCCAAACACAGCTATCATCAACAAGACACCAGCTTTGCCAATCAGGAGGCCTCTGAGCACGATTGCTTTAAACCAGCAAACAGAGCCCACAAACAGCACGAAGCCTCCCCCACCTCTCCCTAAGCAATCCTCTGCCAGCAGCTTCTGGGTTGGATTTGTGTTCCTCTGTACTGCTGAGGACACACAAACACGATGTGGTGCTCCATGAAGACTTTTTCTGCACAGTTCAAGGCACAAAAGTAGGACAACTGCAACAAGCCTGCAGCCCACGAGCACTGCTACAGCCCTGCTGGGCTCCGGGCACTCGGCCCTTCTGCAGCCCAGACAAACCGAGCAGAGCCCAAGCCTGCAGCAGGGGGAATACCCTCACATGGGGGAATACCCCTGCTCCCCTCCTGTGCTGCCAGGGGCACGGGAATACCCCTGCTCCCCTCCTGTGCTGCAGGGGCACTGCTGGAGGGGAAACGCACAGGGAAAGCTCAGCCCAAGGTGAGCCACTCTGCCCAAGCAAGGCAGACCTCATGCTCTTCGTTAACTCCACCGATCCCACATCTTGGATGCATTGGTAACTTTCTGTCCATCCCCCCTCAAGCACCTTCTGCAGGAAGCCCATCCTTGCACAGCACAGAGGGGAGCATCCTGCCCACGCATCCTTTGCTTTCCAAGGCACTCAGGCGGAGAGAGCTGGGGACCACCTGGTGCCATCAGGCAGCAGCTCCAGCCCCCCGGCCCCGCGGGGAGAAGGCAATGTTCTCACACAAAGCTGCGGGGCTGCTGTAACACAACCCACCCACCCACAGCCCGAGCTCCAGCGTCACACTGAGGCACTTCAGTCATATTCCCCACCCTCTTACACATCCAGGATTGCTTCACACGGAGAAATCCCGTTTACACCAGAAAGCTGCTCAAAGGGAAAAGAGCCAAGGCACTTTTGTTTGTACAGGCTTGGGGAAATATTCAAGCACCGAATCACTCTCAACATCCACGCTCTTACATAAGCACAAGAAATACAATCCCCATCTTGTTAAGAAACAGCTACCTGTCTTCACCCTGCCCGCACAGAAAAACCGAGAGCCACATGCTGTGCAGCCCTGCACGTTTTGGCAGTGCTATTAAAAAAATATATGGGAGGAGTGCCAGCAGAACTCTCCCAAACCGTGTGTCATCCTTGTCTCCTCCCCTGCAACCCAAACAATTTGTTTGGATTAGGCTTTATAGTAGGCCAGTGTTACTTCTCAAGCATACACTCAATCTTAGGTAGCTTAAAAGACACGGATAAATATTCCACGTAAGTTCTATATAAGTATTTACAGACCACATCTGTGCAAAATTTGTTGTCTTTGCAGAAACCCGATGCTCGCAGACCAGTCCAGTCCCCAGGGACACCGAGTTGCATTTCATACCAAACATGGTCAGTGCAACTTCCAGATGCTGTCTGCCCCAAAGGTTTGCCCTACTAGTTTGGGCCAGTTCCCAAACGACCGATTCACGTGCTTAATGGCAGGGATAAACACACCAGATTAGAGTAAAGTGGATTTGGGCTGCTTTGGTTTTAGAGAGTAGCTGACAATCACTACAGATGCTCTCTGTGGGAGATTCCCGCTCCACAATCAGCAACCCCCCAGCGCCGTGTCCCTACTAGGAAGCAGCAGAGCCTTATCAGTTCTGATCTGCCCACCCAGCCTTCAGTCCAAAACAAACCAATGTGGATGATTAAACCTACTTTGGGAATCCCTGATCTCCTGCAGTTACCTTAATCTCAGCAGCTCTTTCACACTACCAGAGGAATTCTGCCCTGATTGCACTATCAGCAAGATGGTCACACAAAAACAAACAAACAGCAGGGAAGCCAGAATCCCCAAGATCTCTGCTTCATCGCGAAGACCCCACATGTGCCGGCTTGAAGAACATCCAAATGTTTCACCTCGTTGTACGTTAAAGAGATTTTCCAACCCTCCACAGAAATGCATTTTTCACTCCCATGTGGACACGAGGAAGGTTTGATAGCCACAGAAAGACACCAGGTACCAGCACAACCAAACTCAGGTAAGGCTGGGAATCCTATCCAGGTGCTGAAAGGCATCGCACACACCCAACCCACAAGAAAAAAAGAATTAAAGGACTTTCACGACCAGAAGTTGAAGACTGAAATTGCAATGGAGAGCGGCTCATTTCCACCAGCTAGCCGGGCCCCCGCACGGCTGCAAGCCCGGCACCCTGAGCACGGGCAGAGGGGATACGTGAGGAGCGGCACAGCCGCGGGGACAGCGGCGACAGCGGGGCACGGCCGGGCCGGCGCGACGCTGCCTTGGCATCCGCCGGAGGAAGCAGCGGCCGAGCCAAGGGAACCGCGGGAAGAACGGGAGCGGCCCTGCCGCCGCACTTCGCCCACCCTTCCCCGGAGAAGGGCAATCAGCGGGGGCACACCGCCCGGGGGGCAGCGCTGGCACCGGCTCTCGGGCTGCTAGCGAGGGGAGACCGAGACCCGCGGGTCACCCAGCCACCCCCCCGGGCACCGGGAGCCCTCCGCTGCCGGGGCAGACCCTCCCCTGTGCCCCTGTCCCGCGGGGGCCCGGCGGCACTCACCGACTCGGCGGCGGCGGCTCGCAGGAGGAGGCCGAGCAGCAGCGCGGCGCGCAGGGGGACGCGGGGCAGCGGCATGGCCGGGCTGGGCTGGGCTGTGCCGGGACACGCGGAGCGACAGCGGCGGGTCCGACCGGAGCGGGCTCTGGCCGAGCCCTGCCGCCGCCGCCGCCCTTATAGGGCCGGCTGAGCGAACGGGGCGGAGCGGCGGAGCTCCCGCCCCGCTGGGAATGCCCCGCACCGGCACCGGGGGGGCGAACTGATACCGGGGGGCGAACCGCCCCGCACCGACACCGGGGATGCGAACCGACACCGGGGATGCGAACCGCCCCGCACCGGCACCGGGGGGACGAACTGATACCGGGGGGGACGAACCGCCCCGCTCCGACACCGGGGATGCGAACCGACACCAGGGGGGCGAACAGCCCTGCACCGACACCGGGGATGCGAACCGACACCGGGGGGTGAGAACCGCCCCGCACCGGCACCGGGGGGGCGAACTGATACCGGGGATGCGAACCGCCCCGCGCCGACACCGGGGATGCGAACCGACACCGGGGATGCGAACCGACACCAGGGGGGCGAACAGCCCCGCACCGACACCGGGGATGCGAACCGACACCGGGGATGCGAACCGCCCCGCACCGGCACCGGGGGGACGAACTGATACCGGGGGGCGAACCGCCCCGCACCGACACCGGGGATGCGAACCGACACCGGGGATGCGAACCGACACCGGAGTGCGAACCGCCCCGCTCCGACAGCGGGGGACACTGTGGGGCTGAGGGCCGAGCCACCGCGGGGGGACACGGAGGGACCCGGCCCCGCCACCCGCTGTGCACGGCCGGGACCCCGCACTGCCGGCGGCCACCGTCACCGCGTTATGGGGAACGGGGGAAAGGAGAAAGGGAAAGGGGAGAAAGGGAGAGGAAAGGGAGGGAAGGAGGAAAAAGGCAGGGAGAAAGAGGTCAGGAGAAAACGGAAGGAGGAAAAAGATGGGAAGGGGGAGGGAGAAGTGAAAAGAGGGAGGGAAAGCGAAAGGGGGGGAGAAGTGAAAAAGGGGGAGAAAGGAAAAAAGGGAAGGGAAAGCGGGGATAAGAAGGAGGAAAGAGAAAGTGGGGGGAGCGGGCACCCAGCATCCGCTTTTGCAGCATTCCACAAGTGACGATGTCACATTTACAGAAAACCCTGTCCCTGGCAGCGTGTCGCCGCCGCGGTTATCCGGCCGGTGTTGCATCACTCGGAGATGGAACACGAAACCGCTCCCTCGGTCTTCTAAGTAAGCGGCAAGGGCAAAAACCCACACTGATAAGGAAGGCGGAAAAACCCAACACAGTTTAACTATTTCCGTTTCTCTTCTCACATTAATAACTTTGCCTGACCATAAGAATTTGCTTGACAATATCTCTTTCAGCCCCTTAACCCGAGGGGCACCTGAAACACCATAACACTACAGCTCAGTGCTCATGCTGCAGCCACAT
This sequence comes from Motacilla alba alba, assembly GCF_015832195.1. Lineage (NCBI taxonomy): Eukaryota > Metazoa > Chordata > Aves > Passeriformes > Motacillidae > Motacilla > Motacilla alba. Next base: position 6,192,437 of record NC_052035.1, on the reverse strand, counting down.
CAATTTTTCACTTGGGTTTCCTGCAGGTTTTCTCTAGTTTGTAGAGAATAAAATCTTTTCTTAACAGGGAAGCAGTGCATAGCATAGCATATGTGCCATGATCCCACCTGCCAGGTATGCATGCCAGCTCCTCTCTGGTTCTCAGCCTCCTCCAGCACTACGAAGTTACCTGAGAGAACATGTAGCCTTCCCCCTGTCCCACCTCCAACCAAAACGATCCCTAAGGTGAAGCAGCTTTTCCAACTGCCTGTTGCTTTGGGAATAAACAGCTGCAGAGGGTGTGAGCTGAGACCCAGACGTGTCCTCAGTGTTTACCAGGACTGTGCCCAGGCACATGACCACTGGCAGGAGGGATCCCTGCTGAGCTGGCTGTGGAGCCTGCTGGCATAATATGAAGTGACAAGGAGCACTGCTCAGGGCTTAAAAAAGTAGTTAAGATCTGAAGACAGCACACATGTGGGTAATGGTAGGAGCCAACCTGGAACAGGCTGTGGGGGAGTTTGCCGACCTGCTCTGCTCAGGACAGCCATGTGTCACTAACCCTTTAGTTCCTCTCAGCATCCAAGGCCATGAGGGAGGGATTTGTGCTGCGAGCTGGGTTACTACCCTTCCTTATTACCCTCACCTCGTCACACAGAGGAACTGATAAAAATCACTGCTGGTGCAGCCAGGGAGCCCAGATCTCATAAATGTCCAGCTCTGGACACTCGGCAGAGGTGGGGAGCGGTAGGTGGTAAGGAACAAGAGCACACAGATTGAGTCAAATGTGCAAAGAGTGGTCCATACCATGGCATCTGCCAGATAGGAGACAGCCTCAGCAGCACAAGGTAGCCAGAAGTACTCCATGCCCCTGAACCCTCTAAATGCCACCTGTATTTGTGTGCATGTGGCTATGATCTCTCTACACCTCCTTCCAGGTAAAGCAGCCACCACAAAGATGCTTTCAAAACCAGCTTTCTGTATTGTGGCTACAAATATTGCTCACTCACCTGTTAACTTCCTCTCCAAACAAGCACAATATGCCGAGCTCCTGGTAATCATACCCCTCAACACATACCCCTTCCACTAAAAAATCCCCTTGCACGGCACAGGACAGTGTTTTCCCTCCCAGGGAAGTTCTGCTGTGGTAGGATGGAGAGGAGTCAGTCTGCCTGGCCTGGGGACCACACACATTGTCCATCCATCTCCCATCTGCATGCACAATCCTTCAGGCAAACTGATCTTGGGCTTCTGGAAACAGAAGAGAAAATTAAACTAAAGCCTAATGTACTTTTCAACCTTGAGAACAAATTCCTGTGACTTTACTGATGACATTTTTAAATTGCATTGTGCAGATCCACTTCCTCACACACACAGAAACGTTCTGTGACTGTATCTCAAGAGAATGAGAGGAAATGCAGTCATAAAAATCATTATATGATTCTAAACTCATGGCCATAGAATAACTGCTTTCACTTTGTCCTTTAAGTGTTCCCTTTCAAGACTCCAACATTCTCCTCTCTGGAATAATGCAGAAAATCCGTGGGTGTGTGACACTCTGACAGAGTGTCAACAGGACAAATGGGCCCAGAGAGCAAAAATGCACCACTGAAATGTCCTTTCCTAAAACTTCACCACAAGGGAGAGAAGCAGAAGCAAAATAAAATGCATGTTGAGAAACACATTTGTTCTGGACAAGGAATTCTCACATTCAAGGTGTGTCAGTTGCATTCTCCATATAAAAATTATGGCTGGCAGAGAAATAACACAGGCTGGCCACCATTGTTCCTAACCTAGTGAAGGATTACCTAACCTTCATGTTGAAAATCAAAATAAACAACTGTCAGTTACCAGCACAACACAAACATGCTGGAAGTGGAATGGAGTGTCCAAATACAACGCATTTGGAGGGTGAAGGGAATTGCACTTCTACATGGCACATCAAGAAATGTCTAGATGATCTTGAGAAGACCACACACAAGGCCCTTTAAGCAGCTCGATCATAAATTCTGTTGCACTAATCAGGAAAAGAGATTCTCCAGCCAAGCTCAGCACAGTTCCTACAGGCAAATTTTTAAAAAGAGCTTAGAGCAGGATTCTGAAGCAAAAAGAAACCTTAAGTAATGTTTTTAAAAATCCCAACTCCTTAAGTCCATTCAGTACACTGAACTCTTTGGAAAAACACACCTGCACATCACATGGGTGGAGGAAGAGGAGTGACTGAAAACTCTCATCCCATGGTTTGAGCCCCTTAATGTTGAATTATTCTGGAAATGTGCGCTCTTAGCCTTGCTGTCCCTTTGGCAAAGGTGACCTTAGCACAACTCCTACCTTCCAGTCAAGAGGGAAATGAACTCCAGCAAAGGTCATTCAGACAGCACCGCCCTTTGTACACCAGCTGGTAAAATACAGACCACCTAAATAAACAGCTTCCTGTTTTAGGCAATGATTCCTGGGGAGGAAAACAGCACCCTCCTAGACAGCTATTTTTTATGTAAGGAATCTGTGGCTAAATAGGGTATTCATTTCCTACACTCCTGATAAAGAAGTGACCACAATAGTTTCATGTGATCTGGGTACACCCTCAAGTCATCAGCTGCGTCCTGGGCGTATCACCACTTCTCCTTCCACCTGCTGCTCTGCGCAACATGCAGGTGGCACACACAGAACAGTCACTGGTTAAAAGGACATTCTAACCAGAAATCAGGCGAGCAGCACCCACTGCGGCACCCTAGAAATCATGGTCTTTGTGTTTCAACATCCTTTTCCTCTTTAACGCGTTTCCTCCACAGCTGTCTCCAACTTCTTATTTAAACGAAAGAGGAAGAAAGGAGAAATTAAGAAAGCTGTTTGATTCCCCAATACTGTTTGCTTTCTAGGTCCACTTTAAACCTTATTCCACAGTGCAGGAGTGGGGGACAAGGCACCCCACAGGGAGAACACCCTCTTTTCCAGCAGAAGGACACAGTCCCCTATGCTGGAGCAGCCTGGAGAGGACAGAGAGCCAAACCAACAGCAGGAACAAGCAAACATGACCATGAAGGATGCTGTCACAAAGTCAGACAGGAAACAAGTTCACAAACTGGGCTGCAGTTGAGTCACAGCACAAATGTCTTTGTGCCACAGCCCTTCCCCGTGTCCATATGGGTGCTCTGCCTGTCCAGGGCAGGAGGGAGCCTCAAATCACACCTCAGGCTCAGCTGCTGCTGCGGCTATTCGATACCTTCAGTCACAAGGGCAGCAACCAAGCAGGGAGGAGCCTCAAATTCCAAAGCAATTCAAGTCAACACCTCCCCAAAACACCGGCTTGTATCGTGTGATACCGTGGACTTTTGGATAAGTCAGATATTTGGCTGTGGAAAGACACCCAGCAACGACACCAACAGTGCTACCTTACACTAGCTTGGAGTTTTAGTCAGCTTTGTCTAAAGTGACAAAATTTTTGCTGGCAAAGGAAAGTTAGTCTTATGAGGGACTATAAAAGAAATAGGTAAGTGAGAATTAATATCTAAGCGATGGCTTGCCTGTCTCTGAGAGCCAAACACCGCAGATTTCAGGAAAGGAAACCAATTTCTACCAAGAATCAACAGAGGAAGTGTCAAGCCCCACAATTTATGCTCAGCGATGTGCTGGCAGCAGACAGCCCTGACAAGGCTGGGATTTTCCCCTGTTCTTTTCTGCACTGGCTGAGGCTGGAGCTTCTGCAAAAATTAATTCTCCAAAGGCCTAAGTGAGAACTCAGCAATAGTGGCCCACGTCCACCAGCCATGTGCCTCTGCCTTGCACAATATTTCCTAGGAGATGGTCTGGGAACAGGGAACAAAATGTGTCAAACCTGGCTCAGCACAGAAATGCACAGAATGAGGAAAGGAAAACATACAGCAGAGCTGCATAGGGAACTTCCCATAAGAGGCATGGAAAAAACGTCATGAGAGCTTGTCAGAGATCATAATCTGTGTTCCCATAGCCAGCATATTCCACACCCACGACAGATGTGAGCCTACCACCTCCCTCAGAACCTGGATTCCCCTTTTTATTCCTTCTGCTCTCTTTTCCAGGTGAAAACGGCTCTTGTGGCAACTCCCCCATCTACCGAAACAGCCCGGGGGTGCCTCCTCTCCTTTTTCCAGCAAAGATTTTATCTCCAAAATGCTCGTTGTCCCACACAGCCTTGGGGATTTTGCTGTTAAGTCAGTGACAATTCTTGTACCTGAAGCCAAGCAGGCAGGACAGCTCACAACAAGCCCCAGCAGCCAGGGGCTGATCACAGACAGGGTACAGCGGAGCTGGAGGGTGTCTGGCACCTGGCCATTTCGTGAGGCTAAATAGAAGAAATCAGCACGTATCAGAAGAAACCTCCCAACCCAGCCCTGTAACGGAAAGGTGCTGCCAGAGCACACCAGGACTCGGAACAACACCCTGGTACCCGATGGCCTAGAGCTCAAATGAGCACAGCTGGGCAGCAGCTGCCAAGAGCCTCGGCCCCTACAGGAACTGGCCTGGAAATGAAAGGAAATACCCGAGGACAACAATTTCTTGTATGGTTGGTATTTGTGTCCTTAGCAAGGGCTGCTCGGCCAAGTTACTGAACGCGCTGACAGCACTGCAGATGGGCAGGGCCAGGGGCTGGGAAGCCTTATCTCCAAAATCCTCTGTTGCCCCACAAAACCTCGGGAATTTCACTGTTCACACAGCGGCAATTCTCATTCCTGAAGCCAAGCAAACACCGCGGCTCACTGAGCCACCAAACCGAGCCCCCGCAGCCAAGAGCCGATCACAGGAGGGGGACTCTGCGTCTTTTAGCAACTTTTAGTCAAGTGACTGAAGGCACCGGCCCAGGGCAGGGGACAGGGCTGGGGACGCCCTTGGCAGGCAGATGCGGCAGAGCTGGTGCTGGACACCGGGCACGGAGGGCAGCCGGCTCGGAGGCGCAGCTGGGAGTCGGGGGCAGCGGGCGGGGTCGGGATCGGGATCGGGATTGAGCGGGGTCGGGATCGGGATCGAGCGGGGTAGGGGACACTGAGCGGGATCGGGATTGGGATCGAGCGGGATCGGGATCGGGCGGGATCGGGATCGGGGAAGCGAGCGGGGTCAGGATTGGGATCGAGCGGGATCGGGATCGGGATCAAGCGGGGTCGGGATCGGGATCCGGGCAGCGAGCGGGGGTCAGGATCGGGATTGAGCGGGGTCAGGATCGGGATCGAGAGGGTCGGGGCAGCGGGCGGGGGTCAGGATTGGGATCGAGCGGGATCGGGATCGGGATCGGGATCGGGAGGGGCTCGGGGGCGCAGCGGGTCCTCCTCGCCGCCAGGGGCCGCTGTGGCGCGGCGGCGGCGGCGGCTCTTCCGTGGCGGCGGCGGGCGGGCGATGGCGGCGCAGTTCCGCAGCTACGTGTGGGACCCCGCGCTGATCGTGGCGCAGATGGTGCTGCTGCAGGCGGGGTACTACAGCTCGCTCGGGCTCTGGCTCGCCCTCCTCGGCACGCTGGGCAGCACCGGGCCCTCCCTCCAGCAGGTGTTCAGCGACGAGGTGAGGGCGCGCCCCGGGAAGCCGCCGAGGGCCCAGGCCCCTGGAGCGGGGACTTGCTGGGGCTGTCCTGGGGGAGGCAGAGCCCGCTCCCGTGTGGGCATTCCCGCTGTTAGGGACGGCCCCCCGCCCTGCCAGCACCCCGGTGTGGGCGCAGAGCTCCCCTGCCCCGTGTGGCAGCCCCCCAGTGCACAGACCTGCTGTCTTGTGTAGGTGCCCCAGTGTGGAGGTGAAGCCGTCCCTCTGAACAGGTACCCCGGGGAAGAGACAGCACTTCGGTGTGTGGTGGGAGGTGGCCCCCATGTAGGGACAGAGGCCCTGTGCAGGGGGTGCCCCTGTGGAGACGGAGCACCTCGCTCTGTAGGTCATCCCCCCTTATAGAGATAAGAGATGCCCCCCTTATAGAAATAGCCTTTGTAGGAACCCCCGGTATAAAGACAGCTCCCCTACCCCCTAAAAATAACCCCAGTATGGACTCATGCTCTCCATCCCCAGTTTAGGTGGCTCCCCTCAGCACAGAACCAGACCTTTCCCTTTCCCGTGGGTGCCCCCAGATAGACAGACGTGTCCAGCTCCTCCTGTAGATCCTGATCCATGCAGGGCTGTGCCACGGGAGACTCGGGCTGCGATTTGTGCCGCGGGTTCCTACTAATAGTCCCATGTAGATTTTAGGCTTCTCAACCCCGCCGGGGAGGCTCTCCATGATGGCTTTCATCCTCAATGCACTCACCTGGTAAGTCTGCAGCTAGCTGGAGCACCTGCATCTTGTCCTTTCCTACCATTAAGCTGTAAAAGAATTCATTGTGGTGTACTGCCTCTCTCCAAACATCTCCCAAAATCCCTGTGCCTTCTTAAGCGTGTCTGCCGAGGGCAGTTGGGAGCTGCTGACTCTTGGCTTTGTAGAACATGGAAAAGTCATTTCACTTCACTGCCTCAGTTTCCCAGCTGGGAATGAGATTTGCTTTTGTGGGAGATTTTACTAAAAGATAGAATTAATGGATCTCAGCAAACAGTGGTCTATAAACACTAATGTATTAGAAGATAGTCTACAAATCCCTGCCTATTCTCTGCACTAAAATCTCATTTTCCTGCCATCATGTAATTAAAAAGCTGTAAGCCTGCAAGTCTTGCTGCAGCAGCCAGGAGGGAGGTCAGAAACAACCTATTCTTGAAATATTTGAAGAAATTTTAAACCCACTGCATAATCAGCTCTGACAAGTGCTGATAGCTCTTGCTGCAGCACCTTTTCCACAGGTCTGGTGGAGTTCATTAATCCCTTGCCTTTACTTTGCAGTGCTCTGGGCTTGCTCTACTTCATCCGCCGAGGGAAGCAGTGCCTGGATTTCACCGTCACCGTCCACTTCTTCCACCTCCTGGGCTGCTGGATCTACAACTCGCGCTTCCCCTCGACGCTGACGTGGTGGCTGGTGCACATCGTGTGCACGGCGCTGATGGCGGCCATCGGGGAGTACCTGTGCATGAGGATAGAGCTGCGGGAGATCCCCCTCAACTCCGCGCCCAAATCCAACGTATAGACTGCCTCTGGCAACCGCGTGCTGCCTTCGGTCATTGTCCCCAGCACAATGCGTCCAATGCCTCAGAATCACCCCTCAAGAAGCACAGCAGGTCTGTTCAGACTTTATGGTTTGGTTTTTTTTTTCCTTTGGACCTCGGTGACTGCATGAGTGTGAGCGTGTCCTCTGGCGTCGGCTGACAGCAGGGAGGAGCAGATGTTTATTTTGTTAACACAAAGTATTAATATGACTGGATGGAGTGCGCCCTTAAACTCTTCACTCGTGAGACTGTTGAAAGCCAGGTAGCAAAACTTGGTGTGCGAGGAGCATTTGGAATTTAACGATGTGGGAGTGCCCTGAATGGGTAACACAATGGTCAGCTCTTCTTGCTGGAGCTGGCACGGTGAGCAGTGGGGCTGGGAGCTGCTGCTTCCAAACTGTGACTTCTTTGGGCTTTGCCTGGGAAAGAGTCAAGGAAGTGAATGGATGGGGAGAAAGGAAAGACATTTACTTACCTGAATCACCAGCTGAGACACTAAATAATAACCTGTAACGTTAGATGGGTTTGTTTGCTGTTTCCATGTTTGATACATAGAGGTGACAGACAGCAGTTTGCTGAAGAAATCTTTTGTAATAATAAAAATATAATGTTGCTGTGAGTGTTACGGCTCTCCTGGGAAGCTGAGCACTTCAAGAAATACCATGAGTGTCTGTATCATGGCAACAGAAGGATGCAGCCAGAGAACACTTGGCTGTGGGGTGCCCACTGTCTGGGGCACATAAAATTTCCTACAATAAACATTTCATACCTCTGCTCTGAGAGGAAGGCATCACTGAGTGCTGTCTTGGGAAGTCAGCTGGCATAACCACAGAGGGTGTCAGCAGTCCAGGATCTCCACACGTCCAGCCTGAGCCTGGAGCTGCCCTGGGGAAACCTGCCAAAGTGTCCTGGAGCCATGATGCTCTTCCCCCTTGGATGGGCTTCCCATCAGGCTTCAGCAGTCCAGCAACAGGTTCTTGCCTGGTAGTGGTGATGTTAAGTAAGAGACGTCCCACTGAGGGACGGCCATGTTGTGCAGCCCCAAACGAGGGCAAAGCCAGGTCTAGAGACAGATTTTTCCCCTGTGCAGCATCTTGCTGCAGTAACTTCCCTTTGTATGTTAATATTGGTAAGTTTTAATTTGCAGAAATCAGTTTGCTAATTCAGTTTGTTGAAAAGCGATGGGATGATGTGGGATTGATAAACTCTCTGCAGGTGTTTTTTTGAGTTCTGTTACTGGGCAGCTGAGCTGTATTTCAATCCCTGCTCTCGCACTCAGACACTGTAAATGGGGGCAGGATGACATGCTGCTGCTTTACGTACTCAGCAGGTCTCCAAAGAGGATTTCTGTCTAAACAAACGTAACCAGTGCTTTTTATACTGGGGGATTTCACCAGGAGCCCATCCTGACCAAAGCCCCTGGAAGCTGAGCTTCAAACAGCAGCAGCCTTTCAGAGGGAAGTGTTTCTCTGGACAGGAGCCAGCCTGGAGGGCCACCCCGAGGTCACTTCCTAGGGCTGCCCCTGCAGCAAGACAGTCCATCCCTTCTCAAAATCTGCTCATTTTTCACATGCAAGGATACTTGCCTTTGTCCCAGTCACCTCAGCGTGGATATAAACTGGTCTCCAGTAGGTGCCAGTATCTCCCTCAGAAAGGAGCAGGGAGTGTGCGGTGGCTGGGATCAGGGCGTGGAGCAGAGGGCAGTGCTGCCTCGGGTGAGAGTACTGGCCTGCTGTTAGTCATGTTTTAAGGCTCCTTCAGGGTCATTTTGTCCTCTGCAGCTTCTTGGTGCTATTCTTGAGAAAGAACATCCCAGTCCTGCAGGGACAGGGAAAGCTTGCAGGTTTACTTCAAGGCTTAATGCCACAGCAAAGCCTTGTGTGAACTCCTGTGTTCAGAGCTGTTCCTGAGGCGAGCGGGATCTGAGGATTAATTACAGCGAATTTGAGAGCAAGGAGACAAAGCCACGTTCTTCCAGCTGCTCCCAGAGCTGCTGTGGGTCTGTATTAACAGAGCTGCCACCTTTGTTCCCCTGCAAGAACAAAGGTGAAGACTTTGGACTAAGGAACACTTAACCCATTTCTTTTTGAACACACGAGATATGCTGTAACAGCTTCAGCAGCTTCCCTGGGGGGGAAATCTGGGGACAGCTTTGTATCTGGAGAAACTCACAGCAAGGCCATGAGAAGAATCCTTGACAAATGGGGCTTTAACACTGAGGCTGCAGGACGTCCCAGGAGCTGCACTGCATCAGCATGAAGTGTGCTGTAGGATCAGAAATCTTTCTGAAAGGCCGAGGAGAAATGAACCTGTGCATTACTTTTTTTTTTTTTTTTTTTTTTTAATAAGGACTTCTGCTTTAATTGTCCTAGTCATAGAGGAAGTTCTGCTAAAAATGAAATACTGATTGAGGAAACTCATCACTCCCATACTGTGAGACCTAGTTTTCTCTCACATGCTTTCAGTCAGATTTAGAAGCACCTTTGGCTTACAAAAAAAATCTGCTGCTCCATACCAGAACAGTGGCAGATGGTCTTTGTGTCTTAATGAATTTTTGAGGTGTTTTTTTTGTGTGCAATAGTTGAGGGATTTGCTTCCAGGGAAGATATGTCCCAAGACCTGTTCTTCTCAGAGAGTGGCAGCAGCGATCAGCCATTTGCATCCATGGTTTTGCAAAAAGATTTCTTGACGATCTGATTCTTTTACCTTCCCTTTCCCCAAAGCTTTTTAAACGTAGAAAATTTTAAGAGAGGAATTGCCAAATTCAAAGAGAAGGCAAGGGTTGTGGGATTTTAGGGGGCTGTGCTTACTTCTTTTCCTAATGGCATTAAACAGTTGTTCTAAACGAAGAACAGGTACAGGATTCGGAGCCAGAATACTCCAGCCTTGGTTGGATATCACTCTCCCCTGCTTCGGCTTACCTCAGCCACTACAGTTAACAGGGGAGGGGGAACAGGATCAAACAGCAAACAGTGCTGTTGGTGTGGAGTACAAAGAAAAAAATGAAGCATCTGAGTGGTTCACTCCAGGTTTTACCATGCTCTGATTTACCCTTTCTCCACTGCTCACCCTAAGGCTTGGTGCCCCAGATGCTGAGTACTGCATACATAAGTAACAACTCGAGCACTGAAGTGCTGTCTGAACACCAGATGTTCTTCCCTGGCTTATTTCTTGGAATTTGCCCCAATTTCTTCATTATCTCCTGCTGCTGCTGCTGCAGAGTGTTGAGGGACAGTGAAGGTAAGAGGAAGAACACGTGAATGCCAGAGGAAAGCTGCATGGTCCAACACCACTGTTAGGACTAAGATCCTTTGCTCTAGAAGCTTGCCCACTGCCTGGAATGCATCCGGTGGGATCTGTGGAGTTTGCAGGGCCCTGGTTTCCCTGCTCACACTGTGAGCACACACCCCATGGCCCTGTGCAGCCAGGCAGGGCACAGAGATCCATCAGCATCCTCAAAACTCAGACTGCCTTGGGCTAACCAATAATATTGTTGTGTTTCTCCAACATACTCAAAAATCCCTTGCAAACACCTCTCTGTTCCAAATACTTCCATGCTTGTACTGAAGCTGCAAAGCTGACAGCACTCTGAGCCACAAAGGAGACAAGAGGACACTGTGCTGTCGAGCAAGAGCCAGGACAAATAACTTCTGCCACGCTGTTGGCTCTACAACAAACTTTAATACTCTGGAATTACACACTTCTACCCACAGCTGCTTACAGGTACCTTGGGGAAAGCTTTAAAGCAGAAGAGTTGCTGTAAATCCCTTTTGTCCTCCTAGTTTGATATTCCCTCTCCCCTCAGATATTTTTCACCTCTGTCCATAGGAAAGGGATTTACACATAACACAGAAGTTACCCAGGAATTCAGATGTGTGCAAGAGAAGTAATGCAACTGTGATTATTGTTCAGCAGGGGTTTTACCACGTCCTCAAAGGAAAAAGGCCAGTACAGGGCAGTAAGGTCTCCCTTCAGCCTGTGACAGGACAGACACCATCCCCTGCACCTCATGGAGCAGTGGGAAAAATACCCATCTTGTTTTGAGTGTCCAAATCAAAACCCTGGAGAGTCGATCTGGTGGAAAGAGTCAGCAAAGTAAACAGGTTTCCTTCCAGTTGCCATAAAAGAGTGCAGAAGTATCCAGCATTCATCCTTTTTCCAGAATTTATCATTTCTCCCCAAATCCTGTGCCCTGTATTTACAAGTTCCCAAATCTCCTGACAGCCAGATCTGTGCCTGTGCCTTGAGGCAGAAGGGGGAGAGGAGTTGCTCCAAATTACAGAGAAATTTCCACACCCTGGAGATGCTGCCGAGCTCTTCCACGTCTCCCAGGTGCAGGATGGAGCTGGGAGTTTCTGAGCTCCACACAATGTATTCCTCAAAGGTTTGGAAAACATCTGAAAGATGCCATGCCACACCCTGCCACCACTTTTGCTGGGATACTCACAGAGCTGCAGTTTATAAGTTCAGCCAAGTGACGATGAGAGGGATGCTGAGGATGGAAATGTTGGGAACGTGGGTCCAGGCAGAGCTTTGGGCCATGCTGGGGCTGCAGAGGTCAAACAAGCTACCTTGAAATTTGGTTTTTCGAGACTCCCTTCTCAGCATCTCCCAGACAGCTGCTGCTTCCTTCTGGCACTCCCAGAGCACCGTCAGGGCACAGGTGTGGAACTCATCCCAATACCTGCAGCCAGGGAGATACCACGCTGTCAGTCCCTTTGCACTCCCACGGCGTGGGATGCCAGGCAGAGCCTTGCTGCCCTGAGCCTGCCCTCTGAGCAGCAGCAACCCTCGTGTTTTGTGCAAGCTTCCCAGACTATTCATCCCCTCCATCATCTGCCAGAGCATCTTGGCTAAAACTCCAAATCTCAAAACACTGAAATTATTTATTCCTTTCCCCCCGCTTTTCTCTGGAAGTCAATAAAATCCATTGTTTTCCATCAACAAATGTTTCCCTGAGTATCTCACACAGGCTGCAAACAAAGGCCCAGCACATCTCATTCATCACTTTCTCCAAGCAGAGTCAAGGGCAAATGGGAGCACAAAGCAGGGAGAAGGACAAGAGCTCCCACAGGCTGCCTCAGCTTCTCCTGAGGTACGGGCAGGGGCAGGAGGAGTTAGTCACTGTGTTCTCATTAGAATCATCTCCATTTATCTGCTGGGTATTACTTTCACAAGTAGAGGCTGTTCAGGAGAAAGAGGCTTTTGGAGACTACCAGAGGGAAAAGAGAAAACAGGCAGAGATAACCCACGGTCCTGCAGGAATAAAGCAGGAGCTGCTCTGCTGTCCTGTCCCACCTGGGCTGGGGCTGGCACCACGCCCAGCTCCCTGCAAGCTGGAGGACAGGAGTCTAGAGGACAGGAGCAATTACTCTGCCACCTTCCCCGTGTCTGCCAGCACACCAGGCACACGTGTCACCCGTCAGGAAGGGGATGCAGTCCAGCTGGCTGAGAGGGGACACTGTGCACCTGAAGAGGACAGCACGGTGCTGTCTGAGTGCACTGTGCTGGAGATGACACTTTGTGCACACAGGCAAACCTGAGCACTCAGCTTGCTTAGACCCGGGGCTTACGTCAGAACGCCAGCTGTGAGGGAGTTCATTAAACCGAGTCACTGTGGCAGAATAAACGTCCCCAGATAATGAGAAAAGCTGGTGCCAGCCCAGGCAGCCTCCAGCACTCGCTCCTGACCCGCAGCAGCAGCAGCAGCAGCTCTGACAGGTAAGAGTTAAACCTGCCCCGTGTCTTCAGGCAAGATAGGCTCAGAAAGGTGAACAGCAGCTCCAGCCTGGATCTGATTTCAGCTGGGATGGCAATTCCCAGCCTTTCACCCTTCACAGCCCCCATCTGCTCAGGCAGGCAGGATGCTGGCAGGTGCCTTGCCAGGGCGGCTCTGGGGCAGCGCTGCACACCGAGCTGAGACACCACCAGCCCCCACAGCAGCTCCCGGCTCCCTGTCCATCCCTCACCCACCCTCCTGGAGAGGGGACCAGCTCCAGAAACGCAAGCAGCAGTGGATAAGGCTGACCTGGGACATCATCAGCTTCCTGCCAGGGAAGATCCCAGGACCTGTTCAGGGATGGTCTGTGCCTCTGAGCTGCAGGAAAAACTCAGCTCGCATGTTTCACATGAGCTTCAGCAAAGGAATCTCTCCTCCTGCAGCCAGCAGCAGCATGGGCTGCGCTGACAGTTGGGTGTTTTCAAATACCAAGAAGCCTCTGTTAATAAAACCCCAAACAAACCAAAAAGTATCAATTCTGTCCAAACCAGAGCAGTTCCCATTTCAGCCCACCCATAGGCAGGCCCCGGAGAGGCTGTTCATCCTGATCCGGGCTGTCTCCTGGAGAAGGGGGAGTACAGAGCAGGTCACAGCCTGCAGGGTGGTTTCCAGCAGCTCAGAAAGCACGACCCCGGGGCACTCAGCCCTCCACCTTGCTCTGCCAGGCTCCTGCTGCCCCCAGGCACCTGGGTTTTCCCTTCATTGCTATCTGCATTTCCTTGTAACTCCTGCTCACTCCCCACAGCTCGCTCTGGAGATGCAAAGCAGCCTCCATTTATCTCTGCAAACATTTTACATCCACCTTGCTGCTTCTCCTCCTCTGCTTTTTGAGTGGACCTTTCCCCAAACCCGCCCAACACCACCCCTCACTGCCCAGCTCTTCTTCAGTTCTGTTAAAGTTAACAACTTCCCAATATCTCAGGGCATCACTACAAACTCGGGCAAACCAGGGCTGGGACAAATCCAAAACTGAAGGATGAAGGGTCTAGACAGAGAGAAAGCTTCTTTTGGGCTGCACGTGGTGCCCGGTGCAGGCTGCTCCCGGCAGCGCTGGGCACGGGGCAGAGCACTGCCTGAAAGCTGGGCTGCAGGGGAGATTTTCCGGGGCTGCAGAGCGGGTCGGGTCCCTGCAGCCCCGCTCCTCCTGGCCGCTGGCATGCAGGGGTGATGGGACTGGAGCTGCTGCCAAGGACCAGGGATACAAACTCCGGGAAGACACAGGTAGGAGATGGATGGATGGATGGATGGATGGATGGATGGATGGATGGATGGATGGATGGATGGACGGATGGACAGAGAAAAGAAGCTCGCTGGGTCAATCTGAAACTGGAGTGAGATGTGGAGCACATGTGTGTGTGCAGGCACGGCGGGACTCAGGAGGGCAGGAGACTTCAGACAGGGACGATGCCAGAAGCCAGGCTGGCCCCGCACTGTACTCACCTGCAGACTCGGCGCAGCCCCTGCAGCTCGATGCCCTCCTCCTCCTCGTACGTGGCCATGCTGTCCCCCAGCTTGAGGACGCAGTCCGAGAGGCCGCGGTAAGCGTCGGCGCAGGCGGGTGCCGCTGCCAGCAGCCCGGCCAGGTGCCCTGCCAGCACCGGGGGGCGAAGTGAGCACCGGCACCCCTGGGGACAGAGCCACCTCCGCCCCGGGGTGCCCCGGCTGGGAGAGCGGCCCCTTCCACGCGGGACAGCCTCGAGCCCCCGCCGCCCCCCGGCCGTGCCCGGCGTTGTCGGGGACTGCCCAGAGCCCGGCGGACACGGGGCGACCCGAGCCCGGGCCGCCATCCATCCCGACACCGGCACCCCTGGCCCGGGGCGGGGGACAGCGACCGGCGGGGGACAGCCAGCGGCCCCGGCAGCGGGAGCCGGCGAAGAGAGCCGCGCAGACCCCGCCCGGACGAAGGGAGAGAGGGACGGAAGAAGGGGACACAACATCGCATCGCCCCCTCCCCCCGGATACTCCGGACACCGCCCGGTCCCCCCGCCCCGACCCCCGCCCAGGCATCCCCTCACCCAGGGCGAGGAGCAGCACGGCCGGGCCCCGCCGCTGCCCCATCCCTCCGCCGGGCCCGGCTCCAGCCCCGCTGCGCTGCCGGTGCCGCTGCCGGTGCCGCTGCCGGTGCCCGCACCGCCGGGGCCGGCGGCGCTCCCCTCGCTCCCGCCTCCGCGGGGAGGGCACCCGTCCCCAGTCGCCGCTAATGAGCGGCTTCGGCCGCGGCTAATTAAGGAGGGGGCTGGGCCGAGGCTATCGAGCGTCCAGGGGCACCCCCGGCCCCTCACCCCGCAGCCCCCGATCCCGCAGCCCTGCGCCTCCCCGCATCGCATCTGGCCCGGACTTTCTGCCAGCACCACCGCTGCCCCCACTCTGCATCCACCTCCAGGATGCAGCGCCCACGGCCCCCGGTAGCAGCATCCTCACCCCACAGGCCCCCACCCCCTGCCCACCGCGGCCTCTGCTGCCCACTCCAGGTGTGACACGAGTCGGGGACATGGGACAGTGCCCGCTGCCAGCAGCAGGATTCCGGGCAGGGCGAGGAACCCTTCGCTTGGCTGGAGTCTCTTGAACAGCACAGGAGAACACAATGAAGGGTGGGAAGCAAAACCCAGAGCGTTTGAAGGGTCAAAGCCTTAAACATCAGCACCTACAGCTCCAAAACCGTCTGCACAGACCCTGGCTCAGCACTGCCCAAGGCATGGTAGTTGTGGCATCAGTTGGAATTTTGCATGTCTGTGGCTTGATCCCAGCTCTTGCTCCAGGAATCCCTTTGGCTCCAGCAGGAAGGGGAACAGAAAGTTTCCTGCCTGCTTTGGTGGCGTTGCTGTGGAGGCTGGTGATGTCAGACCCCTCTCTTTGCTGGTGACAGCTTTGCTCCTGGAGACACTGCTTTGCACCAGCCCACGAACATGACCAGTACCAGCACCCTCGTAAGTGGGACCCCTGTGTGCACGGGTACCCTCACCCCCGGGGCAGCTGTGCCACCACACCCAGACACCTCCAGCCCCAGGAACCCAGAGCAAGTGGAAACCACAACTCTGCAAACACTGCATCTACCCAAATCTAATGCAAAAAGAGCTGGGGTGTGAAAACCAAAGACTGTTTCTTTATGAAAGATCAACAAAAACAACAATCTACAATGTTTATTTACAGACGAGTGCCACGTGCTGCATCTTCACCAGTCCTGGAAGAAAATCAAACAGCATGTTCATTTCAGTCAGGCACATTCCGTTTGCCACCAGCCTGGGACACGCAGGAGAGAGCCTGGCCCAGAGGTGTCACCACATGCCCACAGCTACCTGCAGGGACAAGCCAGCTCCAAGGGCTCTTCCCAAGAACCTGCACAATGCCCCAGGACACTCAGGGCTGCTCCATGGCGCTAAGAGCAAAGTCAGTGCAGAATAGCTCAGCCACCCGTAAAGCAGTGGGATATGATGAAGAGGAAATTCCTCTGGGACAGGCACCCTCTGCCAGCCCTGCCTGCTCCTTCTTTGGCCCAGGCTGGTGTCCTGCTGCCCGCACAGCACCTCCCAGCTCTACCTGCTCTCGTGCCAGCAGCTGGCAAGCGGGAATGTCTGTCTGGCATGGGGCCCGAGGACATGGGGACATGACACCCGCGGGGCTTGGCAGGAGCCTCTCCCAGCAGCACACAGGGACTGTTAGCACTGCGACAGGGGGTCTTCCCTCGGGGCAGGGCATGGCCAAGGAACCGGCTGGCTCCAGGCACGGAGTGCTGGTGCAAACCCCATCCAGGCTCCCCCCACCTCGCCTCGCCTGCGGAGATTCTCGTTTCTCGGCAGCCACATTCCTTTGAGGGTGTTTATGGCTTTTCTGTCTCCCCGCTGTCCCGGGCTAAAATCGCCCCTTTTAAGGGAGCCACAGGACCACGGGTTGCTGGAGCTTTGCCGGCTGCAGGCTGCTCCCTTGCAATGTATCGCCTCATTTACTGGAAAAGCAGCCTTGCCTTGCCTTGTTTTTTTTCTTGACTCCACAATTTTCTGATGGAGTCAAGCTGCAGCTCACTCCCCACCCCATCCACGCATGCCTCCCAGAGAATAAGATGTATTTTCACCAGCAAGTGATTCACCTGTGCCTGGAACTGGTTTGCCTTTCCTTAGCTTCCCATTCCTCCCCAGCTCCATCTCACCCCGCAGCTCCCTGACTCACCTCCCAAACCTCTAATAAACGGGAGAAACCTGAGCAGGAAGGGCAGGAGGAACAAGTCACCTTACATTTTCTCACAATGACAGGGGCACTTTGATGCTGCCCCCCCTGGGGTCTTTTGGCGGGAGCTGGACTCCGCGTCGTGGGGAGAAGAGGTGACATTCCCACCTGGGCATTCGCAGCAAGGGCGGGGGCTGTTGACAGAGGCAGCGCTGAGCCTGCACTGGAGGCACGGGGGAGGCAGGGATGCTGCGGCAGCCGAGACAGACCCTGCAGGTTTCTGGCAGGACTTACTCTCAGGGCTCCGTACCAGGAGCGGAGACTCTCCACTGACTCCAGCGTCACTTCTGTCCCCTCTCACCTTTTGGCCCCGGGCAGGCACGCTTTGCTACGAGTGAAAAAAAAAAAATCATTATGTAGATCTGGCTTGCCTGCAATGGTTTAATTGGAATAAAATGTGTGCCCCGCTGAGCGGCACGGCTTGTGCTGAAGAGCCAGGATGAGTCAGGCTCGGTGCCGATGATATCAGTGCTTTTCCAACGCCCTCCCGGCAAGGGAGGATGAAGGGGCCACGACAGCGAGGGATGTGGGAACGTGTCACTCTGCACGGGCAGCACCCACATGTGCTGTCCCCGCAGCGGGATTCGGGATGCAGCGAGCTCTGGGGACCTCGGGGTGCTCCGGAAACTCGTGTGTGCACAAACAGCCTCCACGCCTCGCAGCAGTGCCTGGTGCCAAAAGACACAGACGTGTCACATAGCAGAGACCTGAGCTAATTCCCCGGCCCTGCCTCCTCGGCCCTCCGCGGGCAGCGCCGGCCAGGGGGGCGGCAGGGACGGTGCCGACTGGCTGATGCTGCCCGGAGGCCACACGGAGCTGTGAACAAGCCAGCGCCGGCAGGTGCCCAGCAGAGACTGGGTCATGCAGCTGCTCAGAGAACAGAAGCCCCCACTCGTGCTACACCAGCCCGGTCCCCCCAAACCGCAGCGCTGGCACCCCACACGACGTGCAAACATCAGGCGGGAAGGACCGGGAGTGCTTATGGACAGGGATAAACATTTACGTGGGCAAAATTCAAAACCATCGTGAAAGCCGAAGCCAGCCCCGGCACAAGCTCCGGGTACCCAGCACAAAGCCGGTTTTCGGCAGCAGGAGGTCCCAGGAGGAATAGGGGGGACAGCAAAGCAACAGTAGCCAAAATAGAGCTGGGACACAAACAATACCCAGTTATCTGTTGTTATGCAGACAGCCAGAGGAACACACTGAGAACGGGACAGGCGGGACACGCCACAGACCCTGGAAACTCCCTTCCAGCCGCAGCAAAGGGCACAGTGGATGTCCCCCATTCCGGCTTGGCACTGACCAGAGCTGGCGCTGGGCACGGCGAGGCACTGACTCACCCTGCTGAGACACAGGAAGGAGGCGGCGGCCAAGTCCTTGGCCCTGCCAAGGAGCAGCCCTGATGTGCAGGGCTGAACGTGGGAGAAAGCACCCCGGAGTGGGGTCTGCCGGGGATAAGGGTCTCCCAAGGCCAGGAGTCAGAGGGGGAGGGCCCATCAATTCATGATGCTGTCCTCTGTCCCGCGGGAATGCGTGAGCTGGGCATTTTGAGAAGATAAGCAAAGAAAAAGCAAGCACGAATGGTAACTGCTCTCCCTGCCCGGGCAAAGCCCCTGCCTCCCCGCGCCTCCCCCTGCCCACCTCCTGCCGGAGCAGGGGACCTGCAGCCCACCACCGCGGGCACTGATCTCTGCCTGGGGCGGCTGTGGTGGGGAGGGACCCTCTGCAGGGACCCTTCTTCGGGCCAGGGACCCTGCACGGGGACACTCCGCGGGTCCCGGCAAACCGAGAACCGGGTACCGCGCACGGGGACCCTGCTCTCCACGGGGACCGGGGGCCCTTCACGGGGACCTTCTGCTTCTCGCTGAGCACGGGAGACCCCATCCTCGCCGCAGGACCCCCGGCAGCGGCGCTGCGGGACCCCGGGGGGCGGCGGGCGGGAGGCGCGGCCGCGGTGCCGCGGTGATGGGCGCGCCGGTACCGCCCCGTGCCGCGCCGAGCGCCGCCCCGCAGCGCCTGGGGAGAGCGGCGGCGGCGGGGGGGCCCGCACTGATCCCCGGCCCCCCGCCCGGCCCGGCCCGGCCCGGTGGCAGCAGCCGCATGTCGGGGCCCGGGGCGCAGAGCCGCAGCCGGCGGCCGCCCGGTAAGTGCCGGCCGCGGGGTGGGCTCGGGGATGGGAGCGGGGCACCGCACCGGGCGGGCGGGCAGGGCTCGGGGGCCACATCCCCTCCATCCTCCCCGCAGCGCCCACCTGATGCCCCTGGCAGAGCGGCTGTGCCCCGCCTGCCGCCCCCGGAGCCTCCCGCTCCGGCCGCCCCCGAGCCCCTCGCTGCGCCAGCCTGCCGCCGGCCCCGGGGCTGCCCGCGGAGCTCCGTGCCTGGGAGCGGGATGCTCGGGGAGCGGGGCGATTTGAGGGACACCTGCTTGGGAAGTGGCGGAGCTCGGGAACCTGTTGGGTCGCGGGCTTGTTTCGGAGCGGCATCGGCAGCCCTCGGAGCTCCCGGAAGGAGCGGATCCCCCCGTGCCCGCAGGGCTGAGGATGCTGGGCAGAGCAAACTCCGTGGCGAGCGGCAGCCGGGGGAGCGGGGCTTGCGGAGGAGCAGCCTGCCCGGCACCGTGCCCGGGTTGTGCCTGCCGTGCCTCGGGCACCGCGCTGCTCCGTTCTCATGCTTCTCCTCGCATGAAAGGAAGCAGGGCCCCGCAAATAGCAGGGTCTTATGACACAGCCTCTGCCGGGGAAGAGCTCCGGGCGGCAGGGAAGGATATTTTTAGTGCTGAGACGCAGGGGATTTGGAGATCGCTCGGAGGAGTGCAGATGAAACCACGGCACACACAGGGGTTACGAGGTGCCGTGTCCTTTCCCTCCATTCCCCCCCTCGTGCTTTTCCCAGCAAGCAGCCCTGCCAAAACCACTGCCTCCCTCGCACTCGCCGGTGCATTTCCTCTCATCAGGACTACGGTTATTTTTTGCTGTGCTGCAACACGAGGTCAGACGTGCCGATGGAGAACTGTGCAGGGCATTAACACTCAGGCAGCCGGCGTCTGAGCATCCCATCTCACGCGTGGCCTGACCCTGCGTGATTCTCTGGGCATTTCCGGCTCTCCTCGCCAGCCACTTCTGCCAAGGCTGAAGGAGCCGAAAGCCCTTGGGAGTTATCCTTGTTCTGCAGGGGTTCTGCTGGGGCAGGGTGACAGGGAAAGGTTTGCCATGTCTGCACAGCCTCCCAGAAGATGCCGAGGCAGCTGAGGAGCTGCACTGTCCCCCACCCATCTCCTCGCAGACCTGGGGGGGGGGGGGGGGGGGGAATAAGGTGCATTCTGGCAAGTTGGAGGCAGTGGGGCATACTGGACTTCTCTGGAGGAGCAGGGTCAGGGGTTTGGGCTACAGGAAGGCTCTTACTCCAGCCCTTTCATTCATCAGAGAACCGACCCATGCTTGGAGCAACCTCCCACTTAAACTCTGCTCACCTTGCCAGCACCTGCTGCTCCTTTCCACAGCCCATATTATTTTTCAGGACCTTCTTTAAATCCCTCGAAATCTCTGCAAGATATTGCAGAGCTGTGGCCTCAAGAAAAGGCCATTCCCATCCTCTCTTGGCCTTGTGCCTTCACTAACAATCCTTCTCCCAACCCAAACACACCCCTCCTATTTACCGGCACAGAGGGGGTGTGCCGGGATCCCGATGGCCATGGGGGATGGAAAGTGCATTCCCTCCCAGCAGAAAGGCAGCTGGGTCTGAGCACAGCTCCGTACCCTGAGCTGGTACTCCCAGCACCCTCCAGCCCCGTCCGGCCCCTGCTCCATCCAAACAGCATCCCAGGAGTTGCTCCTCTCCCGAGCCTGCTTTGGCGAAGGTGTGGACGGGAGAGCTGACAGAGCTTTGCCTCTCGGCCCTCCCACGCCTTTCCCCACCACAGCGTGGCCACGAGCCCACACAACGCGAGGGGTGGCGGCTCTTGGGTGCGCTCTGGCAGGGCAGAGCCACCGGGGCCATTGTCCCTGCCCACAGCCCACCCTGCGGCCATCTGCCTCGCAGCAGGTGAGAGGAAATCCCTGCGGGGAATCTGCCCTGTCCTGCCCGCCCAAACTCTGCAGCAGTGTCTGGCCCCGGTTCCTGTCCAAGCAGCGCTGGCCAATACCCGTGAGAGCCGGAAGGATCCGCAGGCAGCGGGGCGCTCGGAGCCGCCGCAGCCGCGCTGGGCGGCTCAGCCAGCGGGGCAGAGCCCGGCCCTGAATGCTGATCAGCCTCCAGCCCCTCGGCCGAGGGGCTGTAGTAATAACCATGACAATAGCAATAAAAGCCAGGCCACCAGCAGGTACCGACAGATCCCCCACGGCGCACAGGGGCCGCATTGTGTGTGCTAACGTGTCCCGCGGTGGGAACATGCCAGCGGGATGAGACAATCCCCGCGACTGACAGCCGCGGAGTGTGACCGGCCGTCACATGGGCAGCGCCGCGGCAGGGAACGCCGCGCTCCTTTATTTCCCCGGCGGGGGCTGCCGAGGGGCAGCCACACTAGCGGGGCTGTTCGCTCGCCCCGGGCCCGGAAGAGCCGTGCGAGGGGGGAAGGCTCCATCCCCGACTCTCGCCGCGGTCACGGGTCAGGCAGGGCCAAGCACAGCCCCAGCTGCCGTCTCCCGCTGCCGGCGCTCCTTACATAATGGGATCTCAGTGCTCGTGCCCAACTCCCCGGCCGGAGCTCGAAAACAAGTTCATAAACAGGTCCTGCTAATTTCTCCCTCAAGAGAAACCCTGGCGCCCACAGGAATGCTGCCACCAGCAGCCGTCACCACTCTCCCCAGGCACGCTTACTCCGAGTATCGGTCATGTGCCGGGGAGAGCAGCAACAGCCCGGATCAGCCGCACTCGTGGCGCTCAGACAGCACCCAAGAGCATTCTGGTTTATTTTGTATTTGCACCGGAAAAGGATTTGGACACTGCTCCTTACCTCCACACTAAGGTCCCTTTGGCAGGATGTCCCGAGGAGGGCTGGTCTGTCACCCTGAACCCTGGAGCCAGCACAGCCTCTGCCCTGAGCCCAGCCCCTGTACAGCTGGAGCCCGACGGGCTCTCCTTGGTGTGTGAACTGCGGCAGTTTGCCATGGACTGAGCACAGCTGGGCTGGGGAGCACGGCTCTGCCTGGGACAGCCAGCTGCTGAAGGGAGACAGCTCCATAATCGGTGCCTTGATCACCCCTCCTCGTCCCTGGCTTCATTCTGTTCTGCAGATAGCACAGGGAGGCCGGAGGTTTTTGCTGTACCCTGCAGCACCAGGCTGCAGCCATCGCGTGAGTCGGCTTTCCCAGCAGGAGAGGTTCACTGGCACCACCATCCTGGGCCCTGCACTGAGCCCCGGCACCAGTGCTTCGGTCAGACATACCAAGGCAAAGAGCCCTTCAGGCAGCCTGGACTGCTGCCCCAGGCATTGCAGGAAGACGCTGAGCACTAGAGGAGGACCAGAGCCTGTTCCAGAGAGCGCGTGGTGAGTCGCCCTGAGTCACAGTGCATCCCCACGTGGTGCTGCCAGCACAGCCCAGCCCGCCGGGGCAGCACCTGCAGATGATGGGGTTGCACTGAAGGATGCCCCAGAAACAGGATGCAGAGAAGCCCTGGAAGAGCTCTCAGGAAGATGTGACATTGATCTCCATGACATCTCAGCAGGCTCAGCACCTCTCTCCAGCATGGTTCCTGTGCTGCTCCGTGCTGCTGGCAGCCAGCTCCCCTGCTGTCCTTGCCCCTGCTCCTGCCAGACAGGGTGGGGATGCTGCTCCCTCTGCTCCCTCCTCCCCAGCCTGGAGGAGCAGAGGGTTTGGGTTGTGCTCAGGCAGAGCACAGGATGTTTGTTTGGTTTCCTTGGTTATTACACTGCCTGCTCCAATAATCACATTTTCCTTGTGCCGGTTGGGCCAAGTGCAGCAGAAAGGAAATGTGGAATGGCTGAGGTCAAGCACCAGCCTGGGAACAGCTGGGGCCACCAGCCTCAGCCTCTCTGTGCCACTTGGGTCTTTGCTATTTTGGGTACCCGGCCCAAAAGGAAGTTACCAAGACCGGGGATGCAGCAACAAGCTCCTTCAACAACAGCCCAAGGGCTCCCACCACTCCCTCCCGTGAGCTGGGGACACAAGCACCGGCAGTGAACTGCTCGAGGAATTACAGGAATGAAAATGTTTGTGCAGGCAGAAGCCAAGCTGGCTGTGAGCGGGGATGCGAGCGGGAGCCTGGAGCGTGGGTGCGGCTGCATTTATAGCGCCGGTGGTGGCGGGGGCGTGACAGGCAGCGCTGCGCACGGGCAGGGGTGACAGGGTTGCCAGTTCCTTTCATTCCTTATCCAGCCTTCAGCCCAGAAAGCCTGGAGCACTAAGGCCAGCTCTTGACCCTGGGAGTTCCCCGGCTCGTTAGCATTCACAGACAGCCCTCTGTTCGGTAGCAGGGAAACTGAAACTTGAAAGTGTGCAAACCGCGGCTGATCTCACACCAGCTCCCCTTCCCCCTCGAGGATTCCCTTCAGCAGCTGTGAGCACAGCGGATGAGCTCCCCACTCCCGGCTGCCCTGCACCTCAGGGGAGGGATCTGAGGCTCCAGCACAGCAAGTGCTGGTGACACTGCTGCTCTGGTGTGTCACATCTATCCACAGTGACTAAATCAATGTGTGCTGGTAAAGCAGAGCAGAAGGGAACCACCAACCGTGCAGCACAGCCGCACGGTGTGAGCTGGGACAGGCAGAAGGGCTCAGACAGCCCTGCCTGCTCCAACTCTGCTCACCTTTTCTCCCCAGCTGAGATGGAGCAGGCCCAGCGGAGCGTGGATGCAGAGCAAATGCAGCAGCAGCAGCAGCTGAAACTGCGGGACCGGCAGAAGTTCTTTGAGGAGGTTTTCCAGCATGATGTGGATTTCTTCTTCCCCATGTCTCACCTGCAGATTGAGCACCGGAGACGTACGTGCTGCGGGCACCAGCACGGGGCTGGGGGGGTTCAGGGGACAGTGACACAGGGGTTGGACATTGGTGGGACACCCCCAGGACATGCATATCCTGAACCACGGCGGGACCACAGTGGCTGTGTGTGGGTGTGCTGTGGGTTACTCACACCCCTCCACTGAAGGCACGTGGGTACCCAGGCTGGGGCCCTGTAGAGTCTGGCTTTGGGGAGGCTGCATTTTGGAGCAGGGACAAGGACTGCAGTGACACAGCAGGGGCTTCCAGAGGGATGTTTTAAGGAAGAATGATTTTCCTGGGACCTCTTACCAGCAAGTAGAATTCAGTTCCTTGTGTCAAGGCTGGTCTCCCACCTCAGGGTCCTGCCTGCACAGAGCTGATGGTCCCTTTGCCTGGCACTGTCACTCACCTTTTCACTGGCCTCTGTCTCTGCAGCCCCCTTAGGCAGCATTTCCTCCATGGAGGTGAACGTGGACATGCTGGAGCAGATGGATGTGCTGGACCTGTCAGACCAGGACACTGTGGATGTGTTTCTGGGCTGTGGGACAGAGGAGAGCAGCATTGCTGGGTCTCTGCCAGGTATGTGCAGTGTGTGGGCCAGGCTGGAAGCCCTTCCTGCCCCCAGTGCCCACACTGACTCATTCCTCAGCCCCAGCCGCCCTGTGGGCAGATCCACACCCACCCAAAGGCAGACACTGGTGCTGGGTCTGTGAAGTTGGAGGGACCTCATACTGGGCTGTTCCACATCAGTAGGCACCTCCACAGCCCAGACAACAGACCCCTGTAAATTCCTTGTGCTGCAAAAGACAGAAGAGCCCAGACACCTTCCAGAGTCTGTGAGTCAAATTCCCTTGTCCTGAAGCCTCTCTGGAGCAGCCAGTGCCTTGTCACAACTCCCAGGGTCCCCACCATGCTGCAGAGCTCACTGTGCTGAGCAGGAAGGCTGCAGAGCCTCTCCACCTTCCAGCCACGCCCCGGGGAGCTGGGCTGGGGTCTGCAGGGAAAGCAAGGGGTGCCAGCACATTCCTCCCCACTCACACACTGTAGTGAGGTCAAACCAAAAGTCTCCTCGCCTGTTGCAGCCAACAGCCTCACACAGCGTGGCTCTGAGCCGTGTTTCAGGCAAGATGGAAGAGGCTCCACTGCCAAAAACGGGGAAGGAATGTGCAGCAACTGCCCTGAGCCAAGCCGGGGGTGTGAGGTGGGGAATGGCTGCAGCAGCCACGCGGGGAGCGGCCAGGAATGCACAGCCCCACTGTGGAGGGGCCATCCACGGAGCTTCGGCAGCAATAAACCTCCAAAAACCTTTTTCATTCTCATACTGCTCTCTTCTCCAGGGGCAGATGCCAGCCAGTGCCCAGAGGAGATCACCCTGCAAGTGCCCAGTGCAGCTGAGAGCAAGTCTCGCATTTCCTCCACCTCCTCTGCCTCCACGGATTTGAACAGCCTGGACACCAGCGAGGAGGGGGCCGAGACCCCCGTGGTGCAGTCGGATGAGGAGGAGCTGCAGGAGGACAGTCCCAAAGAGCAGGTGGTGAGAAGCTAGCAGGCAGCTCTGCCCTGCTCCCAGCCTCCTCACTACGGACTGGCCAGCCCAGAAGGAAAGCTGCTGGTGCTCAGTGAACCCCATCCTGGACTGCTGCCCTGCCAGAGGGGAGAGATGGTTTTCCCCTCCTCTCCCTCCATGTGTTCTCCTGGCAGCTAAAGGAGAAGGAAAGGGGTACTGTAAGCTCCCAAAATTAACTCTTCAGGCTTTGCTGCTAACACTGCTTCAGTCCCTGCTTCACTCCCCCACCCCCAACATGCTCAGCATCCCACAGCCCCACCACTCCGGAAAGCCATCCCTTAGGATCCCAGCTCCCCCTGCCCTACTGACTAAGGTTCTGTCCAGACAAGCACTTAACGATGGCACAGAGAGAAATAACACTGATCTAACCAAGCAGCGGGTGTGTGTGTCACTGGGGGAAATCAGCATGGGGGATTGCAGCAGGGGGAGCGGTGCAAAGCCACGGGCTCGCTGTGCCACGCAGGAGCAAGCGAAGCCTCCCGGTGCACAGCCCAGGGCAGGAACAGACAGCACAGGCCTTGGCAGAGAGGGGCTGCAGGGCACGGTGGGGAGCGGCTCGGGCTCTGCAGAGAGCCAGCACCGACACAGCTGGCCTGAGCAGGGCTGGGTGCTCGTGACCCGGAGCCACCAGCCACGAGCACAGTGGGGACTTCCCACGCAGATGGGCTGAGCAGAGAACGGCAGCTGCACCCCCCGTGCAGCTCCGCAGGAGTGGAGGAAGCACCACCACCACGAGGCCACTTTGCAGCCACTCGGTCCAAAGTTGGGCACAAAGCTGGCCGCAGGCCCCTTGCCACCATCAGTGGCTGCAGGCCAGGAAAGCGCCGTCCCGGCCCCTGCACCAGCACAGCCGTGGTCACCACGGGGAAAGGAGCCCAGCAGATAAGCAACAGGAGCCAGGGAATGCTCCTCATCCTGGCTGCTTCCCTGGGGGTGTTGAGACATTACTGCACTGTTCCTGTGCCAACCAACACTTTGTGGGACCAGCTGGAGTGCCCCATATCCGAGTGCAGCATAAATGTGTTGCACGTGCTGCCTTAAGCTGGGAAATTGATCAAGAAAGAGGGGGCAGGCTTTATGACTTTTCAGGTTGTAACACAGGGACT
Source organism: Motacilla alba alba (assembly GCF_015832195.1). NCBI lineage: Eukaryota > Metazoa > Chordata > Aves > Passeriformes > Motacillidae > Motacilla > Motacilla alba. Next base: position 6,165,769 of record NC_052035.1, on the reverse strand, counting down.
TCCCTACCTAGCTATAGGGTAATTAACAGCTCTGGATGGATGTTTTTATCTTTAATTTGGCTGATCACTTCCAAAATGCATCTAAACCTTTATTACCTACCAGTATCCCGTTGCAAGGAGTTGCCCACTGTAAAAAAAACCCAAAACCAAGACCAACAATATTATGTAAATATGACCTTTAGTTTTTTTTCTGGGCATGCTGACTTTCTGGTTTTATGTGATGTTATTAACTGGCCTATTAAGAGGGGAAAAAAGAGATATAAAGTAACTCCTTATTCTTCACAAATACTGAATCACATTGCCTGTTCCAAGTTAACATTGCATAAGGACCTTAGATCTGAGCAACTAAGTGGGTAATCAACAAGGTATAGCAGCTGGTAAGTGGCAACCACACGTTGCTATAATTTTTATGCTTATTTCCTACTGGAACAAATCATCCCCACACTCAAATCATCACGGGGAGAACAGGAGATGCTGTGAGCTCCATCGGACCGTCACCGCCGGCGCTGCCTTGCTGCGGCTGCCGTTCCCTTCCCCCGGGGCGGCCCCGGGCTGGCGGTATGGAAGCGGGGCGCTCCCGCACGGCTCTGCAGCCGGAGACGAGGAGCGGGGGAGAGCCTGGAAGCCACCTGGGGACAGGCACAGTCCTCGCAGCGCCCCGGGGCACTCCAGGCCGGCGGGGAACCCCCCAGGCTGAGCCGGGGCCAGGGCCTCCCCCGCAGCACGGATTTCCAGCCGGCGGAAGGGAGCGCTCGGAGGGCCGCTCCATGCCCGCTCACACACCAGAGCTGACCGCGATCACCCCTCTGCGCCCTTTCCGCCGCAGAGTATTCTGCGCCGCTGTGAAAAGGCCGCTCCCGGGCTGGGGGCAGGCGCAGCCGGGCTTCTCCCCGCGGGGGCTCCGGGCTCTCCCGGTCCAGCAGCTGCCGGAGCCCGGCCGGCACAGCCGCGGCCCGGCGCACACGGCGCCCCGCGGCTCCCCCGGAAGCGGCGCGCTCGGCGGCGCGGGCGGAAGCGGAAGCGGCGCGGGCGGGGCGGGCGGTAGGATGGCGGCGTTGCTGCTGCTGCTGCTGCTGGCGGCGGCAGGGCCCGGGCCCGGGCGGGCGGCCGCGGGGCGGGAGCGGCGGGACGCGCTGCGGGAGGAGCTGCTGCTGAGCCCGCTGCCCACCGGCGATGTGGCCGCCACCTTCCAGTTCCGTACGCGCTGGGACGCGGACCTGCAGCGGGGCGCAGGTAGGGCGGGCCCGGCCGGGGCGGACCGCGCCGCTATTGGCTGGCGCGGGGGCGGACCGCGCTGCTATTGGCTAGGGCGGTGCGCAGGGGCGGGGCTATCGCGGAGGGACCGCGCGATGTCATGCTTGCATCGAGCAATGACGTCACGGGCGCGAGTGACGTCAGAGTCGAGGTGGGGTGAGCAGGGAGGGGGCGGTGCGGTGACGCCACACGGGGGGCTCGGGCCGTGACGCAAGCAGGCCGTGTGTGATGGCGCGAGCAGAGGCGGTGTCAGGGCGATGTCGTGTTGGGACAGGCCCGGTGTGATGGAAGGGACCGGGGACAGGGAGGGGCAGGGACTAACGCTGCCCGCAGTCTCTCACTACAGGCTCTTCCCGAAGGCGCTGGGGCGGCTGGTGGCAGCGCTGGGCGTGCGGGAGCTGCACCTCGCGCTCACCCAGGGCTTCTGGCGCACCCGGTACTGGGGGCAGCCGCCCCTCCAGGCGCCCGCTGGCGCGGAGCTCTGGGTCTGGTTCCAGCCCACGGTCACCGAGTAGGTACCCCAGCCGTGGATCTGTCCCTCTGGGTCCCCTCTGTCGCCACTGCTCCCAGGAGCTGTTGCTCGCCTCTCCTGAGGCAGCCGTGGTGTGTGAATGGGCCTCCTGGGTGGAAAAATGTCTGCTGGAAAGAGGAGCCTAGGAGTAGCTCTAAAAAACCCACAGAACATCCCCATGTGTTCACAGGACAAGATGTGGTGCTGAGGGCAAATCCTTGTTCATTAAAGGCCCAAGTAATTCCCCTGTGGGCTCTGTGATGACAAGCTTTTAACGATGGCACAGGAAGAAACCACACTGATCTAACCAAGCAGTGGGTGTGTGTGTCACTGGGAGAAAACAGCGTGAGGCATGAGGGTTCAGAGGGGATTGCAGAACCCCTTGCTGCGCTAGTACAGTGGGGCTATATCTTGGGCTCTTATCCATTACTCACTTCCTTTGACTCCCATCCAATACCTGTCACCATGTCCCTTAGCTCATCACCCCTGTTCAAGCTGCAGCAGCCCTGTGGGGACTCACAGAGCTCTCTCCTCCCTGCAAGTGTCCCATTCCTTGTCTGCTGGTCGGGTCAGCCTTTGGAGCTGCACCAAGGCATTGCTTTGGGTCTCACAGTCCCTTCCCCATTCACACACATCACCCCCTGCATGCTCCCTGCTCCCCGGCCTCTCTCCTCACATACCAGCTGTGCCCACTGCCATGTCCCTTGGCTTTGTGATGCCTGTGAGGCCCTGCTGTGTTTCCCTCAAATCTGATGTGTCAGAATAAAATGCCAAGAGAGCTGGGGAGTGCCAGCCCAGCAGTCTCTCTGCACACTCTATGCAGCTTTGCTAAGCCAGTGTGGTCACCCCGCTGTATTTACTGAATGTTACTGATTTAACACTTGTTGTTTCAAAGATTTGAGCTGCTGAGTAATCTCTGGTGTCTGTTCTCACACAGTGTTGACAAAGCCTGGAAAGAACTGAGTAACATCCTTTCAGGAATATTCTGTGCTTCTCTCAACTTCATTGACTCGACCAACACAGTGATTCCAACAGCATCCTTCAAACCCCTGGGTTTAGCCAATGGTGAGCCTGGCTCTGCTCTCTCACTCTTGCCTTTCTCCTTAGTTCTGCCTTGTGCCACTGCCAGCATTCCAGGTGCAGGTCCTGCAACGACTCTGGGTCTGGGTGTGTACAACAACTTAACCTTTCCTGGGAAGGATTTACTCTCCCTACAAACAAGGCTTGGATTTAAACAGAGGAAACTCACAAGTAACACATGGCAGATGCTCCCAGGCCCTTATATGTCTCTATGAAAAGTGTTTTATGAAACAGGGAGGACTACAGGATTTAAGGCACTCACAGAAAAAGATCTGCTAGGATGTATCCTTACCCATTCTTTCCAATCACTCTGAACAGAGTGGGATCTACTTCTGGTGGAGCTCACGGCATTTCAGGCATACTGAGAGGGTGGTGGGATGTGGGGTACTCTGGGGATGGAACAGCTCTGCTGCTGTGCTCATGCCTGTAGTAATCCCAGCCTGCTGACCTCCCTCTCCCTGCCCAGGGACAGATCACCATCTCCTGCGTTACGCTGTCCTGCCCCGGGAAGTCGTCTGCACAGAGAACCTCACCCCTTGGAAGAAGCTGCTGCCGTGTGGCTCAAAGGTAAAGACAAGTCCTGCTGCCCAATTGGGCCACTCCTGATGGAGCTGGGCTGGGAAATTCCCTCAGTGTCTTTCTCTGTGTGAGCAGAGGACAGGGCAGGGGCTGAGTTTCTCCTGTGTTCCCTGCAGGCTGGGCTGGCTGTGCTGCTGAAGGCCGAGCGCCTGTTCCACAGCAGCTACCACTCCCAGGCAGTGCACATCCGCCCCATCTGCAGGGTAAGTGTGGGCTCAGCTCCCTCCCTGAACTCCCCAAGAGAAAATCCAAAGCCCCCTGGTCACATTGCAAAGTATCACACTGGTTTGCCCAGCTACCCTGGGTTGGGTTCACTGTGTCTAACACAGCTGTCATCCTGCCTATCTGGTAACCCCATGGAAATCTTGCAATCCTACTGGAGGTCCATCCACCATCCACTCCATCCTGGTGTCCTCCCCCTCCAGAAGGTGTGATCAGAGCTGCTTGTCTCTTGTGCAGGATGCCTCCTGCCTGGCTGTGTCCTGGGAGCTCAGACAGACCCTCACTGTGGTCTTTGACTTCTTTTCCAGTGGCCAAGGAAAGAAAGGTAAGCGTGGTGGCTGTGCTCAAGTGCTCCCAGCCTGCAGCACTTGACCTGCCGCCTGACCTTGCTTCCCGCAGACTGGTCCCTCTTTAAGATGTTCTCTCGCACGCTGACTGACACGTGTCCTCTGGCATCGCAGAGCAAAGTCTACGTTGACATTTCCCCCAAGAACAAGGTAAGCCCAAGGGCCTGAAAGCATGCCCTGCTCCCTCAGTTCAGCCGCTTCATGTGGCTCTGAAACATCCTCACCTCCATCCTCTGCATGGCCTGGCCTCTCAGGGGCTAACAGAGGGAGGTGATTTCCTTGCTCTGAGCAGGGCTGAGGGGGATGAGCCTGGTGGTGTTAGCAAGAGCACGGAGCTGGCTGTTGGATGGCAAAGCTCAGGGCTACCTGGAGGGATTTTGCCCAGTGCAGCCTGTTTCTTCCAGGGGCACTTTTCCCTTTCATGGTCCATTTGCTTTCCTCAGGAAAAGGAGCTGCTGGAAGTGTCCCCCCCTCCAACATCAGTACATGAAGCTATTGTCCAGGGAGAGAGGAAAACCTATGCTGTCTATGACCTGCTGAGCCCCTCCCTCTTCAACACATCTCGCAGCCTCAATGTGCAGCTGAAGTGGAAGCGGCCCCAAGACAGCTGTGAGTGAACAGATCTTCAGTACATCTGCACCACTGGCCAGGGCTCCAGGGCTGAAAATCACCCCCCTGCTGTCCTTCCCCTTCCACAGCGGAAATGCCCATTCCCACACTCCATGCTCAGCGTTACGTGGGGGGGTACGGGCTGCAGACCGGGCAGATCTGCACCCTCATCTACAACACCCACCCGTACCGAGCCTTCCCCGTGATCCTGCTGGAGACTGTGCCCTGGTACCTGCGGCTCTACGTGCACACCCTGACCATCATCACCAAAGGGAAGGAAAACAAGCCCAGTGAGTGAACCCTCCAAGCAGCACATGCCGCCCGATTCCCTGGCATGAGCAGCTCATTCCAAAGATGGTTTAATCCCTCCCTCTGGCTCCAGTGATCTCTGGGAAACTGGATTGTGAACCAAAACAGTTTAGGATGTTTTCCTAGCCCCAAGTTCAGTGCTCACAGCAGATGAGACCATTAAGTCTGTTTTATTTTTAAGAGGCACATGGATAGTATTTGATAATCCAATAAGGGTTTAAACCAACATGAATTAATTTTTGTAGCACAGGAAGCTCAGTTTAAAACTGATGATTGGTTTTATTTTGCATTTATACCTTTCCTTATGAATACCTGACTGTCATGGGTCAGTAGCTTTAAAGACCAGCTAAATTTTGCTTTAACACATGCTTTTTGCTATGGGTGCATCTTCACTTGGTCAGAAAACCTCTCTCAGAACAGTGGAAGCAGGAGCACCCACCTCATGGGAGATGTCTAGGCAGTGTGAGACTGGACAAGGTTCCCCTGGTGTCATTGTGGAAATCTCTTTGGGGTCAGGTTACATCCACTACCAGCCAGCCCAGGACCGGAGACGGCCTCACCTCTTGGAAATGCTGATCCAGCTGCCAGCCAACTCCGTCACCAAGATCACAATCCAGTTTGAGAGGGCCTTACTGAAGTGGACAGAGTACCCACCTGACCCCAATCACGGCTTTTATGTTGGGTAATGACATTCCTCAGCTCCTCATCCCTTCCTGGGCTTTGCATAGCACTTACTGCCCAGGTCTCTGGAGATGTCTTTAGTGTCAGGACTGACACTGGTGTGCTCTTTGTGCCCTTAGTTCATCTGTGCTCAGTGCCCTGGTGCCCAGTGTCACTGCAATGAAGGACATGGATGTGGAGCAGAGCCCTCTCTTCACCTCGCTGTGAGTGTGCTTGTGCTGGGGAGCGGGGCTGTGCCACAACCTGTGGGCTGTGGCTGCTCTCGTCCTCTCTGGTGAGCACAAAGCATCAGTCCTGTGCAGGCTGACCCTGCCTTTCCTTCTTCCACTCCCCAGGTTTCCTTCCTCCGATGGCTCCAGCTATTTCGTGCGCCTGTACACGGAGCCGCTGCTGGTGAACCTGCCAACACCAGACTTCAGCATGCCCTACAATGTCATCTGCCTCACCTGCACCGTGGTGGCCGTGTGCTACGGCTCCTTCTACAACCTGCTGACCAGAACGTTCCACGTGGAGGAGCCCAGCCGGGGCGGGCTGGCCAAGCGGCTGGCCAACGTCATCCGAAAATTCAGGGGGGTGCCCCTGCTCTGAGAGGAGCCAGGGCAGCCAGCGCTGCCTGCAGGGCTCTGTGGGGAGACAGACAGCAGAGCACTGCTGCCTCTTGTCTTGCTGAAGCAGCTTGTTTGGTTTTGCTGCCAGGAATTCTCTTTGGGATCCAATAAGCCGAGAGATCACTTCCATTGCTAAGATGGGAAATGGCTCTAAGCCCATTGACTACTGAACTGCACTGCTGTGGGACTGGGAAAAGTAAAAGACTTCTGTTTGGGAGAGGTGTAACTTACGTGCTAGGAATGGTACTGGAAGTAAACTGGAGTGTTTTGTACGTTTGTGCTGCTCCTGGTTGGTTTTGCTTTCTCAGCTCATGGGCAGAGTTGACCCTCTAAGACTGTGAGCTGTAGCCCAGTGTCTGGATCAGCTGGGATTTGATGCAGGCAGGACCAGGCAAGGGGGTTTGATCTGCAGAAAACAGAGGGATTCATCTGCTCTAACATCTCACCTTTCACAGTTGCTATGTTTCACATATATCTGTCCTGTCACACTTGGCCACATTGGAGCCAGTTTGCAAATTAATTGTTGGGCACAGAATTTGTCTGCCCCTTCACCAACAGCAAGAGTTTATTTTCTTTCACAGGAAAAAGCTTCTCTTGCTCACAACTTCTGTTTGCAGGGTTTTGAAACCCTCCACCTGCTCAGCCCAGCACAGGATTCTCCTCTGCACCCACAGTATCCCTGGAGCTTCGGGGAGCCTTGGCTCAGCAGACCCCAATGCTGAGCTGCAGCCAGCCCTAGGATGAGAATGCAGGAACACTGGCACCACTGTGCTCCTCAGTTATTTTCTCAAAACACAGATTACCACCTTGTGGTTCACCCAGAGCAGCGGCAGGTCAGTGGTGGTGCTGCTGCTTGGCCTCTGACAGTGCTGCTTTCAGGGCTACGCCCTTTCCGTCTCAGATGTGGCTTTTGTGATTGCAACACTGCTTACAACCAGCTAAACAAAAGACAGGGAAATCACTGGAAGAAACACTCCCCAGAACCAAAGCAGAGCACAGCCTGAGGTCCTTTAAAGCTGCTGCTTCAACAGAAAGGCCATAAAAACCCCATGGCCTCCTGTCCTGCACAGAACAAGCTGTTCCCACCAGCCTGGGATTACCTTTCCCTTCCATGCCAGAGATGCTTTTTGCTCTGCAGCTCCTTACAGACCCACTCCACTGGATGGCTCCATGCAGCCTGCAGAGCCTGCTGAAATAAGAGTTTTGGATGATCCCTCTCTGTTCCTGCCTGCTGAAAAAGGTGCCATGGGGCTGGGAGTTCACAGCCCTGCCAGCCAGGCTTCAAGTGCAAAATGGAATTTCTTTATAGAAAGCTGGAACTACAACCAAAACCCAAGCACACCGCTCCCACAGCAGTCTTAGGCATGAGGGCCCACATTGCAGTTTTAATAATGATTTGGAGACCTCAAGTTCCATCAGTTGGATCCAGTATCAATCCTGCAAACTGCAACCAGCAGCATGTGCTGGAGCAGCCCGGTTCCCTGGGTGAAGCCTGCTTGCTGCTGGTGTTGGGTGGGATCCTGCAAGTCCCCTGAGTGCCATGGGAATCATCGGCTGGCATCTACTAGTTATTTTTACTATGAACCATCAGAGCTGGCATCAGCCAAAGGCTTTAGGGCCATTCCTATGCAGTGCCATAAACCAGGAATTTTAAACACCCCATAAAAAGGTCAGCTCAGAATAATGGCAGAGCAGAGGGGAACTATCCCAGGCTGGATACACGCTTGCTGGGCCATTGAGAGAGCAGGTCTTATCATAACTATCAAAAATACACAGGCCAGCCAAGTGGAAAACTGTGGGAAATGTGGGTGGCCCTGCAACTGTGGCTGGGTGGGTTTTAAATGGTTGTGAAAATGCCAAATTTGGTTTTGGGGGTTTTTGGTTTTGTTTTTCTTGGACTATTTTTCTTCTTTCCCTTGGGTTACTCAGTACAGGAGAGAGATGGAGCTTCCTGGGGCAAGTCAGGGGAGGGCTGTGAAGATGACATCTGTCTTAAGAGGAAAAGCTGAGGGAGCTGGGGCTGTTTAGGCTGGAGGAGTGATGACAGGGGAGCTTATCACTGCCTGTGAGCAGCTTCAGGGAGGGTGTTCTGAGGATGGAGCCAGGCTCTCCCCAGTGGTGCTGAACAGGATGAGGTAACAGGAACACCTGGACATGAAGAACTTTACTGCATGGGTGACTGGAACAGGCTGCACTGAGATATTCCCGTGCCCCTGGACACGATCCAGAGCACTGTGCTCGAGGGGACACAGCAGAGCAGGGGGTTGGAGGGATGGCCTGCAGTGGTCCCTGCCCAGCCTGGAGGGGACCCAGCAGAGCATGGAGGGATGGCCTGCGGTGGTCCCTGCCCAGCCTGGAGGGGACCCAGCAGAGCATGGAAGGATGGCCTGCGGTGGTCCCTGCCCAGCCCCGCTGTCCTCTGTGGCTCTGAGGCAGCACAGCACAAGGTGCAATGCAGCGTGCAAACACAATGGAAAAATAACCACGGAATATTCTGAGTTGGAAGGGACCCCTCAGGATCCTCGAGTCCAGCTCCTGGCCCTGCACAGGACACCCCAGGAATCCCACGCTGTGCCTGAGAGCGGTGTCCAAACGCTTCTAGAAGTCATTTAGGCTCAGGGCTGTGACCACTGCCCTGGGGAGCCCATTCCAGTGCCCGACCACCCTCTGGCTGAAAATCCTTTTCTAATATCCAGCCTAACCCTGCCCCGACACAGCTTCAGGCCATTCCCTCGGGTCCTGTCACTGCTCACGAGAGCCAAGAGATCGGAGCAGCCCCTCGTGAGGAAGCTGCAAGCAGCGCTGAGGTCTCCCCCTCAGCCTCCTCTTCTCCAGGCTGAACAGCCCAAGCGTGGCTCATTACAAGAACCCATAAACACAAAAACCTCTTCTCAAAAGGCCCATCCGGCCGAGGCCGGCTCCCCTCAGCGCCGCCCTCCCGTGCGCAGGCGCAGCGCCATCCGCGCAGGCGCAGCGCCGGTCGCGCGGGGCTGCCGGAGCCGCCCGAGGAGCGGCCGCTGCCCGCGCCCCCGCCCCGCCGGCGGAGCAGCAGCGCCCGCGGCCGGCAGCGCTCCCGGGACAGCCGCCCCCCCGCCCGGCCCCTGGGGAGCGAGGCGTCCCCCGCATCCCGGGAGGCCTCTCCCTCCTTCCTCAGGGCGGCCCCGGGATGGCGGCGTGAGGCGGCGGCGCCGCGCGGTGAGTACGGGCCGGGGAGCGGCCGGGGCCCAGCCGGCGGGGCTGGCGGAGCGGGGGAGCGCTGGGGAGAGGGGGGAAAGCGGGACGGCTCCCCCGCCGAGGAGCCCCGCGCTCGAAGCCGTGCGTGCGCCGGGATGGAAAAGGCTTCAAGCGACCCCGAGCTCGGTGCCAGCATGGAAATAACGGCGCTGTGTGTGCCCTCCCCTCCTTCCCTCTGCTCCGGCCGCGAGCCTCTCCAGCTCTCGTTAGCGCCTTCTGAAAGGAAACCCGGGCCCGTTTCTCCCCAGGGCAGCACAATGCCCTGGCAAGCCTTTGTCCAGGCAGCTGGACTGGGATGGGCCTTGTGGGTCCCTTCCAGCCCGAGATATTCAGTGATAGTCTGTGAATACAGCGCTCTGCAGCGCTGTTGTGCCCGGCCCGGCACCCTCCCCGAGCACCCATACGCGCTTTGAGCCAGATACAAAGTGAGTTTACAAGCTGCTCTGTCATACGAACATTGCTCATGATATCCCAAACATGCAAGTGCAAGAGAAGAGGAAAAACAAGCTCTTAAATGCAGTCCGCAGCATGCTGAACTCTCCCATACTTCCTTGGTACTGAAACATTTCAATGGACCTTGCAAGTACTCTCATACTGTCATAGTGCAGTAACCTTTGTCTTTCCAAACTGTAGGTCATAACTCCTCATAGCTGCCCAAACAGCATTTTTGCCTTTCCTCATCTGAGATGCAGAAAACTCACCCTTATCAGGCTGTATTTGGACCTCTGAAGCCTGCTGAGATGCAGAAAACTCACCCTTATCAGGCTGTATTTGGACCTCTGAAGCTTGCTGAAGGCACAAAAGGTAGAGAAGAGGTCCAAATTAAAACTGCTTTTCTCAGGGAACGTGGAATGGGCCTGGAAGTTGTGATCCTTGGCAGTTAAACAAAGGCAGAAGGTGGGAATGAGGACCTCTGAAAACGAATGAATTAGTACAAATGGAAGTAGTAGTACTTCAGATGACAGCTGTGACTGCTGGCATCTCTTCCCACCACAGAGCTGGCTGACTTAAGCTTCTGCTCCTCTGATTCCTGATGATTTCCAGGCCCATTCCAAGCTCTCTGAGAAAAACAATTAGTTTCAGTTTGGATCTCTCCTCTGCCTTCCTGCTCATGGGCAGAGAAGGATTCACCCTGATGCTGTGAGGGCATTGCATTCCAGATGGAGTGGGCACTGCCTCTGGACAAAAGCTCATCCATCCCCCATCAGGAATGAAGCTCAGAGGGCAGCTTTGGAGGTGGTGACAAGAGTGGCTCAACAGAGAGTCTCCACTTTTCACCAAGTGAGTTACTTTGGCTTTTGTCTAGCTTGAGAAATCAGAACACCAACCCAAGGCTTGGTTAGTAAAGGATTTGTTACTCTTTTTGCTCTTTTTGGAAGCTGTTGTGACTACATTGCACCATTTCTGAGTCTACATCGAGTGTCCAAGGCATGATCCAAGATTAGGGTAAGGCCTTTGCCAAAAAATATAGACTCACTCTTTCCAGCTGAGTCATACCAGCAGATAAAGCTTTAAAAAAATTGAAATAATAGTGGCAAGGCTAAAAAAAACCCTAGAGAAGTTAATCCCTGCTGCAAATAGGTCTTAAAGTTTGAGCAGTTATGGTCCTTGGGTTTACGACAGAGGGTTGGCATCTGGGAAGCTGGTTTGCTGTTGCTTTTCTTAGCTGAACTCTTCATACTTGTCACTTGATAGTTCTTCACCTCTCTTTTTGTCCCAGTGCTTTGGATGTTGTGTATTTTTCAGCAGCTGTTTTGGGTGCTCTGTGATATTTGAGTTGGTTCTGAGCACACGCTGGCAGTGTGAAGCGCTGCCCACACACATCAGTTAGTATTTGTGACAGGGTTTTTGATTAAAACAATTTTAAGCAGACAGGTGAGCGTTGTAGGTAAGAAACACATCCCTGAGCCTTCCTCTTCAGTTTATGTGCACTGGATAACTTGAGAGACTTCTATCTACCCACTGTGGCTTTTCATCACAAGCAGAGACTTCAGCTTTTGGGAAACGGGGTGGATGATACCAGCACGCCCCAATAAAAGGTTACTCAGTGTTTTATTGCAGACCTTTCAGCTCTCAGCCTGGGAGACTCTTTCTGTAGCATCTGCTGGGGGAGTTCTGTGTGGACAGCACTGGCTTAAAGGCTGCCTTTGTAAGGTCTGAACAAGCTTACCCTTCAAGTGCTCAGGGAAAGCTGGCTGATTATTCTCCCCTTCCTGGGTAAATGGACTGTTAAAGAATTCAAACGTTCTTGAGAAAGGTACAGACTTGATATTGACATACTGGTGTGCCAAACCCATGGTGCAGGAACACCTCTCAGTGTGTTAATTGCTGGGTTAGTCTGTAGAATGTGAAGGAACAGCTTGCTAGCCCTCAGATGGATTTATTCCAAAACGTGACTGATCCATTGCAAAGCAGTGCCCTGTGCTACTCACTCTAGACCTGTCATAATTGAGATTCTCTTTCTGCTTGGGAAAGGTCTGCTGCTGCCTTTGCGCTGGAATTCCAGAATCCTCCGCACAAACATACACCAGTAGGTCCTGAATGTTTTTGGGAGGGAAGATGACGGCAGGGAGGGCTGGCAATGCAATGGAAGCCAGCTAATGAGCATGTGGAGAAGTGCTGGTGCTTGCTTATTAGCAGGCGTGCAGGGAACCTCCCCTGGCTGCTCCTCTGCCTGCAGGAACTGGCAGAGGAGGCTCTGGCAGCACGTGGAGATCAGACTGGGCCACACTGGGAGCATCACCAGCTCTGCTGCCGAGGGGTCTGAAGTGAGTTCAAGTGGCTCCAAGAGCTGTGGAGGGGTGAAAGGAGGAAGTGGGAAGGAGCTGTCGGGTAAACATGAGTGGCCACCGAATCAGGTGACGTGAGGAGCAGCACAGGAGCAGGTTTGGGGATAGCGGGACACAGGACTGGCTGAGGAAGAGGTGAGTCAGGCTGGGGAGAACAAGAGCGACTGGCTGAGGGAAAACAGGATGCAGTTGTGAAACCAGTCCTGTTGGGTGACAGGTTATTATTTGCTCTGGAACATGGTAATCTTTGGCTTGGGTTGTGAGGAGGGGACAAAGACAACAAGGTAGGAATCTGTAATTTGCAAATTTCACCTTGCTTGAGAAACCAGGCAGAACCAAATATTGTTGTGGCTTCCAGGAGGATCTGCCTGTCCTGGGCATGAAGGAGAATGTTCCCTGCTCAGTAAAGAGCTGATAGCAGGAGGTGCTGTTTCTCTTGGATCAATAGAGGGTAAAGAGAACTCAGTCTCGATGCCAGCTGTACAAAGAGTCTCTAGTGAAGAGCACGTATCTCACTAGTGGAGAGTCACTCGAGGGAGACAGAGCAGCCTCCAGTAGTAAGTACTTGGTCTAGGATCAGCTGTGGGATACAGCAGAGGGTCCTCAGCCTTTAACTGGTTGGTACACGTGAGAATAAAAGCAAACTGACTACAGATACAAAGAGCAGCTGTTTGAATGGCTGCATTTGGCAGAAATCCAAGAGGTTTGCAGGTTGGAGGGCATTGGCATTGAAACTTCATAGTAAGAAGTAAGAATAACTACTATTATAGTAGTAAGAATAACTACTATTATACTATTACTTATATATAGTAAGAATAACTACTATTGTAGTTATAGTAAGAATAACTGCTATTGAATGGTTCTGTATTCTGCAGTGGCTGCATTGATTGCTACAAGCAGCTGGTTCTTGCAGGAAATACTAATATTTAAAAATGAGTAACTTGTTGTGAGATGGCTTTGTGTTTGTAGGAGCTGCTCAAGTAAAGCCTAGACACTTAAAATCAACTCATTGTTTAGAGTGTTGTTGTTAAGAGCATTGTAGGAGTGAGGAGGCCAGACCATGAAGTACAAAAGGTAGCTACAAGAGAAATTATAATTATTTTCTAACTGTAGTCAGGTGTAAAGTTTGGGGCTAAAGGCTCAGTAGTGACACAGGACCCTATTAAAGCTGAGAGATTTGTGACATTAGTTCTGAAAAATTCTAGTTTTTTGTTTCAGCCTTGTGCTACTTAGCAGACACATTATTTACCAATTTCTTTACTCTAGAGACAGAAAACCCAAAGCAAAGTAGGCACTTTAAACTAAAGTTTTGAGAACAGCTGACACAAATTGCCACAGAAGTCAAGCTGATGAAACTTAGGGCTGGATCTGGCAAAAACATAACATGGTGTTTAGGCACTGATTTTTAATGCTTGGTGTTTGGAGCACTTGTGAGAAAAGAATTGCAGGAAACTTCAAGAAGGGAACATTTCAGGAGGATTAAAGCAGCTGCAGATCACTGATTTAGTAAAACTTTGCTGCTTTCAATGCAGTTTGAACTGGAACTTTGGGTGATGGGGTTTAATTACCTTCCTGTTCAAATATTTGCTGTTAGATTTTTTTTTTTTCTCTCCATTCTTCCCCTTGGAAAAAAGTTCTCTAGTACTCCTGCAGTATTGTTTACTCCAGAGACATCTGAGCAATTCACAAAGGCAAGCTGACAGCATGTTTTGTTATGAAATGAGTAATAGCTAGTTCCAGTTTACAGACGGGGAAAAGGCTTGGGACTAGACTTGCCCTTAAAGATGCAAGTGAGTGACCTGCCTAAAACAGGGCTAACATTGGGAGCTTTATTCCTGTGACTTGCCTTTATCTGTATTGCAGCAGAGAATAACTTTTTCCTTACTCTCTGGCTGCTGAGCTGCAGCCTAGTTTTACTAATTGAACTCCAGCTGCTCTCTCTGCTGGAGAACACTCCCTTGCAGGAGCACCAGCACAATGTACTTTCCCCACATAATGTTCGTGCTGGTGGAGATGTTGGCCTGCATTTTCCTGGTAACATTAAAGTAAAATAGATGGTGCTGCTCGGGATGGCAGCATTTCCTGCTGCTGACAGCAGAGCCCATTGCTACCTGCGAGGCAAGGCTGACCTCAGTTTTTTTTTTTTTTTTTGGAAGAGAATCTCCTGTGGTTTTCTCTTGGCTTTTCTCTGCAATCCCTCATTCTCCCTCCCTTTGCCAGGAAATCCCTTCTCCTGCCAACAGGAGCCAGTGGAATGTGCTGTTTGTTTACATTCTCACTCCTTCATCCTACTAACCTTCCCACCCCCCAGCTGTAATCCTGACAGGCTCGGCTGAGCCCTTCATCCTTCTGAGGGAGCACTGCTCCATTGAGTAATTGCAGACACAAGGCTTGCTGCAAGGAGCCGTCCCCACCAGACTCTTCTTGGTGGGGGTGAGGCATTTATTGTTTTTAAAGCCATTTGAAATTCTTGAAGGGGTTTGTAGTGCTTCAAAGGGAAAAACAAAAGCACACACTTAATGTCATTGAGGTGGTTGCTAAAGGTAGGAGCAGGTTTTCTGGACTTGTAGCATGCTGCCATCCCTGCCTAGGAAAGCCCTTAAAGCCCAGTTTCCAGAGGGTTTTATAATAATCCAAGTGAGGAAATCCTGTGTTTACAGCACTTAGGGAAATTGCCATTTTGAGCCTGTCCCCCCGTTTGATCCATTCACATACTTCTTCTTATCTGACTTTAGCTGTTTGGCAAGGATTATAAATCATAAAGCTGGGACTGTCCTCCCCTTTGTTTTACAGCCTGGACACTGCTGGGGCTCTCCTGGGTAGCTTGATGTGTAGCTGGTCTGGTGCTGTCCTGCTGGAAGACTTTATTGTTTGTGTGCAGAACAATTCCTTACGCAACTGCTTCCTTAACATGTCTCTGTAGCACCAAATAATGATTACCCTTCAACTGCATTTCTTTATATCATCTCTCCAGCCTTTGGACTGGATCAGTGTGTGTAGGGAAGGCTGTGGCAGCTTGTTTCCCATTTCCACCTCTCCTCTTTTGTTCCTGCACTGTGCTAAAAGGGTCTCACTTGTTAGCCTGGATAAAGGCCTGAGGAACAGAGCACACAGGATACACTTCTATACCAGCATTAGCTGACCCTGTCCCCAGGTGAGTGGTTCAGAAAGCTTACCAGCTGCAAGACACATTTAGAATTTAGTAGTGGGAGTTCAACCATCAGCATATGATGCTTGGGAGTAAATGAAGCTTTAGAAGCATGTCAGTTGATTTTTTTTCCCTGCATTTCTCTGAGTGTCTGTTTCCTCCTCCCCGCAGAGCAGCCTGCCCTCTGGAGGAGTTGCTTGAGCCTGTTCTGGAGCACATCTGACTGCTACTGCCAGCGAGGCCCCAGCCAGCCACCATGTACTGCCTTCAGTGGTTGCTACCTGTCCTACTCATACCCAAGCCCCTCAACCCAGCACTGTGGTTCAGTCACTCGATGTTCATGGGATTCTACCTGCTCAGTTTTCTCCTGGAACGGAAACCTTGCACAATTTGTGCCTTGGTCTTCCTGGCAGCTCTATTCCTCATCTGCTACAGCTGCTGGGGGAACTGCTTCTTGTATCACTGCACAGGATCCCAGTTACCCGAATCAGCTCACGATCCCAACATAGTGGGCACCTAGAAAACCATCATCTTCCAGTCTGCTGAGGGCTCTTGTTTTGCTTTTTAAAAAAGGGGTGGGGCTGGGGAGGAGGGGGGTGTTGGGTGTGGGACTGGAGTAACAGGGACAACCTATTTCCTGTAACTGTGCGTGGACTGGAGTGGCAAATCCTTCCCACTCTGCCTGTGAAATTCGACTCGTTTACTGTGTGAACTCTGGCAGCACCACCTGCTTTTTTAGGAGCAGAAGTCTTTTTTTTCTTTCCCGTATCACCGGGAGCAGACACCAGCCCTCTCAACTGAGAACTGCTGGAAGCCTCAGCTGCTGGCCCCTGCCCAGCTGGGAGCGCTGGAGTTGTGTGTCACTTGTCTGCATTAGGCCACGGTGGTCTAACTCAGGGCTCTTGGCCCCCTGATCCTGCTTGAATAGCTACAAGATTCTCTCAGTCTCTCTCTGTGGGGAGCCAGCCTTCCCACCTTGCTGATCAAGGGTGAGTGCAACAGCTCACAAATGGACTTGGCCAAAAGCTGCTGGAGCCAGAGGCAGTTGAGTCATCTCCTCCTGCTCAGCCTGCCAAAGGGATGTGTGCACTGCCCAAGTGCTTTCTGAACTCTTTGCTCTGAGATCCCAGCCTGAAAGCCTCAGTTATGCTGCTGCTTTTATAAAGCCTGACAGGCAGTAGAGACTCTCTCTTCCCCTCCTCCTACATGTCCTGGGTTCACCAAGGTATTGACCGTTGGGAGAAAGAACCAGCATGCTGCAAGTCACAGGGTTTTGGAAGCCACTGTGGACTTTCCCCTACAGAACTCATGCTAGCCCAAAAGGCTGGGTGTGGGTAGGGCAGGAGAGGATCCATGAGGTGGAGGCATGGCTTGAAGCACTAAATGCTTCAGCCATTTTCAGAGATGATGGTTCTGGGCCAGAGGTGACAGAAGGTGCTGGTGCTACTGACTAGAGAAGGGCAGAGGCTGGAAAAATGCCTGGTGTCTCCAGCTTCCCTGGCAGAAGGATGTCAAGAATCCGAGGTGCTGATGGGTCAGGCCTACAGCCTGGGGCAGAGGTTGGTTTGTAAGAAGCCTTAGAGGTTGGCACAAAACACTTATCTCTAAACTTTGAAGGTTTCCCTCTCCTTTGCCATCTGTTTGTCTTTCCTTCAGTCTTCTGGTGGAGAGCAGCAGAAGAGGCTGTTGCTGTCCTGAGGCAGTTCAAGCTATGAGGTTGTGAAACTTCCAGAGTATTGTTTGTTCATTGCACAGCTGTTCAAAATGTTTAATAAAGCTTTATAAACTTTGGTCTATGGCCTCCTGCCCAGCATGATGCATTGGCTGCTCATTGTGGATGCCTTAGCCCAGCAATCACGTGTCCCTGCATTGTTCTGTTCCCAGCACAGCAACCCCCAGCAGTCCCCAGCAAGAGGCAGAGCCTGTTTGCCCTGTAGCTCCCAGTACTGCCTCTTCTTGACTGGTTGGGCTGAGTAGGAGCCAGACTGGCAATTCCTAAACAGCCTCATCTCACAACCAGAAGCACCTCCTGTGTCGTGTGTGTCTCGGCACTTACGTGACAGATTCCCCTTTTTGTTGCTGCTTAGGAAATTAAACCCCGAGCTGTGTCCTGGAAGCCACTAATCCCCAGCAACAGTAAAAGTGTCTGTTGGGTGCCCACGTGGTGCAAGCCCATCCCATGACACCACATCACCCCAGCCTGTCCCTCTGCTCAGGGCAGCCCAGCTGCCACCAGCCATCCAGGGGGACACTCATGGTGTGAGCTCTTCCCCAGCCTTGGCCACGGCCCTGTGTAGGACGAGGAGAAACGGACTATGGGATCCAACAGCACCCAGGAGCACCTGAGAGTGTTAAAGGCTGTGGGAGCTGCGTTGCTGGAGCTGAATCAGGCTTGCCTTTATCCCTTGCTCTGAAGACCAGGCCCAGGCTAGAAGGAGTTCAGTTATTGTTTACATGATAAAAGCATGTGCCACATCAAAAATAGATGTGACAGCTCTGTCACCTGTCAGGCTGAGGGAAGTCCCGGTAGCTGTCACATCAACTCAGTCATAAATAACAAATGGAAAGGAGAGGGAGGGCACCCATTGCAGGCCATGGCACAGCTGTGCTCTGAGCAACTCCTGAGTTTTAATGTATTTAAGCTAATGCACTCTGTTCTGTCAAGAGAACGTTTCTATTGCTCACTAGCCAAGTTGCACTTTACAGCAATTTAAATAAATGCTAGCCACCAAGCCAGACTGTGCTTTGGATGAGGGCAAGCCCTGGCTTTGTATGTGGGGTTCAGGACAAGGTACAGCTGCGGGCTCTTGCCTTGTATGAAACCCAGCTCAAAAAAAGCACTTCAAACGAGGGAGGCTGCAGGACAGCTTTCAATGGGGTAAGAAGCCTCCCACCCCTACTGCAGAGAAGGAGCACTCTTTGATGTGCACACAGCACTCCAGCACACTCTCTCACCCTCCTTAGGGCCCTGAGATACCATCTCCACTGTACAGATAGAAAATCGTCATGGTCAGACAGAAAGCCTCGGGCAGAAGGAGGAACCCAACCAAGTCTCACATCCCATGCTAATGCCTGGTTCATCCTTCTCCATCAAGAGACTGTGAAAAACCAGCCTGTGACTGCAGAACAGGTCAAACCCGATGGCTTCTGAAAAGCAGCATCACAGCTTTACTGCCCGTGCGCCACAGATGGGGCTGAGCCTGGACAGACTGCTGGAGTGCTCAGCCAGGCACTTGCCAGCTCCATGGAAAAATGCTCACATGAGATGTTCTGCCCTTCTCTGCCAGAAGAACGGTGGGGTGGCTCTGTCCCTGGGTGTCCTGGGGTCACCATGGAGTCTGTGTGGGGACCACACAGGTGGGTAGCTGCACCAGTGGCTCAAACCAGTGGGATTTAGAGCAAAACCGCTGCTGTGCCCGGCCCCACTGAGCCTGGACACCGTCCACAAGTGTCACTTGACACTTTGGCACTGAGTGAGTGTCATCACCTTGCTGAATTACAGAGTGTCCATCTGCCTGATGCTCCCTGGATACAGGAGCTGGAGCCTTAAGCTGTTCCTTTGTCTTTCCGTATGGGGGAGAGATCATTTTCTTTTCTAGGTCACGTAACAGATCAGTGGCACAGC
Source organism: Motacilla alba alba (assembly GCF_015832195.1). NCBI lineage: Eukaryota > Metazoa > Chordata > Aves > Passeriformes > Motacillidae > Motacilla > Motacilla alba. Next base: position 6,146,773 of record NC_052035.1, on the reverse strand, counting down.
AGGGTCAATAAAGGAAAAAAAAACAAAACAAAAGCCAGCCCAGGTTCCAATCCTTAGAAACAGAGATGCAGCTTGGCTCAGGCAGTCCTTGGACTTGTGAAGAGACCCTTAGGGTCCAGGGGCTTTTCATCCTCCTCCTCAACCCTTCTCAGGGAGAGGGAGCATCCCCAGGATGAGCAGCTGGAATACCCCAAGGCTTGCCTTTTTTTTTGAAGCTTTAGATCTGTATTATATCCATGGTAGTGCCTCATCTGATACTTGGCAGTTGAGCTCCCCAGCAGTGCTCGGGGTGCAGGTAGGAATCAGCCTGCTCTCCCAGCCTCTGCCTTTCAGCCAGGGATCTTGCTGGGTCATTGGTGCCTCCTGCCTGGATTCTGTTCCTGCTCACCCTGAGACAAACCCACAATGTGGCCTTACGAACAGCAGCAGCCAGAGGAAAGAGGCTGGTCCCGTGGAGGAGCCGTTAGGGCTGGAAGCACCCACCAGTGGCTCAGGAAGGCAGCCAAGTCTGGAGGCACAGTCCCACTGACAATAGCACCGGCCTTGTCCCCTCATGCTGTCACCCAGGCTGGTCCGGCCAATCTCCTGAGCCAGGCAGACCACAAACATCGCTCAGGGTCACAGGTAGCCCTGCCTGCAGCTTTTCTCTGGCACCAGGTGGTTTCCCAGCCGTGGGTGGTAAGCTACAGTCACGTAAGGACTTTAGCCCTCCCCCCAGAGCCTGAAGATTACCCCTTGGCAAGGGGGTTTTGCTACTCTTCCAGCAAAGGCAAATCCTCTGGTAGTAGGGCAAGGGAGGACAGATGGCTCAGGTGCCACCCAGGCCTGCTGCTGGAGGGGATGAGATCCAAGTGACAACAGGCTGTGTGCTCTGAGTGAACACATGCTGGCAGACTCCTGTCCACCCCTTGTTACCAGTGAGTAACGGGCACTGTGGGAGCTCTGGTGGCACTGCCAGCAAAACCTGAGAGCCTGACACAGGGGGACAGTCCTGCTGTGAACCAACCCTTTAACATACAGCACCCTGCTCCTGCCCCAGACCTTCTGCTGCATTTGGGCTGTGGGAGAGACCCCAGCCCTCAGCACAACTCAGATTTGCAGCTCAGGGCTGACCCTGTGTACTCAAAAGCATTTATCCTGTGGGAGCCAGGAGCCCGCGTTCTTGGGGAGGGCTACCACTGAGCTTTGGGTGACTGAAGGGGATGCTCAAGACAAACAACAACTCCTCACCATTTTAGAGCCCATTGCCAACACAAACTGCACAGCACAGGACCCCTGCCTCCTCACTAGAGCTGCTCAGGGGCAGCCACAGCCCCACCCCAATACCCTCTTTAGGTGCTGCCACTGAGGCTGAGGACAAGACAGAGAGAGGAGGAAGCAAACGGTGCCATAGGCAGGGCTTGCAAGTACTGAATCCAGTCCCCTCATCCCCTGCACATAAACCACCACAGTTCCCCTGCACCTCTCCAGAGGTCAGGCTGGACAGCAGCACCCTGGCCTCCTCCAGCACCCATGTCCTCATCCATTTCACCCCCCATGGCCACCCCATTCTCAAACAGCAACACCAAAGGTGCAGATCTGAGGGCATTGCTCGGAGGCCGAGAGACCTGCACACATGAGATAATCCCTCAATCACTTAATTGTTTTAAAGACAAACAAAACATGAAGCATTAAACTTTTAAGGTGATAAGACTGACTCACTTACCAGTCTGAGGAAGAGGGAGCAGTCAGACTGGGGGACTTGGGGCACTAAAGCCACCCCAGGCTGTGGTGATGATGGTAGTGGTGGAGGAGCAGCAGCAGCATCCACTCTGAATTTGAAAACCCCTATGCCCTGCACTGTGCTATGTGTCAATGACTTCACCACCAAGTGAGGGGTCCCACTCAGCACCCACTAATTACCCTGACACAGCAGGCTTGTTTCTTAGATTGCTGATAAAGCAGATTCTGCTGAAGGGAGGCTGCCCCTGTCCTGTGCCCCTGTCCTGTGCCCCCAGCCCAGCCTGGGTGGCTTCACTCAGGGACACTGTGCCCCGTGCCCTGGCAGCACAAGCACCACCCCTGAGCTGCCCTGTGCTTGCTTTGGGCCACACAATGGCAGAGTGTCCCAGGCTGGGGGCACATGGAACACCCCTCAGGCCTGTCTGCAGTGATTGTGTCACTTGCTTTTCCTCCAGGACTGCTGGAGATGCCAGACATGGCCCTGATCTGTGCTGAGCCACGAGCCTGTCCGGGGAGTGGCTTCAGCAACACAGAAGCCCCAAGAGATCCCAGAAGATCTTCCAAAAAAAGTGTCTGAAGCACCAGGAGCTTCACATGGGTACTGCACATGCTCCAGGCAGCATCAGCTCCTCTAACAGGGATGCTAAGGAGCTAACAAGTCCTCTCATACACAAGCTACACTTCTGTTTTGTGAGGTCTGTTTGTATTTAATTATCAAATAGCAAAGTATTTACATCAACGTTAGAGTTTCAAAGCATCTCCACCCCCCCCACCACCCAAAAAGCTGGACCTTTTCAGGTTTTTTTCCAAAGTTGTATTATTATCCAAAAAAAAAAAAAAAAAAAAAAGCTAAATATTTTACTGAGACACCGAAAAAGGCAAGTGAGGAAGTGAGGGGAGCTGGGGAGAGAGACACAGATCCACACATTCTCTGCATAGTCAGTTGGAGATCTTACAAAAGACTGTGTAAAAAATGGTAACAGCAGAGGAGAATGACTTGTACGGTTTTATGGACCCCAGGAAGCCAAAGAGCATCCTTAGGTGGGGGCTCCCCTCTGGAGTTCATTGGCTTAAAAAGTAAACTGGCAGACAGAATGATGGAGGGGAAGCTCTGCATTCCCAGGGCCTCCAGGTGATGCTGGCTGTGGTGGTGAGTCTGGGTCCCACCACGAGCACTGCACAGGAACACGGATGGACGCACGGACACGTGGACACACAGCCCCGTGGAGGAGGGCTTCTCTGGGATTGCCTTACTGCTCTCTGCCCTGAAGTGTCCCCAGCACATCTCCTTCACCAGATCTTGCTGAAAGCCTGAGGGAATTCAGGCATCCCGGGCACCTGCTGCCTTCTGGGGAGAGCCAGAGGCTGCACTGGCCTTCCTGTCCTGCTGCACCCAAGGCCCTGCATGTGCCAGACAGCCAAAGGCCAAACCTTAACACGTGTGCTTGCCTTCTCTCTTCCCAGCTTCCAGACCAAATCTGGCTTCCACATGGTACAGCTGTGAAAGGTTTCTCCCAGGGACAGGGATTTGTATAATTCAGGAGAGCTATGGCACAAGCCGCCCCTTGGAACAGCTACCATGGGACAGGGTATCTGTGGCAGCTGCCCATTCCAAAGGGCTGCAAACATGGGAAGACCCAGAACACTGAAGTTTGGGGAGCCCCTGCCCAAATGCAGAAATGCCAACACAGCAAACCTGCTAGGAAAGGAAGGGGTGGGGGGGAGAAAAGGCTCCAACTCCCAAAATCATTAAAAAAAATCCATTATCCAGCTGCTGCTCTTCAAGCTAGCATGTCCTCTCCATGCTGCTGAAGAGCCTGTTCAAACTGATTTTAAAAGTTTTACTATTAAAAAAGGAGCCACCAACCAACCAACCATGTACTTGGTTCATAAATAAGTGGCTGGGCCAAACCACATCAGGGCACTGTGGGAGTGAGTGAGTGAGTGAGTGAGTGAGTGAGTGAGTGAGTGAGTGAGTGAGTGGCAGTGGCTTGCCTGGGTCCTGCTCTGGTGGAGATTTGGGGCAGGGGTTTTGGCCACCTCCTGCTCATGCTTGGCTCCCACCCAGTTTTTGTAGGACACTGGCACCATGGCAGGGGCTGGTGAGGGGTGGGTTGGGTCTGCTGCCTGCAAGGAGGCTGTGCCAGAGGCAAACACCATCCCAAAGGTGATGGGGAGGCACAGAAAGCCTGAGGACTGAGAGGAGCACACAGCCACTGGCTCCCCTTTTCCAGGTGCTTCCATCCAGCACCCCTGCCCCGCAGCATCCCCCAAGCCCCCAACCCTTTGTGCTCCAGGAGAGCATCTGAAGACCCCCAGGTCTCTCTGAGCAAGGGTCTCTGGGACCCAGGAGGTGAAAGAGTGAAGCTTTGTGAACCACCATGGTGAAGGGTTTCCAGCAGGGTACAGCCACAGGACAGGGAAAACTGACACATGCAATGAAGTCAAGGTCTGGGACGGTGCAGGCACCACTCAAGGGTTATGTACAAGCAGGAGCTGGGTGGGAGAGGGCAGGGGATGAGCCTTGCCTTGCTGACACCAGAGATCAGCCCCACGCGATGTGTGTGGGACAAAGCTGGGCAGGAATAGCCACCGCAGCTGAGACATGGCTGAGGCCTGTGGGAGCGAGCAGAGGGGAGATGAGGATGCACATGGGGCACAGCACTTCCAGATGGGGGATGTGGCTGGGGATGCTGCATGGGGACTGCTGCCTGGAATCTGAGACACAATGGGTAGAGGGAAGGCAGCTAAAAACATACCAGGTGGACAAAACCATCTGTGAAAGTCGAGTACTTCCTCCAAAACATTCCCACACCCAGAACACTACATGGGCCATGCACCCAAGCACCACAGTGGCACTGGATTTGGTGGCAGGGCCAGCCCAGGGGACTCTGCTGGTGGGCAAGCTGGTGGGCAGAGCTGGAGAGGGCGGCTTGGGGGTGCTTTCCAAGGGTCTGGCTGGAAGACCTGGAGCATGTGGCGGGACAAAGCACTGCAGGGTGAGGGCTCTGCTGGTATCCCCAGTCCTGCTCCCCAGAGAGGCAAGATGTGTCCCTTGGGGGAACAGACATAGCTGGAAGATTTGATCGTGTGCTTGGATGCTCCGATGGAACAGTGTTGGTCACCAGAGCCTGGAGCTGTCACATTTCAGAGTCCCAGAACTCACCAGCCCTTAAGGTCATGGTGAGGCCAGAGGGACCACCAGAGTTCTGCTGTCATCCCATGCTGCCACCACCACCCTGGCACATCACCGCATTCAAGCCAGCCTGGACCTGTGACATCCCTGTGGCAAAACATCTCTGCCAGCACCCGCAGGAGAGCTGGAGCCAAAAGGGAGATGGTGGGGAGGGTGAAGGGGCAGGGAAATTTGTGCTGATTTAGAAAGGGGTTGCAGGAGACTGGTTCCGTGTGTCTGAGGTGGGGTGATGCTGTCCCTCAAATCCTCCTGGCTCACCTCAGAGCTGGGGGGGGGAAAGTCTCCCAAAACCCAAGTCTCTTGGCAGGAGATGCTCTGCTTGCCCTCCTGAGCTGGCTCTGTTGGTGCCCACAGGCTCCTCTCGCCAGCAGAACAGCGCCGCTTCGTTAGACACGGGCCAGAAGTCTTAATGAGCGATGGGGGACCCCAGGGGCTCCCCTGGCTGCATCTGGAGATAGTGCCCTGTCCTGCTGCAGGGCTGCTCCACAAACACAGCCCCTCGCTGGGGAGGCCAACCCTCGGCGCCCCGCGGTGGGGACAGCGGTGTCCCTGGTGCCAGGAGGAGCCCCCTGTCTATAGGTTCTCTCCAGGCTGGTACTGGGGCTCTGTCGAGGTGAAGTAGTCCTCCAGGAAAGCCTGCAGGTACTCGAAGGTGGGTCTCTCCTCCGGGTCCTTCCGCCAGCACTGGCACATGAGGTCGTGCAGGGACTCGGGGCACTCGGGCGGGCAGGGCATGCGGTACCCCCGCTCCACCTGGTCCAGCACCTCCCGGTTCACCATCCCTGCGGGCAGCCAGAGGAGACAGGGCACTGATCAGAGCCAGGCCTGCACCCTGCCTGTCCCTGAGGGGACACCGAGGGTGCTGTGCCAGGACCCGCCTTAGGGGCGATCCCAGTGACCCAGGGAGAGAGGGACCCCTGGCCTAGCAGCAGTTGTCCCTGTCACCTTGCTCAGGGACTAGAGCAGGACAGGGTGGCTGGGACACTGCATCCTGGCCAATATCTGCTCACCCCAGCGGGGCAGGGTCCAACCTGGGAAGAGGCAGCTCAGGGACAAGCACTAGGCACGGACAGCTGGTGTTGGGCACCACAATGGGGACAGGGCTCTGCCAGCAAGTGCCAGCCCTCACCTGGGTATGGCACTCTGCCCTTGGTGGTCAGCTCGGTCAAGAGGATGCCAAAGGACCAGACGTCTGACTTGATGGTAAACCTGCCGTACAGAGCTGCTTCGGGGGCCGTCCACTTGATGGGGAACTTTGCACCTGGATGGAGAGGCAGGGTGAGGGGGTGCCTCCAGGGCCCCCGTGCAACCAGAGCCACGTGCTGGCTCCAGGCACAGCACACCGTGGGACCAGTGGCCATTGCTCCGGTGCCAGCAGCCCTGGGCACGCACCTTGCCGAGCCGTGTACTCGTTGTCCTCAATGAGTCGTGCCAAGCCAAAATCAGCCACTTTGCACACCAGGTTCTCCCCCACCAGGATGTTGGCTGCCCGTAGGTCCCGGTGGACATAGTTCATCCTCTCCACGTAGGCCATGCCCGATGCGATCTGTGGGGACCAGCACACGGGGCACTGTGGCTGACAGGATGACTGAGGGGGACAGGCCTGCAGTGGGACCCAGCTGAGGTGTGGGGAACACCAGCTGCTCAAGAAATGCCATGCAGACTTGGGTTTTCTGGCCAGGGAGAGCTGGCAGCAACAGGAACGGGCAAAATGACGGTCCCAGCGTGCAACCCTGCTCTGGACTGAGACCCAACAGTGGCACCCACCCAAGTGAGGCTGCAGAGCACCCCACTGCCTGACCAGTGACAGGCACCACAGCCCAGTGAGGGGCTCAGGCAGCCAGTGTCCCCACAAGGAATGAGGGAGGCCCAGGGATGTGCAAACCCACCTGAGCAGCCATGTCCACGAGCTGGGGCAGCCGCAGGTACTTGCCCATCTCACCCTTCAGGAAGTCCAGGAGGCTCCCTGTGAGGAAGAGCATGGTGAGAGCAGCCCAGAGGAGCAGGGTCCCTCAGCTGCCCCCTCGGTGTCCCTCCCATGCTCACCCTTGCTCATGTACTCAGTGACAATGTAAATGGGCTCCTCTGACACCACAGCGTAGAGCTGAACCAGCTTCTCATGTCGGAGCTTCTTCATGACCTGGGCTTCCTGCAGGAAGGCCTCTGGGGACATGGTGCCAGGCTTCAGGGTCTTGATGGCCACCCGGGTGGTGCCATTCCAGGTCCCTGTGGCACAGGACACGCTGCTCAGACACACGTATGGGGCAGGGGGCTGTGTCCCTCCCCTGCTCTCCACCCCACCCCACCCCACCAGCAGCTCCAGGCATCTGCAGATGGCTGGGGACAGGAGCAGATGGTGACACAGAGTGCACAGCAGGGTGGGAATGGTCCTTACCCATCCACACCTCTCCGAAGCAGCCCTGTCCCAGCTTGACCTCCAGCCGCAGCGATTCCCGGGGGATTTCCCAGGCATCCTTGGCAAGGCCTTGGGTCTGGGGCTTGGACGTGGGGCAGATGTTGGTGAGACGGTGGCACAGGCCATCAGCATGTTCTGGCACGGGAAGGGACAACAGCAGGGTGACACCTGGGTACTCAGGCATGCGATGTCTTTACCCCACAGCTTTCCCGTAAACACCCTGGGGACCCATACCCAAACCCTCACCCTCTGCACCGAGCCCCAGCCTTTCACCACAGTCCCACACGGCTGCTTTGGTGTCCCCCAGTGCAGCGGGGACTGCCCAGCAGCCCCCGCCCTGCAGCGAGGGCAGGGACAGCACCCAGGGTGCCCCCCAGAGCCCAGGGGGACCCACATGGCTACCCACTGGAGTAGTAGGCCACCAGCTGCTGCAGGCTGTTGAACTGGGTGCGGGAGGTGATGTAGAAGCCGCCGCTGTCCAGCTTGCGGATCTTGTAGTGCTTCACGTTGAGCCCCTTGGCGTTGTCAAAGTCAGACACGGAGAGGCAGTAGGCACCTGTGGGCAGGGCAGGACACGGGGGCTGCAGGGGACGTGCCATGGGTGGGTGCTCCCCGTGGGGCGGGTGGGCATGGGGAGGCAGGGCTGGGCATGGAGGTGCTGCCTTCACCCAAAAGCACAGGATGGGGAGCAGCTCCTGGCTGCACCAGCTGGCACCAGGTGCCAGGGAGGAATGGCACATTCCCTGCTACAGCCATGCCACACCATCACAACCTCCAGCTGGCCTCTGCTTGCACAGCAGCTCTGCCAGCAGCCATCCTATGGGACGTGCTGACAAGGGGAGAGGAGCAGGCAGAGCCAGGCTGGGGGGAGCTGCAGACCAGCAGCTCCTCAGTGTCTCAGAGAGGATCTAAGGGGCTGGTGGGCACAGTTCCCTCCTGCACAAGTCCCACCACAGGCATCACTTCAGGAGCCTGGCTCTGCTCTGCCCACATGAGAACAATGTGGTGCTGCTGGGGCCACAGATAGCAGAGGGCAAGATTTATGCTGCTGCTTGAAAAAGCTGCTTCCATCAGAATGAAACAAATAGTGATAAGTTCAAGGCATAAAACAAGAAAGGAACATCAAGGAGCTTTTCCCAAAGGTGCATTTGGAGCCAAACTAAACCAGATAAGAAATATCCTCAGGCAGTCAAACCTTAAAGATCACAACTTGCACTTTCAGAAGTGTCAGACTTGAAAGGACTAAAGTTCATCATTCCCTCGGCCTGACTGCCCAGGAAGCACCTGTTCAAGATTTTGTCACTACACAGGGACCAGGAGAAAAAAAAAAACCCATCTAGTTGGGGGTGTACAAAACCCAGCCAAATAAACCAACAACAAACAAAAAAACCTAGGAAAAGATACCATCCTGCCTGGTGGTCTTGCCAGAGTTGGTGAGACCCCTGGCTTCCACCCTGCCATGAGCTGAATCACCCCTGAGAAGGGCACTCACTGGGTGGGCAGTGGTGGGACAGAAGTGGCCACATCCCCCCAGCCCACGGGCTCAGGGGTGTAACAGTGCCTTTGGCACAGGCATGTCACTGGTGATGCGATGGCCACGTCAGCATTGGCTCCCCGGAGACCAGCAGCAGCAGCAGACACTGAGGGGACTCAGGGTACCCCAACCCCTCCCAAAGAGGGTCTCCTCCAGGCCAGCAACCCCCCCAGCCCTGCTCACCTTTCGTGGTCTCGCTCTCCCGGACCAGGAAGGTCCCTCGGGGGTTCTCGGGGTTGAGCAGCAGCCGCTCGGATTCCCGGCGAGTGATCTTCCCAAAATACCACCTGCAGGACAAAGGCAGTGGCTCAGCCCCTGGCTCTACCCCCCTCCACTGCCTGCCCACTGCAGGTTTGGGAGACCAGGGGCTGTGTCCGGGCTCGGGCACCTCGGTGTGTGTCACATCCCTGCACAGCCCGGGCTGGGCATCGCCTCCCTGCCACAGGGGCTGGAACCTTCCTGCCACGCCTTCAGCGAGACCAGGTTACTCAAAGCCTCATCCAAACTGGCCTTGAACACTGCCAGGGATGGGGCAGCCACACTGGGCAACCTGTGCCAGTGTCTCACCATCCACCGGGTAAAGAATTTTTTCCTAACATCTAATCTAAACCTCTCCTCTTTTAGTTTAAAAACATTCCCCCTTGTCCTTTCACAGGCCTCTCTGCCCATGTAAAACACCTCTCTCTTTTTTAGAATCCCCTTTAAGTTCTGGAAGGCTGCAATGAGATCTCCCTGGAGCCTTGTCTTCTCCGGGCTCTCCATAAAAACCAGAGCGAAAGCATCCACAGCCCTGCTGTGCCCCCACTCACCCCTCCACCATGCAAGCACGCTGCAGCTGCACCTACAGCCTTAAAGAAAGGCTGGTTTGCACACTCACAGGGCAAAACTAACAAAAAGGAAAAACCCAGAGGGCTTGGAGGCTTCTCCCAGGAGCAGGGCAGGGGTGGAGGGGGAGTGCTCAGGGTGTGTTTGCTATCACTTGTCTATAAACTGTCTAAAAGATGGCAATTACTCTTCAGCCTGGATGGAGTCTGAGGGCGCGACATAGTTACTGGGGATGTAGCCCGTCTGTCCTGTAGTGAGGGAATGAGCCAGCCACCAGTCACCTTCCCTGCAAGAGAACCAAAACACACTCAGTGTGAAGCCAGGAGCCCCCCAGCCAGCCCCTCACCCGCCCACAGGCACCGGGGCAGGATGAGCCAGCACAGAGCCCCACTGGGAAAAGGTGCAGCCCCACAGCCCCCAGCCCCACAGCCAGACCCCAGCCAAGAGAGCTCCTGCTGCCAGCCCTGCCCCGGCTCTGTTTGGGTGAGCTCTCACTCCTGGGGCATCCACCCACATTTGGAAGGCTTTAAACCCGAATCAGGCAGGGCAGCCAGCAAGCCAAAACACCTCTAGAGCCACCTGAATGGGAAGGGTGTCCGGCTGGAGGCTGGGAGGCACTGGGGGACCTGGCAGCAGGGAGCAGCAGGCAAGGGGAGGGACAGGAAACGTGGAGCAGCGACAGAATGATGGCAGCGATTGAAAAAGGAACCAGGAAAACCCAAGGGAGTTAGTTAAACACAGGCTGCAGAAAAGCAGCAGGACAGGGCTGCGGTTTGGGCAGGGGCTGAGCCCTGCCCGTGTGTGGTGTCCAGCCTGGATGCCGCGGGGTCTGTCCAGCCCGGGTGTCCCAGTCACAGCCCCTGCAAGGCTGCAGCCCGATCCTGAGCCTGCTGCTACCCCAGCAAGGGCTGTACCTGCTCAGCCACGAGTGAGGCTCCTTGTCCCTAAAAACCCGCGGCTGAGCCCCAGCCAGCCCTCCTGCCCCGGGCACAGCGGCCCCAGGCATGTCCCCAGGAGCTGGAGGGTGCTCTGCCCTCCTTCCGGACGGGGCTGGAAAGGACAACAAATAGAGAAGAACAAGAGGACGGCAGGAGGTGGCTTCCCCTTCCTGTGGACAGCAGGGCTTTTCCTCCCACCACCTGCATCTTCTTGCCCATCAAAGACAGCCACAGAATTCATCCTGACCACAAGGGAGACGAGGCTACGGGAAAAGTGCAGCTTCGTGGGAACAGCCTCGAAAGGATACAAGAACTTGGCAGGACAGCCTCCACAAACAAGCTACAGAAAAACACCACCAACCTCAGCCACCACTACAAGGAACACCAGACCACATCCAGACCCATCCCTGACCCTGCAGACGTGTAAACCTCCAGCCTTGCTTCAGACTCACCAGCAGCTTGTGACCCGTGCTTTTCCCAGCTAAACCAGTGATGCTTCAAAGCACTGGCATAACCCAGACACGGCCCCCAGCTCCCGTGATGGTGTCACTTGGTGAGGATGGTGGGAACCTTCCAGGCATCTCTTCCTACTCACAGAGCTGGGCTCTGCCCCTGGAACAGCCTCACAGCAGCCCTGGATGACATTTTAGCTTCTTCCAGCCCCAGCACATCTTGTGGCAGGCAGCTTGTGCTCCTCAGCCAGGGCTGTTGCCCCAGTCACCTTTACTGAGGTGGCTCTGAAGGGGACAGGAGGCTGGTTGAGCTCCTTTCCCACAGGACCATAGTAAACATCTGCTTGAAAAATGCCCAGCTTTTGACTTGTGGCTTTATTCCAGCTTGGGCTGCAAGGCTACAAGCTGGGAATTCAGCAAAACAAACTATTCCAAAAATGTCTCAGTGGGGAAAAAAATAATAATCATCATCATCATCAAAACAAAGCATTTCAACAATTCCCTGCACAATCTTACCCAAAATATCCCACCACATCCCAGCTGGCTGCCTGCTGGCTGGGAGGAGACTTCTTCCCACTGGAAATGGCACCACAAGAGCCCTTCTGCACTGGGTGGATTGGCAGGATGACCCAGAGCAGGGAGGTGAGCGATGTGGAGGCTTCTCATCTCACCTGAGCAGCTCCATCCTCAAAACCTGCTGCCACCCTGCAGAGCCACCCTGGCCACGGGCTCCCACTGCGCCCAGCACCTGCCAGCCCTTCCTGGACTGCACCCAAGTCCCCTCCCTGCAGCTCCAGGGCACTGACTGTCCTGCCAGGGAGACCAGAGGAAGGGGACATCACACATCTGTCTGTTGCTGTCCCCAAAGTGCAGCAGCCCAAGCTGTTCCCAGGCTGTGGGAGCATCTCCGGGAGGTCACTGAGAAGAGTGATTCACCCCTGAGCATTGCACAAACTCCCAACTTCCTCCACCACCTCTCTCCCTGCAGACATCTCACCCACACAGGCACTGGGAAGGTTGGCAGCTACATCCTGCACCCTCCACCAAAGGACTGGGTCACCAAAAAAAGCCCTTTTGCTCCCCAGGATGCTGCAGAGGCCCTCACAGACTGAGCCCTCCCTGTGACCGAGCCTTTGACAAACAGCAGTAGAGGGAAAAAAAAGTGGGGGAACCCCAGAAGTGATAAAAGGTGAATAGAAAAACCCCTCATGTATGGGCCTGATCTGGACCCCCACGGGCAGAGCTCACTTTGCAACAGCCAGAAAGCAGAACTCAAGCATGGGGCTCACACACTGCTGACAATGAAGGTAAGAAGCACCAAAACTCCCAAATCCAGGCTGTTCCTGCAATGTTGAAATGCTGCACATCCCAGACTTCATAGATGAAACAAATCACCATTAATAAACAGCACTGGAACAACGAGAACAAGGATCAGATTGCAAACATGTTTGTGCCACACTGCCCAAGCACTGCAGGAGAAATCTCACTCCTGGGATGCTGCCTCGACTTTCCACCCTTTGACTTGGCTGTTTTGAGTGCCCAGGTTGGAAGGCAGCAGTGGGAGGGGAGCAGGAGCTGCAGACCCTCAGGACCCTGTGGCAGCTCCAGAGCTGGGGACATTGGGGACATTGGCTCTGCCAGCCAGGCTCTGGACTGTGTGTGCCTCCTGTCAGGACAGACCACACATGGGGTTAATATAGGATCATTTTTAGGAGCATCCTCCAGCTGGCCATGCTGCCCTGCACACAATGGATGCGCTGTTGTGACCAGGATGGGGAGCAAACCAGGGGTCAGACCCCTGAGGAAATACTTGAATCACCAGAGCCACTCAGGAAATATAAAATTAAAATTAAAAAATGCAAAAGAAAAATGCAAAGGGCAGGGGGGAGTGAAGAGCCAGCTGGAAAGAGAGTGCAGAGGGGAGGCACACATGGACAAGGAAAGGGGACGGGTTCAGCGCTCCCAGGTGCAGACACAGCTCTGGATGGAACATTTCCCCAGCATGGGAAGGGACTCCCTGCTCTGTTCTGGTCACTCAAAGAGGACAAATGCAACCAACCGCAAAACCATCTGGAAACCATCTCCTCCCAGCCCTGCTCCATCCAACCTGTCCTCAAGTGGGCAGCAGACAGGCTTTGATGGTTTAGGTCATTTGTAACAACAGTAAGAATGTGCAATACACACCTGACATCCACTTTTCTCCTAAACGACAGCATGGAGGGAGAGAAAGAAGAGACAAGAGACAAGCTGAGACCAGAGACAGAGTTCAAGCACCGGGAAAAGCACCCATGAAGCTCAGGGATGTGCCCAGGCTAACAAGAGGCAGCTGAGCATGGATGGGGACGGGACTGGTGGGGACGTGGCTCTGTGCTGGAGGGCACAGGGTGGCCAGCAAAGACAGGACATGGCTTGGTGACAAGGCTGTGAGGCCACAGTGACCAGCAGCAGAGTCAGGAGGATGAGGAAGCAGGCGAATGACTGCTTTCAGTGTCAGTGTCCTTGGACAAGTCACTGTGTCCGGGTGCATTTTGGCACATCCCTGTGAGCACCCGTCCCTGGCACAGCTGGTCCTGCCAGGCTGGGCTGGGGGCTCCACGGGAGGGACAGAGGTGACAGCTCACCCCGTGGGCTTGCCTGCAGGGACACTCACGTGTTGTTGACGATTTGCAGGCGCTCTCCTTTCTTGAAGGACAAGTCTGTTTCCGTGCGGGACTCGTAGTCGTAGAGGGCTACGAAGGTGGTGACTCCCCCTGCGACACAGAGCACTCAGGAGGCGCACAGCCACAGGGACACTGCCTCCCACCATCCTCCCGCTGCCTGACAACACAGACCCGCTCCTCCCCCAAGCCCAGAGTCCCTCAAAAACCCCAAACCCCAAGAAGCTGGACACAAACCCAGCACGCCCCCACCCCGCTGAGCCCAGCCCCCACGGACCAGCCAGCGCCCCGGCACGCTGCGGCGAGGTGACCGTGTCAGAGGTGTTGAAGCCCCCAAAGAGCTTGGATTCGGCAGCCATGGTCCCGAAGGAGCGGCTGGGGGTGCGGTGGGCGTCGGGAGCAGCCGCCTTGCTGGGTGTCTGCGAGGCTGGGAAACCCCCATGGTGGGTGTTCTCTGTGGGCTCCAGGCTGCGCCGGCGCTGGCTGGGGTCTTTGGGCTTGCTCTTGCTGCTCCCCATGGTCCCGGGCTGGAGGACACACAGAGGGCTTCTATTATTATTATTATTATTATTATTATTATTGTTATTGTTGTTGTTGTTGTTGTTGTTGTTGTTGTTTTTGTAATTATTATTGTTAATAAGAAGTTGTTTCCCAGGGCTGGAGTGACAGATGCCTGCCCACCAGGAAAGGAAACAACCTCTGGAGTCTGTTCAAGCAGCAGCTGCTGGGCAGTCTGGCCATCCTGCCCTTGCCCTGGGACACCATTGCCCCTCATTAGCATGGGGACACCTCCTGAGCGGCCACAGCAGCCACTGAAACTGCCAGGACATGCTGTGGGAGCAGAGGGAAGCACGCCGAGCCATGGGAGTGCAGAGCAAAGATGCTGAGCATGGAACCTGGACCTGTGCTGAGACTGTGGCAGCTCTGGGGCCACGGGACACAGCTCAGTCCCCACGTGTTTCCTCCTACATATGAGTTTCCACCAGGACGGGGATTTAAGTACTGAAGACGGACCTTTGAAGTCCAAAGCATGCAGCCAACGGGATAAAAGTTTAAATCAGGAGCAGTTTCAGGCAGTTTGCAGCTAAGGACCAAGGGAACTCGCCTTTATATATAGTCAAATAGTTTATATATAGCCTTCCTTTCCACTCAAGACCAAACTCTATAAATACCTTCAAGGTAATGACATAAATGAAGGCAGGGAATTATTTGCAGTCTCTAAAGATGGCAGGATACCCAGCAGTGTCCTGAAGCTATGGCAGGAAATATTTAGGCTAGATCACGCATGGCAGGAGGGAAAAGGGAGGTGGAGACAAGCAGGGAGGAGAGTATCTCTGATAAGAAAACAAGCAGGGGAGCAGCAGAGGAGGCAGCTGCTGCCCACAGGGTGCAGACCTGGACTCAGCCATCCGTGAGGCTTTGGGAGGGCTCAGCCTCATCCAGCAGAGGGTTTTTGAGCCCAGCTTTGGAGAGAAGCTCGGGCTGAGACCCCAGAGCCATGGGCAGCCCCAGCAGCCTGCACAGCCCCAGTGTCACTGGGGCAAAGCCCTGGCTCTTGCTGTGGGAAAGCTTAGGGGTGCCAGGCACAAGCTGCTCCCTGTCCCCCTCAGCTCCCCTCCCACAGCAAGGGCTTTGACTGACGATCAGGGCTTATTTCCCAAAAGACACAATTTCCATCTCCTGCTTTCCAGCTCCCACACTGCACAGAGGACCAGCAGTGTCCTTGTGTGACCCACGCCGGCAGGCTCAGATCCTGCCATGGCTTGGAAATGTAATAAACTCATTTTTTTTTGTGCTGAATATGACTCGAGCAGTCACTCCAGTGGGCAGCAGAGCTGTCCTTCCTCCTATGGATGCAGGTGATGAGGACGGACTGTGCCTCTATCTGCCACAGGACTCAGTCCATCCATACCTGTGCCAGGCTTTGGGGGTCTCAGAGCAAATAAGGATCAAATAAAAGCTTTGGACTCGCAAATGGTCATTTCTGGCACTCCAGAGGCAGATCCTGCAGCCAAAGGGAAAGAGTCTGTCCCATAACTGCACTTTAAAAGCTTGTTGCAGTAGGGCAGAGCAAGACCTGAGGAGTGATGACAAGGAGCCCCCACCTCCCTGTCCCCAGCCAGCCCCTTGCTCACCTCTGCCCGGGGCTCTGGCACCCGCTGGGGCTCCCGGGATGCCAGTGGCAGTGCAGGGAGAAAAGTGGGAGCATGGCAGGGCTGTGACCGTGCGGCTTGTGACTCCCCACGGGACAGTGAGCAAGAGTAGAGCTGCTCAGAGTTTCCCCTGGAAGCAGCACTTCCCCAGGCAGGAAAACACCCCAGCCAGGGTGGTGGATTTAGCAGCACTCTGGGGACACAAGTGTCCCCCAGCATATTTTCTGAGCCTGGGTCAGAAAATTGTTTATCAGTGTGCTGAGGAAATCAAGGTATAAAACAGTCACTATGCCCAGAGATTAGCCAGAAGCAGAGTACAGAGAGGGGACAGGGGATCCCCCAGGCATTTCCCTAAAACAGGGGAGTCCTCACCTCTACACCTGTGAGCCTGTGGGCACAGGATGTGCAACTTCCAGCCATGTCCTGGCCAGGAACACTACGAACTGTGAGTTCATCCCTCCTCACACAGCAGTTTGGGCAGGGAGAGCTCCCACCCTGCACTGGGGTCTGACCCTCCCAGGCGAGGGCTCTACTGGATGTGCTGGTCACTGGGACACGATGCTCCGGCAGGAATTTGGCTGCAAGAGCCAAAGATGGAGGAGGAGGAGGCACAGGCCCACAGCACTCTGGGGAAGGGGCTGCAGAGCCCCACTGCAAGCTCTCCCGTTGCTTTGCATCTGAATACCTACACACCCTGCCTTCAGTCTGGCCAGGGCAAAATACAGGCTGGCAACCCCAAACTGTGCCCAGGGGCACTGGCAGCCTCGCACCATCCCCACTCTGAGTCCCAGGTCACTCAGCCTACGCGACCATGTGGCTTTATGGCTTTAGCCCTGCGGCTCTCCCCCTGTCCCAGAGAGGAGAGGGGCCTGAGAAAACCCTTGCAGCTCCCACTCCCCCTTGGCAGCTGGAAAGGAAAGGGTGCAGGATCCCCTGGAGAATGCAGGGTTGTGCAAGAGCCTGGCAAAGGAGTGATTAATGACAGCGGGAATGTGCTGTGCACTCAGGTCCTCCGGAGGCACCAGGGAGAGACCCCCCCTGCCTCTGGCACAGTCACCCCGGAGTCAAAGGGAAAAAAAGGAGGAAGTGTGGTGGCTCCCAGCACACCCCAGCAGCATCACTGGAAGCTGTGGGACAGCAGCCAGACTGCAAAAAACACTCATTGCCAGGAGCTATGCTGTGTATATGTCTAATAAATTTATGTCTACTAAATACAGCATTTCCACACACAGCAGGCTGCAGGGATGCTCAGCACCACCAGCGCCCAGCCAAGGCAGCCTGGCTGATGCCCAGTGGGATTTTGCCCTGCTGCCGTGCTTTTCACAGCTGACAGTGCCGGGATGGGGGGCTCAGCATCGCTCCCCGTCCCGGCCAGTGCCTCTCCTTTCAGCAGGACTGCCCCTCTCCCCCTGCCGGGGCTTGTGCAGGGGGCTGGAGCACGGCCAGCGCTGCCTGCGCTCGGCTCGCAGCTTTCCTGCGGCGGGGATTAGCACCCCGGGCACGTCGCAGCCTGCAGGAACTCCCTGCCTTCCGCTCGGGGGCAGCGCCAGCGGCTCAGCACGAACCGTGCCCGGCCTGAGCTGCGGGGTCTCGGCCCGGCCGGGAGCAGCCGGGGGGGCTCCGCCGTGCGCCCCCGCAGCCAGCCCAGCCCGGCCCGCCCGGGGGGCTGCAGCGCCGCTCCAGTGCCACAGCCCCCAGTGCCGCCGCTCGGAGCCCCCAGAGGGTGAAGCAGCCCGGTGCCCGCTGCCCGGGCCATCGGCGGCGTCTTACCGGTGCTCTCGGCTACAGCCTGGCCGCGGGGAGGGAGGCGCTGCCGGAGAGCTCGGCTCAGCTCCCGCCGCAGCCTGCGAGGAGAGGCAGCGTCAGCACCGCGGCAGCCCCCGCGCCCCGACACCCTCTCCCCCCTCGCCACGGTTCAGCGCCAGGGCTGCCTTCATCCTCCTCCTCCTCGCCATCCCTCCGGCCTGGGGCCGGCCGCTCGCACCGCTCGCTGTGATCTCTGCGGTGTGAAGGGGGGACGATTCCCTGCTCCACTTCATCAACCCCACTGGGGACGGGAGAGCCGGCGGCTGCAGCCGCCCCGAGCCATGTCCCAGAGTGGAAGGGGAGCAGAGGCACCCCCAGCCCAGCAAGGGATTTTTCAGGGGGAAAGCAAAGCCAGTTCCTCCTGACACACCGGCATTTCCAGCCCTGCTGCTCCATCTCCGGACAGCCACGACCTGCGGCAGGGCATGGTCGGCCACCAAGCAGAGACCTCGTCCCCCGGGATGAGTCATCTGCTCCAACAGCTGAGACAAATGCTACGGCACGAACCGAGCACAAGGTATGGCAGCAACCTGTGCTGCTCAAGCCCTGAGTCATCCAGAAAAGAGTGTTTTAGCTAAATTTTTCAAAAAGGACGGTTTTGTGTCACAAGTGTGCGTGATGGGGGGACCCTAGTCAGCAGCAGCAGCTTGGGGCAGAGCTGCAGGTGGAAAGCAGAGCAGGACATGGCCCTGCAGAGCCAGAGCAGCCCCTCACCCGGCTTTGCCACCCTTTCCCAGCCCCAGCTCCTGCAGGAACTGCTTGTTCTTCTCCTACAGAAAGGAAAGTGCCTCTCCAACCAGCCCTGCTCACCCAGTGCTGGGCAGAGGCTTCAGCCACCCCCGAGGGGCTCCTGCTCCTGCACAGAGGGGATTCAGACCCTGCTTCAAGGCCGCAAGCAGTATCCCACCAGGCTCCTGTCCCAGCTGGAGCCCAGGTTTCACACCTGATCCAAGGGCAACATCCCGGGTTTCACACCTCATGTAAGCGGAATATCCCAGTGTCAGCGTGCCGGGCCGTGCCCCACCGCAGGTTTGTTTTCATGGCCTCCCCTTCCCCTGCTAATAAGTTTTGTCACTATTTTTAGTGCATTTGATTAGGATAATGAGTGGGAGCTGACTGACAGCTCTTTAAGACGTTGAATGGTTTGTAATTTGTACTTGACAAATACTGGCTGGTAATGATTGCACAGCGGGATGCAGGGGGGAAGCTGCAGCCCCAACTCCAGGCTGCAGCACATACAAATAAAGCTGTGCCTCGTACACACGTGGTCCCCATGTCCCTGCCCCCCGGGCACGCTGTGACATGGGCCACAACAATGATTAGACCAAAAAGAGCTTAAAAAAGCTGCGAGGAAAAGCCAAATATGCCTCAGCCCAGGGTCAGCCATGTGCCAGAGCAGCGGGTGCCAGGTCCGCTGATGGGGAAGGGCAGGTCCCTGGGTGGAGGGAGGGCGCACTAGCAACCTCATGCTGACAGATTTGACTGGTGGCTGCCGTGGCAGCAGCCCGGCACTCCCTGGCACATCTGGCACAGTCCTGCTGCTCGCTTGGCACTGGGGCTGCCATCCTCACCAGCACATCACTGGCACCGCCACAGCCAGGCTCAGACAATGCCATCCCCACTGATCTCCGTGTGCTGCTGCCTCTGCGTTTGGGGTCCTCCATTCCTCCCCAGACAGAGGGGAGGGTGCCAGGGCTGAGCTCAGCCACGCAACTTGCCCGGGGCAGAGGCCGCAGCAAGGAGAGGCCAACCCAGTCCTACCCTCTCCAAAAGCAATTAAAAATGAAGCACACTCGGCTGCACACCTCAGCTCGGATCAGATCACGGTACACAGACAGCGATCCTCCACCGCCGGCGCTGGAAATGCCACCTGGCCCGCCCAACACCCACGCTCCAGGCTGCCTCCCCCCAAAAATTAACAGGCAAGTTGGACGGCAGGAAAAGGCTCCATCCTCTGCCCTACCTCCCTGAGGAGAGATGCTCTCGCAGCGAGGGGAAGCGGCAGCTCCCCGGCGAGTCCCGCTCCGGCTGCTTTCTGCCGGGATCGCTCAAGGATACAATGGCCGTGGAACGGGCAGGCTGACAGCGCAGGGGAAGCGATCTTATCGCCTTTGCAAAGACACCAACAAAAGACACTGATTGGGAGCAGACAAAACACAGCGCAGGCAGAAACCTTGGGAAATGCCGCGACAAGCCGGGGCCCAACACCAGACACGGAGCTCTGGGAGGGAAACGTCTCCGGCAATAAAGGCACTGTCCTTGGAGCTGCTCCAGAGCCGGGGGTGCTGAGCAGCACTGCCGGCTGGGGGGCTGGGGGACAGGGGGAGAGAGGCTGGGAGCACCAGCACCCGGCCACTGATGGGGGGAGACGAGCTGAGCCGTGTCCTCAGCTCGCAGAGCCCCGGTGAGATTAATCACGGCGACTGTCTCACAGCAGACTGAAAAATGAAGCGTGCGGGACGGCGGGCGAGACAAAGCAGCCTGGCGGCACCCAGCCCACGGCAGCCGGTACCGGGGACAGGGAGAGGCACAGAGCAGCGGCCCCAAACACACCCAGCCCCTCGGCACACAACCAGCCCCCTCCCCGCAGCGCCGGGGCCAGCAGATCCCTGCAGGATCAATGGAAGCTGCCCGCAAGGGGGGCATTAACCCAGAGGTCCCAGGCTGGAGGCAGCCAAGGGGCACTTTGCCATCCCCCGTGTCCCCCTGCTTGGGTGGCACTGAGTGGCAGCAGTGCTTCCCCTGCCAGCGTGGCCCCCAGAGCGGGGTCAGCGCTGTGGGTGAAGTGCCAGCTTGGTCAGTGCTGCCACAGCCACATCGAGGTGGTCTCGTAATCATCTTAAGGGGGCACCCTGTCCCCTTCCCTGCTTTGCTCTCTGCTCCCTCCCCACATTTCAGTGGGATGCACAGCCCCGGATATGCTCACAGAACAGTTTCCCCCTCTGTCCCAGGGGATGCTCCTGGTTCTGCCCTTTCCCACGGCAAGCATCACAGCCGGGGGCCAGCGAGCAGCAGCACAGCCCGCGGTGCTTTGGGGACAGCCTCGCTGCCCTGGCTCAGCCCGCCATCCCCTCTGCCCCCCGAATACACAGTCACTGTGTCCAGCCAGTGACAACTGCCGTCCCCTGTCCCCGCCATCAGGCTGTGCTCAGTACAGGACAGGGAACACAGGCTGGGAGCAGGCTCACTGCGATGAGTCCCGGGAGCTGTGAAAGGGGGGAGCTGCTGCCCCAGCCCCACAAGTGGGCTGTGATGCTGCAGACCCTGTCCCTGCCCAGCTGACGCAGTGAGGACACGTCTGGTTTGTGCCTGCTGCCCTTCTCCTCCACAAGGACACTCATTTCTCACCTGCACGGATTCCTAAAACAGGGGGAACAATGCAGGGCTGCTCACTTCATCTCTCAGCTCCAGCCTGGGGATGGGAGCGGCCACAGGCAGGTGTCCCCAGTGCTGATCTCTGCTTCACCCAGTAACAGCATGATGAAGGCATCTGAGCCAAAGCAGGCCAGCCTTCCCCTGGCTCCCCCAGCTGATGGAGAGCTCTTCCAGATGAAAGAATGGCTGGAGCAGGGAGGGCAGTGCAGCTGCTGTGCAGGGGCCCAGCCATACACTCCCCACAGATATAAGTCCCAACTCCTCCTCTCTGGCCCTGTCAACTCCCGTTAAAATTAAGACCATCTTAATTAAAGCTCCACAGCCCAAGACAGCAGAGGCCAGTGCGTCACAAAAGGGGAAAGGATAATTAGATCAACCATCCAAATTCACTCCCCCTAAGCATGGGGGAGAGCACGGTCAGGAGCAATGCAAAACGCCTCCAAAAAGACATGTCAAAACAGGGAGTTTAAAAGACCAAAACAAACCCTGAGAAGCACGCAAGCACATTCTGCATGTTCATGTGGCCAAGAAACTGGGAAACTCCAAGCAAGCACACTGGGAGCAGGTAGGGAGCTTGAGCTCTCCCAGCCATCACAGGGTCAGCCCCTCCGCAGGCAGATTTTTGCTTGCTGGGGTGATGGGCAGTGGCTCTGCCAACATCAGTGGCACAGAGAGCTGCAGGCTGTGCCCCCCCTATCCACACAGCACCCCAAAACCAGGCAAGGGCAGGGGCAGGCATCCTGACACTGGGCACCCCCAAGCAGCACCCTGCATAAGGCTGGCAGGAGAAAGCCACAAGCCTTATCTGCCCGGAACAGCGCAGGCAGCTGGATGCAGAAGCGGAATGTGCTGCAAGTTGTGCTGGCTGGCGCTGAGCTGAGCACTCGGTTTTAAGCCTTTTCTCCACTGAGAGATGTGAGAAGGGAAGGTGGCCATTGCCACACCTTGTCACATCCCTGTCACTGCACTGCAGCAGGCCTGGGGACCGACAGGGACCGTCTTTGGATCTGTGAGCGTGTGGGTGCATCCCTTCTGCATTGTAAGGGCGTCCAACAATCACAGAAGGGAAAACAAAGCTTTCTCACCTGAGGGTGGTCCAGCACAGGAACGGGGAACGGAGGGGTGGTGGGATCCCCAGCAGGAGATGCTCAGGGCTGGCTGGGTGCTGTGCAGCCTGACTGCGCTCCGGGTCACAGCAGGGATGCCTCCCAGTACCTCCCAGCCTGACTCAAGCCTGCACTTCCAGCATTCCCATCAGGACACCAGCCAAAGCCAGAATTGCCCAACCAGCTCCAGCAAATGCTTTCCAAGGCACACAAAGCCCTTGGCCTGCATTCACCTGAGCTGGCTTCTCCCAGGCAGGTGATGAGGGCACCGCTCTCCTCCTGCCAAGTCCAGGAGAAGGAAACTGAAAGGAAATGCTTCCAAGGGCAGGAGTGCCCGTGGGGCTGGGAAGAGACAATGCTGGGCAGGGAAACTCTGATGTCGAGCTGGAATGGCACTAGGAGCTGGAACTCTTGGCCACCAGGACTGCCTGGAGCCATGGGGCAATGCTTCCCCAAAACAGCCCTGTGGCTCAGCACTCCTCAAAATGTGCCCTTTTAATGTTGGCTCCTGGGCATGCTGGCACCTCTGAGCTCCCACTGCCAGCCACTTAATTCTCCAGTTTCCCGGGGCCCATCACAGCCCGGCTGCTCCCACCGTCCTCCAGGCAAAGATCCAGGACAAGGGACTGGCCCCACTGGAGGGGGTGATAGAGACCTGGTGACACCAGCTGGCCCTTGCAGGAGGAGGGGTGATTTCTGTTCCCCATTTCTGCAGCGCCTCTCCCTGCACAGGCAGCCTCAGGCTCCAGGAAATGTGGTTTCCTTCTGCTTTCTGGAAGTGCACATCCACCCCGGGGCTCTTGGGGGATGGCTGTGGCAGCACCCAGCCCACCCCGTGCCCTGCCTGGCTTCTGGGGAAGGGGCAGGTGGCAGCAGGAGGCTGCTGTGACTCACAGGTGTCTCAGATCCGGACAAAACAGCGGTGCCACCTGCGTCTGCGTGGCCCCGGGGCTGACACACCCATTCTGACCTGGGCAAGACAGCAGCGCGGGCAGGCGGCAGATCTCCAGGGCAGGGGGAGGAAGGGGGCAAGGAACGCAGGAGGCAGGAAAGCTCCACATCTGAGCAAGTTACAACCACCCCTGGCCACGCTGGCGTCACTGCTAAAACATTTCCACTTTCAGAGAAACCAGCCCATCCAGTCCAGCCAGGCAAGGAGGTGCCAGGGCTCCGCTGGCCCTCCAGACCAGAGCCACAGCCCCATCAGCCCTGCTGGGGGGTCCTGTGGGACCCCCGTGGCAGCAAACCTCCCACAGCCCTCCTGACATGAAACAGGAACTGAAACACTCTTGGGGAAAAACAGGGAAAATGCAGGGAGGGTATGTGGGTATATATGGGTATATATGGTATGTGGCAATTCCCACGGAGCTGGGAATTGCCCCTCTCCCAGCTGGAGACTTGGCAGGACACATGCTGGGGTTCACTGCAATGGGAGGGGATGAAGGACGAGCCAAGTAGAGGCCAAGGCTCTTCTGTCACAGATTTCAAACGTTTCCCACTTTGCAGACCCCTGAACATTTTCAAATAAACAAGCAGGATCCCACAGTGCAAATGTGTCCAATTTACGCTGATCATTTTCCTGGGTTACTCTGGGACTTTGGGGCATATGCCCAACACAAGCCTCATGCTCTGGGGAACTGTGGGGCCACCAGCCCTAACGCACACATGCTATGTGTGGCTGCAGGTCAGGGCTGGATGAGCAGGGTCAGCCTCCAGCAGGGCACACGCGACTCCTTTCACCTCCCTGGGCATGGATGGCACTGGGAGCAGGTCCCATACGAGGGATCACAGCACGGGCTGTGGCTCTGGCCTTGGAACACCGAGGACATCACTGGCACCAGAGCCCTGAGAGATGCTGGTCCCCACAGCCACTCCCATCTGCACCACCAAAACAAAGCATCACTCAGGATGCGTCAGAGGAAGCAACCAGGGAGGGTCCTGAGGGGCAAAGGGAGATCAGCCAGCCCTAAAAAGCTTTTCCAAGCCCAAAACACTGTGTTGGATTGCCAGCTGCTCCCGCAGTGAGTGGGATGCTCACATCAGAGAGGATCCAGCAGGGAGGTGCAGCCCCTGATGGTGCTCACTATCAACAACCTGAGCAGATGAAAAACAAAGAAAAATGCTGAGCTGGTGTCTTTTATCCCTGTCGCTCCTGGAGCAGAGCTGGGCTCTGCACACCTCTGGCACTGCTCACTGCAGTGGTGGTGGGGAGCAGAGGTGGACTGTGGGTGAGGTGCATGGGACCGGTGACACGTGGACCTTGCACCCTCCCGTGGCATCTCTGCAGCCCTCGCCTGTGCCGCTCATCCTACAGGGACAGATGAAGGGATGCAGGGACAAAGGGATGAAGGGCGTCTCCTCTGCTTCCCATCCATCACCTGTGGCTCACGGTGCCTTCAGCACAGCCCTCCTGGACCACAGGAGCACGAGAGCTGTGCCCGCCCCCAAATCACCCGGAGGGCTCAGGTGAGCGTGCACACACACGTGCACACCCCACGCACACCTGCACCTGTGCAGGCAGCCAGGCGGGCAGGCAGCTGCCCCCCTTGCCCAGCCCCAGACATACAGTCTGGTGCCAGCAGCCTGAGCCTTCCACCCCACACGCTCTGAGCTCAGCTGCTCATGGCATTGGAGCATGCAACCCATCCTGCTCACGGTGACTTCTGCAGCTACATCTGCACCCTCCTGATCCCGTGTCACCCCCCTGCCCGACGCAGCAGGCTGCTCACTGGAAGCTCCCTCCTGCTGTCCCAAGGGTTCCCAATCCCTTTCCCAGCACAGCAGGGCCCCAGCAGCACTTGCCCCACAGGCAGGGGAAGGAAAGGGCCCATCTGAGCAGGGAGTGGCTCCAAGAGCCTTTTGGTGTAGTTTTTTTTGCATAAGTCAGCAAGCACATGCTTCAACCCGGGAACATCGGAAGGCCAGGCAGAGCACTGCCCGACCCCGCTGCTGCTGGCACTGGCTGCAGCTGCAGCTGAGGATGAGGAAGGTGCTTGTTCTTCATGGAGACCGGGTTCTGTCTGCCCTGCCTAAGGGGAGCCTTTACCCGTGGTGTGTGCACGGGGTAGGGCAGTGCAGCTGGGGCTGGGAGAGGGGGAAACTGAGGCACGCACTCTGTGTAAAACCTCACCAGCTCCAACGACAGCTTCTCCTCAGGTGCTCCAGGGGGAAACTGAGGAATGCAGTGGGAAAGCAAAGGGGAGAAGTGAAACCCAGGCACAGCACTACACCTCCAACCCCAAATTACTGTGAAAGGGTGCCCTGAGGTGAGATATTTTTAGGATCAATTTAGCACTGACCTGACCCCCTCATGCTGCCCCCAAGCTGGTGTGTGGCATGGGAGAGGGACACATAGCTCAGGAAAGGCTGGGCTTGTTAGCCTCTGCCATGGTAGAGGGGGCAATGCAGCAATGGCTTTTACCCTCATTGCCCAGGTGTTTAGTGGCCAAGGCTGCCAAGCACAGTCAGCAAGGATGGGAGCAGCTGCACTGGGTGGAAGCTATTTGCACAGCAGGCAGTCAGGTTTCCATCCATCCATCCATCCATCCGTCCGTCCGTCCGTCCGTCCGTCCATCCATCCATCCATCCATCCATCCATCCAGCCATCCATCCATCCATCCATCCATCCATCCAGCCGTCCGTCCATCCATCCATCCATCCATCCATCCATCCATCCATCCATCCATCCATCCATCCATCCATCCATCCATCCATCCATTCTTGGCACAGGGGGCTCATGGCCAGCTGAAACCTCACGGTCACAGGAGTGAGACCACAACAGGACAAGCAGGGGCTGGGAAACTCAGGGCCAGCCTCTGAATCTTGCAGCTCAGGGAAAGAACCACAGCACAGCCGAAGTCACACGTGTCCCTGCACCACGTGTCCCCCTTGGCTGCAGACCCCAAAGTGCCCTCCTGGCACGGCGCCCACAGCTGTGAGGTAAGGGCAGGCTTGCTATACATGGGCCCCATTTCTTATCTTTTTGCCTTAAACATCCAGGCAGTTCTGTTCTCCACATGTCTCCAGACAAGCCCACCAATCCCACATGCCAGCCTTTGGATATTTCAGATGCTGCATCTCCACTGAGGCTACACGGTGTCGGGCAGATTTGTTTAAGGGCTGAGTTAAAATCAAAGAGCAGTCCCACCCTGCCCAGCGGCCGATGCTCCCGGCAGCCTGGCCAGCCCCCAGCCCTTGAAAACCCCTCCCTGCTCCCCAGTGAGAGCAGCCAGCAGATCCATAGCCTGAAGGGAAGTCAGCGCAACACGCAGATTTGCAGGTCCTGGTTCCTGGCCCAGGTTCAAACCACATTTGTTCCTGAAATCTGTTTCGGGGTTTTCTTTGCAAAGCGTGTGTGCAGAGCCATGTGCACTGGTTTCCAACCCAGCCAGGGCCAAGGTCACTGTGCCAGCCTGGGACCGAGCTGGGCGCCTGGGTGCCCCTCCTAAGCACACTCTGGGCAAGTCTGATGATCGGGGGAACTGGAACCGGATGAGCTTTAAGGTCCCTTACAACCCAAACCACCCCGCAGCTCTGTGATGTACTGGACTGTCTCCCACTTTGCTGCCCATTTAAGCGAAGAGGAACCAGAGGCTTTAAAGCAGCCCCGTGACACGGTGTGTTTTCTGCTGATGGGTGGAAACTTCAGCAAGACAGGAGCCCTGGGGAGCTGGACTGCACCACCCACAGCTAGAGGCAGTTGGGAAGAGGAGCTTGGACTGGAAACAGTGACAACCCACTGCGCTCCTGTCCCAGGAACAGCTACGCATGCATGGCTATTTCCATCCACAGGTCCGAGCTGCTCTCCAGGCATGGGATTGAAGGGCTCCCCTCTGCAGGGAGGTGCAGGGGTGTGCTGCTGTCTGACAAGGCTGTTTCTGATGGGATGCATGCTGGACACATCTCCAGGCGGGCTTCGGGGCGAGCTGCGGAAGCGAGCTCACATGGGAAATTGTTCCAAGAGATAAAGAAACAACTTGGAAACCGAGCTGCAAAATAGACAGCACAGGAAACAATAGCACTTCAGATAGGCTTTCCAATTTCCCACAGCCCTGCCAGGAGTCCAGTGCTTTGTCCCAGGGATGCTCGTGGGTCCCCCCCTGCTTAGACATGCTGGAGGAGGTGCAGGCTGCTTGCTCCCTCCCACCTCTTCTCTTTCAAGATCTTACAGGCATTTGCTGGTTGTTTAAATGAGAGGTTGGGGACCAAGTCCTTCAGGTCTCGTTAAATAAGAGTTTAGCTCTGTGATGACTTCAAAGGCCAGGCAGGATCCCACACCAGTAACAGGGAGAGGCAGATGGGATTTCGAAGGCGTGGGAGCCCCATGGTCCATCCCCTGCTTGCTCCGTGAGTCCAGTGAAACGATGCTGCTTTGCAGGAGCTGCCCATGCTGCTAAAGGCCATCCCTGTCTCAGGATCACTGATGTCCCCTCCGTGCCACCAAGGCAGAAAAGGACCCTCTGGTCTTTGCAGCAGAGCCTCCACGCTGGCTGGTCACCACAGCGCTCTCCTGTCTCATCCCCTGCTCCCCAGCCAGGGGCTGGGATGGCCCTTTCTGCCTCCCCCTGGAACCTCCCTGATTTTCCATCACTCTGGCACAAAGTCATTAAAGGGCAGAGCTATCATTAGGGCATCTCCATCACACAGGGAGCACTGCAAGGCCACTAACGATCGAGACAGGGAACATTGGACTTCCCTTCCCTGCTGCTGCTGCGTAGGCCATAAATAACCCTGTCTTGGGCTGTTTTGGTGAAGCCAGGAGGTGTTTAGAGGAGCCCCTGCTCTGCTGCTCCCAAGTCAAAGCTTGGTAGTGAGAATTGACCCTCGATCTCCTAAGCAAAGGTGTTCCTTCCTGATATATAAGCACTGACTGGCTAATGATTACAGACACACTGCACACAAGCCTCGGCTCAGACACTCAGTGCCACGGTTTTGCTCTGGGTGGATCTGGAGCCAGCTGAAGCTGATGGCTTAGCACAGGTAAGCCAGGATCAAACTCTACGGCAAAGGCGGCAGGAGCAGCCCAACAGTGAAAATGACAGAAAGGATATTGCTTTAAAGTGCAAGATTGCTTATGCCTTCCTCCACATCCCCTTCCTCACGCCTTCCTGGGCAGCCCTATGAATGTCTGACCAACACCTGCTGCACAGGGGCCCTGGGCACATGCTGAGCCACTTGTATCTGAGGGGTGTCTCCAAGTCTGGCAGGGACAAAAGGATTCCCATCACTAATGGCTGGATCTCGGGAAGGTTTGTCACGACTCAGTTCTTGCATGGGTCATGCTGGCAGTGGCTATCTCCTCAGCTGAGAGGAGAGCAACAAAGATCCCCAGCACCTCCTCCTCTGGGAGCACCAGCCAAGCAGGAGAAAGAAAAATCAAGTATTTTGTTACCATCTTCATTCAGTTTCACAGAGCGCTGCTGGATAGGTGCTGTCCTGTCCCTGTCCCTGCTGCACTGGCAGGAGCTCACCTCAGGGAGCCCTGTGCTCTGCACCCTCCACTGTCCCCAGCTCCTAATGCCCCTGTCTTGTGGGACCCCTGGCTGCATGTCACATCATGTCCCTGCCATTGCATCACTTCTGGGGAGCCAGGAGGACAGGCCATGGCACACACAGGGCAGCACAACCTGCTCCCTGCCACCTACAGCCTTTACTGCTGCTCAACATCTCTGGGACCGGGACCAGGACCACAGTCACTTCCTGGCACCGAGTCCAGGGCTGAGCCCTGGCACACCACAGCAGCCACCGGGGTGAGGAAGGACCGGGGAGGAGCGCACTGTGCAGGGACAGCACAACACAGGGAGGTGGAGCAGATCCCCAGTCAGTCCAGCAGGTCTCACACGAGCCTGCACAGCTCCCTGACATGATGCCCAGCACCAGAGAGGACCATGCCAGGATCGGTGCCACCAAGATGCCAGCCCCCTGCCACACCTGTCCCCATGCACACAGCCCTGCACAGCAGCCTCAGCCCCGCAGGCTGCCTCCCGTGTCCATCCCAAGTGGCCCCAGGATGCAGCACAGCCTGTCTGGGCAGTGAGCGGGATAAAACCTCACCCTGGCCCCAGCGTGGCTCAGGGCAAAGCCCACGATGCTCTTCCATGGCACCGGGGGCTGTGACAGTGGGGACACGCCACTGCCACCACTCGCAGCCACACATGGGGCTTGGATCGCCCAGGCTGCGACGGGGAACTTCCCGACTGGATGAAGTCTTAAATCGGAGAAGCTGGGGCTCTGCAGCCCCCCAGCAGCTGAGCCAGCTGGGCACGGCGAGGGGAACGACCTGCCAGCTCCACCAGGGCTGGACACCGGCCCCAGAGTCACCGGTGAACAAACACAACAAGGGAAGCGGATCACGAGACATCAAAGCAGGGGGGCGATGAATATTTCATGTCCTGGCCTACATACAGCCCGGCTGTCCCCGCCCTGCGCTCCCGGGGGTCCCCCACAGCCCCTGAGCACAACAAAGGGGAGTTGCAGGCAGGCGGGGCCGCCCCGCCGGACCCCCCGCGTCCCCAGCTCTGCCCCGCCAGGCAGTGACACCCCCAGCCGGACCCACGGCTGACCCGCCAGACCATGTGCATCCCGCGGGACCCACAGCCGCCCCACCGACACCCGGCGCCGGACCGCCAGCATCCTTGTGGGGACCCGCAGCCAGGGTATCCCACGCTGCCGGACCCACGGCCGCCCCACGGCAGCCTGGGCACGCTCGGCTGGAGCCGTCGCCTCCTTGCCGAGCTGCCAGCATCCCCGATCGGACCCACAACCCGCCACCGCGGGCATTTCCCCGCCGACCCGCCGGACTCCTCTGCGGGCATCCCACTGCGGGCATCCCCCCGCCGGTCCCCACTGCGGGCATCCCCCGCCGGACCCCGCGGCCGGACCCCGGACGTCCCCGGGCGGACCCGCTGCCGGAGCCCCGGCACCCCCCGCCGGACCCCGCTGCCGGACCGCGGGACCCCCGGCTGCCCCACGGCGGGGCACCCCCGCCCGCACTCACCTCCCGCCTGTCCGCGGAGCGGGGCCGCCCCCGCCGCTCGCCTCCAGCGCTCGGCCCCGGCTTTGTCTCCGCGCCGGGGGCGCGGCCGCCGCCCCCGCCGCCGCCGCTCGGTGCCCGCACCGCCCCGCACCGGGCCGGGCTCAGGGCTGCGCCGCCGGCAGCAGCATCGCGCAGCGCCGCGGCCCCGGCGCGCTGGTGCCTCGCCCGCCCCCGCTCACCCCTTCTGCGGGGCGGGGGGGAGCACCACGGGGAGGGGAAAATAAAAAAAATTAAAAAAAAAAAAAAAAAAAAAAAAAGAAAGAGAGTAATATGGCAGCAAACCGGAAACGGAGGATGGGGGAAAAGGCAGCAGCAGCCCCTCCCCTCCCTCCGTGGCTTTTTTTTTTTTTCCAGGGAGAAGGCTCCGGGCAGCCGGGCTCCGCGGGGCGCGCACGGGCCAGGGGCCGCCCCCGCCGCCGGCGCTCCGGCGCGTCCCGGCCCGCGGCGGGGGAACCGCCTGGCTGCGCCGGGGACACGCGGGGGAGCGGCGGCCGCGGTCCTCGGGGCGCGTGGTCCCGCGGGTGAGGGGCAGGGGCTGCTCCCGCCCGAGCCCAGCGCTGATCGTCCCGGCGGGCGGGCTTGGTGTGGTACCTGGAAGCCGGAGCTGGTAACACAAAAGTGATTTTCAGGAGGCTGAAACCTCCTGGCTGCGTTGCGGTTCGCTTTATTCGACAGCTCTAACACACGGCGAATTGCGGGGGGAATGCTGTTTTGTCAGGTTCTGTTCCTCCCCACCCCCAGGAGGGCCGCCTCGCCTTCCCAGAGGACTGCAACCCGCGTTCCCCCTTCCCTGGAGTCGGAAGGAGGCAAAACTTCAGATGGAAAAGCAGGCGAAGATAAACCACGTCCTGTGCCTCCCTGGGAACCCGGGGAACTTTGTGGGGCCCCTTGGAGGCAGCGCAGGCGCTCAGCGGTGTCTGTGCTCTGTTGGGGCATCCATTCCGTCCAGGGGTTAACATCTCCCACCCCCGCTCGCCCCTGAAGCCGGTGCCGGATCCAAACCCAGGCAGAGTGGAGCTGCGGGTGTTCCGGGGGCCCAGTCCCCAGCTGGCAGCATCACCCCCTCAGGTGTGTGTGTGTCACTCAGGCAGGTGGGCGCACGGGAACAGTTGCACCCATCGTTCCCCTCGCTGCTCGACACCCTCCCCTTCCAGCAGCAGCAGCAGGGGGTGGGACATGCCCAGCCCTGGCACCGGGGCGCACACACGGGCTCAGGGCTCTGCCGGGTGCCCGGTGCCTGCGCCCAGCCCGTCGGGGCTGCCCGACCAGCTCGGCGGCGCTGGCAGCCCTCCCACCTCCCCCACTGGCGATCCATTGAAGTGTTCCCTGTCACGTTATCCTCCAGGAAGAAAGGGGGTGAAGCAGTCCACTCCTTAAACCCACGTTTAGGTCTTTGATGCGGCGCGCTCGGCTGCCGGCCAGCTGCAGTGACCCTCGCGTTCCCAGAGCCAGCGCCACCTCTGCCGCCCCTCCGACCGACGCTGCGGCCACTCCGCGGGGGTTTTCCCAAAACCCTCCTTCCTCCGAGCAACATCTGACATTTCAGAAACGATTTGGGAAGTTAACAACTTTTAAAGAACCATGTAGCGGAGTTTTTCTTTCTGTTTCCCACTCCTCCCCCCCGCCCCCCGCCTTTTGAGTTATTAAAAAAATATTTCCCATGACACTGGCGAAGGCCAGCGAATCCATGAGTCACCAGGAACAAGGAGTCATGCACGCGCCGATCCATCAGCCGTGGCCAGCACATTGTGAGGGGCCCTTCCCTGGGAGGAGCTGGAGCTGATAAGGTCCCTCCAGCCGGGCAGGAGTCGCTTTCCCTCCCGGCTCCCTCCCAGGCCCGGCCCGGCTCCCCGGACACCCGTGCCGTGTGTGGTCCGGGGGGGCAGCCCTGCCTGCTCTTGGAGCATCCAAGAGCAGCCCGGTTTGTTCCGAGGCTCGGGGGGGTTAATTCTCAGCCCACCCTCTCTGCTGTTCAGCTGCGGAGGGGAGGATTCTTCATCCGATGTGGGATGAAGGGATTGAGCCGGTGCTGCGGGGCAGTCCCGGGTACCGCTCTGCTGACCCAAGCGGGTGTAACACCGGGGAAAGAGGGGGTCACACCAGTGCCTGGGCAGCCCCACGCCTTGTCCCTGCTGCGCTGCACAGGGACACAGGGACACCCCTCTGTCCCGGGAGCACCCACTGCAGCCCGGAGCGCTGCCGGAGGGGAGAACACCCCGGGGGAGTGGGGACCTGGCTCCAGCCCCGGGTGAGCTGGTGAGGATGACTCAGCCCCTACTGGATCCAGACCCAAATCTAAGATGCAATTATGACT
Source organism: Motacilla alba alba (assembly GCF_015832195.1). Classification (NCBI taxonomy): domain Eukaryota; kingdom Metazoa; phylum Chordata; class Aves; order Passeriformes; family Motacillidae; genus Motacilla; species Motacilla alba. The sequence goes on along the minus strand of NC_052035.1, from coordinate 6,114,244 downwards.
TATAAATATTTGTATTTTGTTTTTCTCTTTTGCAATCCACTTCTTTTCTCCAGGCTGTCCTCCCAATCGGAGTTCCCATCTCTGGCGGTGCCGGCCCATGGCTGGAGGGCAAACACCCACAGCACTGTGCCTTTCAACAGCCAGACCAAGTCCACGACACAGCCTCTTCTTCCTCTAAGACGATGCCAGTGTGCAAATTTAAAATTACAAACAGACAGTGTCTAAACCCAGACTCTTATCTTTTGGTCTCAAATGCTGGAATGTGCCCTCACAGGGCTGACATTAAACACAAGTGCTGGTGATAGTGCGATTTAGGACCACTTAAGCAACCCAGCTCACCTCAGGACGCTCCTGGCTCAGACATGAGGTCTGGAGCCTGACAGCCCCTGGCCACCCACTTCCCTTTGCCTCCTGCCTCTCTCCAAATATTTATCTTTATGCAGTCTGATGCAAATTGCTGCTTTTTTCACCCAACCAGAGATTTCAGTGTCTCGTCCGAAACTTATTTTCTTGATATGATTCTTCACTTTTAAATAGCTCCGATAAAAGCCACCCCAGAGAGAGGAAGAGGGTTACAGAAACTGAAAACCAGGTACTTTCAATTTGAACAAAAGTAGCACTGAATATTTCCAGCGGCTCGGTTATTACAGGACATCTTGAGATGATACTTTAAAAAGAAATGAAGACATGCTCAGGTATTTCTGTGTTTTCTTGCTGACCTTTACACGAGTTTCATCAGCAGCAAGAAGAATGAGAGTTACTGTGGGCAGATGCTGTCATGCTCATGAGTAAGTAAGTAAGTACGTGGCTCTTTCCCCTCCAGGTGTGCAGATCAAACTGCTCCACAGGGCTCCTGAAATCCTCCTGTGAGGTAAGAGGGTGCTTGTTGGGTCCAGTGTTTGATCTGAGCCCTGACCTCCCCAAAGTAACTGTGGATTTACAACAAAACATCTATTCATCTCCAGCCAGCTTTATTTTTAAGCATCCCCTTGGCACGCGTGAATAAGTTTTGTCTATTGGATTCTGTTCCTGAGGCTGCACTTTGTTCACTGCAAATTGCAAATACGGTTGCAGGAATTATTGCTATTAATAATATAATGGTTGTGTTTGAGCTGCTGGACAGAGAGAGAGAGAGAGGCAGCCGTGGCTCTTGCCCTGAGATTTTATGATCGTTGAGCTTTACAGCCCTGCAAATAGTCAGTGTGAGATGGGAAATGATCAGCACCATCAGCCCTGTTAGGGAAGCTGCAGTTTCAAGCTCAGGAGCTGATTTACTGAGGGGGATTGACCAGAATAACCCTGCAGCACGAGCCATTTGGCAATATTTCATGCTAGAAATGCTCATTCTGGCCATTCTCTCCCACACTGAGCATCAGGGCTGCAGGAGCCGAGCAGCGATCGCCAGCATCCTGCAAGTAATAGAACAAAAAGGGGCACCTGAGAAGAAATTACCAGGAGGGCTCAGGACTTGTTGTGTCCCTCAGTGTGGTGACAATCTGCTATGCAAAACGGGCTCTTAGCCCCTGCCAGGAAGTGTCATTGCAAAATTCCCTGGGGGAAAGGGCTGCGGGGAAGCCACTGACTCGGGGACATGCAAATATTTAATAAGGAGGCACTGAGTTCAACAGCTGTGGGCTGAAATTATCTGCATGGTCAATAAAGGCACAACATTTCCTGTCAGGGCTCTGACTGATAAAATATGCTTTGATACAATCTGAATTAAGTATCTTGGAATAGCTCGTTTGGGCAAAAATCTGACACATTTTGCTTCTTGCCTCAGCTCAGCATGAAAGCCACACACAAGATGTTGGCATCTCCCAGCATGGAAATTCTGCTTTTTGGCCAGTCTTATTATCCATAGAAAAGAGCAATTCAGAGAAACTCAGGGAAGCTCATGCAGATGAGATTTATAGCCCTGCTTCTGGCTCGGTTTGGTAGCAGAGCAGGAGAGGATGGCTGGTTGGTGCAGAGCTCTGGTAGCCACATCCAGGAGACCCTGCCCCAGGGCTGGGACGTTCCCTCCCTGCCTGCAGCCTGAGCAAGCAGAGCTGGAGCAGACACCAGGGTGTTTCCCCTTAATCATCCAGCCTTGGTCCTTGGAGCGAGGGATGGGCGCAGGAGGCCACAGTCTGAATCTGAAAAGCTTCAACCATGTGATGGCTGGATCCCAGCTCAGTTCAAAACAAGTTAAGTGAGGGGGGAGGTAGGGATGAGAACTGCTTGCAGCTTTTCTCAAAATCTGCTCCTGCTGCCCAGGCCTGACACCGGGGGATATCTGCTCCACCAAAGGAGCCTCCACAGCATCACAAGCAGCTGCTGCATGGAACCACAGCCATGAGGAGCCTCTCCTGCACCCCCCCTGCAGCTGCACTCAGCCCTTTGGCTGGAGCACTGGGCAAGAGCTGCCCTCGGGGGCCACAGGGATGTCACCCCACTAGCTCCACACCACAGCAGCACAGCTCCAGCAGGAATCCTGCCTGTGCAGCCAGAGCTGAGGCACAAATAACAGCAGGAAACGTCTGGAGCTGATTCCTGGAGCCACAGGAGAGGCTTTGCCTGCAGAGCTCCATGCTGTCTGTTGTACTCTGGACTTTGGCTCGTGGCAAGGTGAATTTGTAAGCCTGGGATGGCTTTTGCACAAGAGCAGCCAAAGGGAAGGCAGCAGGAACAAGCCTTGGAGCCAGGGACACCTGGGTTTAGCTTGGGCAAGATATGAGATGTCTCAGGCCATTGCTGATGCCTTCCATGGCCCCAGTCCATGCACTGGGACTGGCAGAACTTCACACAGGGGTGGCAGCTCAGAGGCTGGGACAGCCTCTGGCAAGAAACATGGAGCTGTCCTTAGTGCAGGTTTCACACAAAAGGAATGCTGTGCAAACAGGACTTCCAGCAGAGCATGATGCTAAAGACACCTTGCCTGGAGCTGGAGATAGGGAGAAGTGACAGCCCTTCAACCCCATTCGGGAGCTGAGCTCCTCTCACACAACCAGAGACACCAACCAGGCAACAGATTTTTAAAACGTGACCCAAAGCAGGTTTGCCTTGTCCCCAGCAGCCAGCAGGGCTGGACTGAAACCATGGAGGAGCCCATCAGGCTCTGTGCTCCAGCCCCCTGCTCTGCATCACTGACTGCTCACCTGGACTGTTTTCCCAGGGATGGCAAGCAGAGTGCAAGGGGCATCACAGCCACACAGGGGCCTGCAGGCAGCAAATGAAACCAGGGAAGCTGAGAGGAGGGAAGTGGGCACTGCAAGAGGTTTGGGATTGCATAAGACAAATCTTGTGTGTGCTGGTGAGGAGCAGGCTCTGAGGGGTGGCGTGGGGCACACGCAGCACCACAGCACTCACTCAGCAGCAGCTCAGAAGTGTAGTGTGGGATGGGCTGGGCTCCCCATGGCTTTCAGGGATGATGTGCTTGGCACAGATGTCCAAGGGTACCCGGGGCTCCCAAGGCAGGGAGAATTCCTTCCCTGGCTGTTACATCTGCTGGCTGAAAAAGTCATTGCCAAAATTTACAAAGGGACACCTTCCTCCATCGTGGATGCTCCTGCGCCTGTTCCTCCTTTGTATCAGTCCTTGACAACAGCAGGTAATGCCCACTGCCACTGGCAGGAAAAATGTGTCTGCAAGGACAGAACTACTGCAGAGGACATGAGTTTACAGGCTGGAAGCAACAAGAGGAGTGATTTATGGTGACAGAAAAGCCACAAATTGGGAAGAAGCACCATGAAATGGGAAAATCAGCTGAATTTCAAGGGAGAGGCAGGAAGCTGATTCCATTGCCCTGCAATTGCCAGCTCCAAGTGAGAGACACTTGGAGCAGCTACTGCAGTGGCCTGGGAACCAAAAGCCAGAAAACACCCCCACAAACCACCACTGAAAAGGCACAAACTGCCAGAGAAGAGCTGGACCTTGGACCTGCAGTGACTGTCAGCTGGAGGAGGAATGCAAACACTGATTACAGCCCACATCTGAGGCCAGGGAGAAAGGGAATGCTTCCCAAACAAATCATCCCTCATGGCTGCATGAGGAAGAGGAGGGTCAGATCCCTTCCCAGAGCCAAGGCCAGCAATCAAGCTAATCATCAAAGACACAGCAATGCCCTGTACTCCAGCACTCTCCATTCACCATCCCATTTCCTCACTGCAGTCAGTCTCTGATGCCTCATGAGATTAATAAACAAACAACTAAATCAATACAGTCATCTCAATCCCTGCAGGCCACAGGCTGTGAACAACACAACTTCTGCCTGAAAGAAGTATCAGTGTGGAAGAGATGCTCCCAGGAGGGAAGCGCAGCACCCCAGCTCCCAGCTGTCCAAAAATTAACACACACACAGGGGAACGGTTGAGCAGTGCCCTGGCAAACTGATACTGAGCAGGTCCTCCCTTCCTACAGCTCCCTTATGGTCTCCTCAAGCATTGCCAGATAGCCTGACCCTCCCTAAACCCAGGCACTGAAGGAGTGTTTTCATTCTTTGTGACAGGCTGGGAAATAATCTGAGCTTATTGACTGGCCAAGGGGGCAGCTCTGCAAACATCAGTGTCTGATGGGCTGAGGGCCTGGGGCTCTCCAGCCCTGCCAGCAGGGAACCTCAGCAGAATCTCTGCCGAGAGAGGAGTGTATGAGAATGAAAGTAAATTAGGTCTGAACAAGATTAACAGGGATTTAATTGAACTATGTGAACTGGAACTCCAGTCACGAGCTACTTACGAGTCTGTCTCAAGGGATTGTGCTGCTGGCTCTGGCGAGCACAAGGATGCATTGTGAGCCTGGGACAGCTCCAGGGACAGCCATGGCCACAGCTCTGGAGAGCAGCACGGCCAGAGAGGCAGAGCTGCTTGACTGTGATCAGAAACAGGGGGAAGAACTCCCAACTCTCAGCCACGTTTCTTCAGAGCTGAGGCATGTCCTGCTGAGGGACAGGAACCCTGTGACACACACTAGCAGAGGAAATCCAGCCCTCAGCCAGCTCCTGGCTTTGGGTAGCAGGGCAAGGTGTGGCTGCAGAGGTGCTGCCTACTGGCAGGTACCTGGAGACAGACCTTTGAAAACCTCCCCTTCAATAAAATTGACTTAATGAGGTCTTCAGCTCCCTTTGGGATGTTAATTACAAAACAGCCTGGAGAAAAGTGCTCGGGCATTAAAGGAGTCGCCACACTAGTCCTTCTCTGCTTTGGTTTTCTGGTGAGAGAACCAGCAGACACTTGCCACAGCTTGGCTACCAGGAACCAACACACACTTGCCAGAGCTTGGCTACCACATTGGTCTCACTGCAGCCAAGAAGAGCCCCCAGACAGCCCCATGCTCCAGCCATGCAAACCTGGGCTCCTGAAAATCCCTTTCACCAGCCTACTGAATCCCCATCTAATCCCCTGCTTGCATTCTAACAACTGATGCCTTTACTGGGGCTACCTTCATGGGGGCTCTTAGAGCCAAAAACCTCTCACTGGGGGCAAATGGATTTAGTCACTGGCTGCTTTTCTCCCTCCTGCCAGGAAGGTGAAGCAGTGTTAGGAAATAGTTGGCTACTTCCAAGTCAAACACAGATACAGATGCACACATGCCTGACAGTATTAACGAACCAATTTCTCACAGATTAAAGGATCTGAAAGGATTTCCCTTAATGGATCATTTTAATGAATAGGTTATTTATGTCCCTGTGTTCCTATAGTCTGGGAGTTCTGGCAGCTTTCACAGTCAATGTGAGGGAACAGACAGCACAACTCTAAACACAGATTTCTTTTATAACAAAGATTCTGATGGCATTTATTACACATTTCAGGATAAACTAAAATACATGGGTTACTGGTAATCTCTACATACACTAAGTTCAGCAAACAAGAGCATTCAAATAGGTATAAAGCTGTCAGGAACAGACTGGGGAATTTATCTTCATCCCTCTTCCCCCCAATAAAACCAAACCCCAACATCCATGATTTCTACTGAGCAATGAGTGAGCCAGCCTGCAAACAGCTGGATGTGGACATTGATGTAGCAGCTGCTATTTCAGGTAACAGCCACGCAGTGCTAACTGGCTCTGAGCTGCAGAAGTGACTCTGTATTTTGGATTACATGTGTCCTGTGATTCCCTTAAAGCATTAACTCCCTGCTGCAGGTAACCTGCAGAAAGCTGGAATTTACATAAAACCATTCTCATGTATTAAAATGGAAAGAGTGATCTGCACTACCTACTCAGGGCTTTTCTCTGCCCTGCAGATCAGAGACAGAGCACAGGTCCATCATGGAAACTCATGGCACAACACTGTTCTTTGTTATTTGCGTGGGAACTTCTTGCAATGTTTCTTTGTACTGAGAACTTAAAGCAACTTTAGAGTGCTTGTGTCTCCTAGGCTTTGTTCTATCCTCCTGGTACTGCCTTCATGTAGCTCAAAAAAAAAAAATTTAAAAAGCAGAATTTAAAGCAGAACTCCAAGCTGGATTTTAAGAAGTGCAACTTGGTGCCAGCATTCTGGCTAAGAGCATCAGAGAGCCTGGAGCAGGGAAGTCAGAGCCACACTGGTTCTGGGACCCATCTGTCACCCCTACCAGCAGCAAGAGCGAGCAGGGGACATGGCTGCTCTCAGCACTGATGGTTTCTGTAAACGTGCTGCTCACCTGCTGTCACAGAACACACACCTGGGCTCACCAGGCATTTGTCACTCGGGGATGGGAGTCTGTGTACGCACAGAGGATCACAGACTTGCAGCCCTGCCAGGGAGAACCCTTCCTTCAAAGCCGCTCTGAACCCTGGGTGCGCCTCAGAGAGCAGGTTCTCCTCCCATTGACTCACTCCTGATCAAACAAACCAAGATGTGAGCTGGCATCAGGAAGCCTGAGCTGCTCTACAGAGACTCCGTGGCTACGTCACCACCTATCTCCTTCCAGTCCTGTCTGGCCATATTTAAATCCAATCCTGGATTGTCCCTGGGCCTGGAGAGCCAGAGCCTGAAGGAACACAGTGTCTGTGTCTCCTGACATACAGTCATGGTACACAGCTGGCCTGCCACCCCTCGGATCTTAAAATACCTCATCTCCTCAGGCTGGGAACGTATTCACCCTCGGGAGGAGTTCAGCCAGAGGAGATGGAGCAGCCTGTGGCAGGCAGGGCTGGGAGGGGATCTGCAAGGGCAACGGTGCCCAGCTGTGCTGAAAGAGGGCCCGTGGTCAGGGCTCAGCCAGCTGGCAGGAGGGTTTATCCATGGCACAGAGAGGCAGTGCAGGCTGACACACCAGCAGTGCCCCACGCTCCCAGCTCAGCAGCTCTTCTCCAGCACGCAGCGCCTGCTCTTCCCAAGTCTCCAAGAACAACTCCTCTAGCACAGGCATTAAATTCTGCACTTTCCAGAGTCAAATTGTTTCCTGATTCTTGTAGTCATTGCAATCCCCAGCACAGCCTCAGTTCCCTGAAATGTACCTGCTTTCAAAGGTGGGAATAGAAAGGAAGAGTGCATGGGTGGGGAACAAGAGGCAGCGACGCTGGGGAAATGAAAGCTTTCATCTCCAGCAGTCTGGAATCTGGTGAGTTATTACCTGAAGAATTAAAGAATATGACAAAGGCATTATGATTAAGCCATAAAATGCAGCTATGTATTTCAGACTAGATGACAACAGAGATGAATACAAAGCTGTGTAGTGTGGCATTCTTGATCCATTTGATCCCTCTGCCTTCAAAAAACACAACACAAACCGGTATCCAAAGCAGCAAACTCATGCTCCACTTTCCACAGGGACTTCACTACAAACCCCAGCCAGCATGGAGGAGCCAGGCCAACAGCCCTCTCTACCCACCAGAACTGGAAGAGGTCACTTTAATGGTGACTGACGCATTAATCAAGTCAAATGAAGTCCTGGATATGTGAAGTTCTCTTTGCTTGTAAGAAATCTATGGCACAACCCCAACCCTTCCACTCTTCTAAGTTTCTTCTCCCTTGCCCCTGAAAAGTAAAAGATGGCAATGCCAGAAAACCATTAAGAGAGTTAGTTGCCTTTGATGCTGTCTCTGAGGAAGCACGATTACAGGTGGTTGGTTGGTCTTGGGAGGCTCATCAGTCACACCTCTATCGCTTCTTTTTGGTTTCCTTCTTGGGTTTCTTGCTTATCTGTGGAGCAGCTGCCTTTGGCTTCTTCACTGGCTCTGAATTCTTAGGCTCAAAACTGTCTGAGTCCTACAAGAATCAATCAAGAAACAGTCAGTAACTATTTTTTTACCATTTGCTAACAGGTTGCTTTGGGGATTCAAGTATAAACCAGAGGGAACAAGTGCTGGGTATCTCTGTTGGAACACATTGATGTCAAACTGAGTTTACATTTAATGAGACTCGAGCAGCATCATCTCTGCTCCTTCTGCACGTGCTTTTTGATGAGCGTGAGTTTCTGCACAGAAACAGCTTGTTACCAGAGATGCCATTAAAAGCTTAAATATCTAAAACAGGCTTTGGAGAAGAAAAACTTTGAAGGTAAGAAGAAAATCAGCACTAAATGAAAACTATTTGAATTAGGAAAAGATAACACATAATCACCAGGATGCATGGAAACAGTCAGCAGGCATTTCTGCCAAACATTAATCACTATCATGTGCAAGACAAAAAAAAATATTCCCCAAAGCAGCAATAAGAATATAAAGTTCAGAGCCTCTAAAATCCAAGGAGGGAATTGCAGGCAAAGCTTTCTTCACCTGGACTAACAAAATACTGAGATGTGATGCTTGTTTCCTTCGGAGAGGATGAGGGATAATATTGCAGCCGTGGGAAATAAAATCTAGTTATCTTGTGAAAACACAAGGGAACAGTGCCAGTCTCCTCTGAGAAAGCACACACATGCAGATTGCCTCCTTTCATTAAATGCATCTGAGTATAAATATTGCTTTAGCATCTTGGGTTCTCTCAGCCTGAGTGTGCCAACTGGAAAAGGACACACCAAAAATGGCTGAGCAAGACGTGTGAGTTCCAAGCTTCCAAGCCAGAACTCCAGCTAATGGAGGGGGAGGCAGCATCTGACAGTGTCCTTCTAATCAAAGAGCTTGGTTCAAAGTCTCTCCAGTTACTGGGCTATTACAGCTCACATCTGTGTGGCTTTCCAAGGAAGGAGACTTGGCTGGCTTTCCAAAGCTGTGATCAGGGCACAGGGAGCTGGTTGTTACTCAGGGATGCAGAATGCTGCTGCCATAACGTGAACACTGCTGCCTTCTAATGTCCAAACTTCAAAGTTTGAGGCTCCAAGACAGCTCCTACCCAGACTCAAACATCATTCTCAGGATCTGGAGGGGCAGCCTGTGGTGTTTACAGTCTTGTAAACAACTCATATGGACAGCACATCAAGAGGACAGTTTATATATGGAGAAAATAAACACCAGAGTATGCAAACATCAAGGCATACTACAGATGTAAGCAGTAAAAGGTCCTTGTGCCTTATTTTAACTGGGGGCTGGTCTCCAGTTTCCCACTCCAGACCAAAGCTCTCACTATTTTCAACTTTCAAGAATGGGGTTACCTGGTATTTCTCCAAAATTTACTGGGGAAATGATGGACTCTGACAGACAGGTGCTGGTGGCTGCAGAGTAACAGTACAAAGGTTGGACTCAATGATCTAGGAGATCTTTTCCAACCTGAGTGATTCTAAGATTCTAAGACTTGCAATGCCACTGCGTGGTGTCCAGCAACTGCTGTTCCTGTGGCAGGACAAGCAGGAGGGAGCATGACCCATGGCAGGACAGCATCACGTCACACCAGCAGTTAAAGGTGGAAAAATTGGGTCATGAACTTCATCCTTCACTCTGTGCCTCATCCTGAGGCATTCCTTTCCCCCAAGGGGTTGAAAATTCCCAGGCTTCCTCTGCACAGGAGGGAGCAAACATGGAAATAAAGAGTCTGAAAACAAAACTCTCCATGCTGAGTTGTTACTGAAAACATACCATCAACATCTGTATCAGAGCACCAAACCTGCAGTCTGATCACCTTGCAGCACTGAAATGCCTGTCCCCAGCACCAAAGACATTTTTCTCTTTAATGAAAAAAGCCAGACAGATGCAGGACATCCCTCAGTCTAGAGGAACAGCTCACCTCAGCCTTTTCCTTTCAAGTTCCCCTGTGCCAACTGCATCAAAGGACCCTTGGGCACTGGATGGGATGTCAGTCCTGAAAATTGCTTTCCTCGCCTTTAGGATATACTAGAAATTTCACCTGCATCTTGCTTCCAGAAATCACACACCAACTCAAGGCCAGAGTCATTTCCTGAAGGCAGGTCCTGCCAGGGGATGTCCTGCCTGGCAATTAATGAAGCAGCAGGATGACAATACGGGTTGGGACAAAGCCTTCTCTTGCAGCCAGGAACTTCACATGCATTCAGCACCTTGTCAGTGCTTCAGGTTGCTTTTTTCACTGGGCTCAGATATTTGTTCCTGACTTTCTATCTGATGGCAAATCACAAGACAGAAACTGGAGGTGGGAAAGCCAGAGGAAAGGAAGGAGAATGAACAGTGAAACTGTCATCAATCCCAGGGGCAGCTGTGTCTCCATTAGCTACTCAACATCCCCTCCCATCCTGTCTTCCCTGACTCTGCCCATTCATATCAATATTAAAGAGCATTACTTACTGTCTTGTGGGACTTGGACACGGGCAGGATGATGGCAAGCACACAGATCAGCTGGAAAATGGCTCCAAAGAAGAGCCCATAGCGCAGCACGTTCTCCATGAACGTGGGCTCAGGGATCTCAGGGGGGGAGAAATCCAACTCTGCAGCCATTGTCAGTGCACCCTTCTCCTCTACTGCTCTCAAGAAGACTGGTTACTGCAAGGGGGGAAATACAGAGCATTTTTTTGCATCACCCTTTCTGGCATTTGCTTTCTGTTATCCAAAAATGACAGACTCCCTCATGGAGTTTGGAAGCTACTCTTGATCTACTGGAGCAATAACAAAAAGGAAAAGGAAAGCCGTGTTTGAGTGTTTGTCTTTTGTCACCTGCCTACAAAAAGAGCGCTCACCTCCTGGTATGAGGCTGTTTGTGGATGAGGAGAAGACAAAATATGAACCATGTTCATGAAACAATAAGGGAAAAGCTTAATAAGCAAGAATAAATTTCCTCCTGAAGTGGATCACACATGCAAGGTGATTACTACTTACTTTTGCTTATATTGTCTCTGTGGTCACAGCCTTGTTGTTTAAGATGCTGTGCAAACCCAACTACTTAAACCTCACAGCAGCAGAGCTGCTGAAGGCAGAGGAAGGAGTTCTGTGTACAAATTTAAGTGTGGCTTTAGTGGTTACACTAAGCCCCATACAACTTCAAGCAGACTCCCAGGCTGTTTGTGGCAGAGCTCAGTACTGATCTCCTGGGTCCCAAGCTGCTCAGCCATGAGACCATCGTTCCTTCCTCCCTTTATCTTTTGCTAATGGAGTTGTCAATTTGTCCTATGAATGAGTAATGGCTTCTTACAACGAGGGAGAACTCTCCTGCCAGAATTGCTAGAGTAAGCCTCAGGAAGTCCCCAAAGGGAAATCCAATTAGTCTGAGAAGCCATCACACTCAGCTGTGATTGTGCCCCACTCGGTTTTCCTGACCTGGATGATCCCAGCGAGCATTCCCTGGATCAGCACTGCTCACTGATAGTCACAATCCTCTGTACCACTGCAGCTGGGTGTGACTGAGTTTGTAGGCTGAGTTTGCCCCCTAGGAATTATCTCCAAAGCAGGAGATATCTCTGCATTTCTCAGGCTGGGAGGAGGTTGTTGCAATCTGCAGATGTGACCCAGTCCAGAAGGATGGTAAACGTGGCAAACTCCAGAGAAGTTACAGCTGATAAATTTGAGAATCAACTCAATGCCACTGCACAAGAGGCAACTATCACTTAGTGACACACTAAAGGGAGAGGTATATTAAAAAAATAAAATTATTTCATTTTCATTCAGCTGAAATGCAGAATGTTATTTTAAATTTTAAGACAGGAGAACATTTCCAACTGCACAGACTGCCAGCCACTGGAATAGAGAGTGTGGAATCCCTGCTACAGGTGATTCAGAAGAGCAGATCAGATAAGCACTGGCCGGGGATGGGTGTGGGTATATACAATTCTGCCTTGGAACCAGGAGATAAGAATAGGTGACCTCTCGAGGACCTGTCCATGTCTGTACTTCAGTGAAAGAAAATGTTTTAAATTCTGATTCAAACTCAGTCAGCAAGGGCTGTGTGGGACCTGTACATGAGGTCAGGACACACACTGACCCACCCGGGCTCAGCCAGTCCCAAAGGCTGCTCCATGCTGTGAACAAAGCCTGCATGCACGGGGCTCATCCCAATTGCTTCGGCTTTTTAAATCACCTCCCCCAACCCACTAAGGCAGCAGTTCCTAAACAAGATACAGCATCACCTTTGAGCTGCATTTATCTCATCTGGACATCTTTTGAAAACATTATTGTTGCCTGCCCCTGGCCCCTGTCCTCAAACCCAGCAGGAAGGGAAGTTTCTTCATTCCTCACCTGGAGTTTTCTCAGGACAAACTCCTGCTGATAACCCCAATTCACACACCTGAAACACAGCACACAGAGATAAACAGGAAAAAGAAACACATACTATGAAAACAAAAAAAATCTCTGTCCTCATCTTCTACAACTCTCTCTCTCCTTTCCCTTCCTCTAGCTGACCTCCCCTGAGGGCATTAGTGGCTCTCTAACAAATCCAGGTGCCATGACCAGCACCAAGAGCTCTCCTGCAGGCTGGCAGCAGCTGCCAACACCATTTGAAGCAGCATCCCATGAAACATGGTCAGAAAAAACCTGGCATTGTGCTCCAACTAATTCCAGCAGTGTCCTTGCTTGCTCAGGCAACCCATGGTCCAACCACTGATTTTCCTGCCATCACTGGAGCCCAACTCTGAGCAACACTCCTCAGTTTAAAAAAACTCCAGTGGTTCACACAATGCCCAAAGCCTCTGCCTTGCACCTAAACGAATGGATGATGGAGCCTTCCTCCCCGTTCCAAAGAAGTTCAGTTTCACCACTTTTTCCTCAGATAGCATCCCTTCTCCTCCACAGGTTATCAGCTGCCTTTCTCCTCAGACCACCTCACCGTGGCCACACTTAAAGCAGCTCTTCCTAAACTGCACTTGAAGATCAATACTCCTCTGCCAGGCCCTGGGAGGGAGCTGGGGAGCTGTCCTTGCCCTGCAGTTTGCCCCGGCAGCCGTGAAGGAGCTGCAGGAGCGGGCAGATCCCGGCTCTGCCCCAGAGCCAGCCGGGGCTCCTGGGCTGCGCTCCTGCTTCGCTCCGCGGCAGCACCGAGGGGGATGAGCCTGTTCCCCTCAGGCACATATCAATATGTGATAAACAATCAGCATATTTACAGGATCAGGGCCGTGCACAGCCCGGAGAGACTCAAACCTGTCTTCTTGCTGCACTGTGTTTCCCAGCTGATGCCTTCAGCCGGCGCTACATAAACAACTGGCAGAGGACAAGCCCGGAGAACAGCTGAAGCAGCACGTATTAGCTTCTTCCTGGGGTGGAAATAAAGCACCACGAAAGACTCCGTCAAAGCACGGGGCAGAAGAAGCCCGAGCTGGAATGTTTAAATGGCTCAGCCAGGGCGGGGATGGAGCCCGGGGATGCCTGCCGGCTGCTCCGACCCCGCGGAGCCCCCGGCCGAGGGACAGGGACAGGGACAGGGACCGGGGCTGGCAGCCGTGCCAGGAGCAGCTGGGCAGCCCCAGGGCGGGGACAGCGCTGTCCCCCCGCCTCCGCCCCTCCATCCCCCCGTCCCTCCATCGCTGCCGGGCCAGCCCGCGGCGCCGCACCCGCCTCCCGGGGCCATGCTGCAGCCACCGCTGCCCCTCGCCAGCGCCCCGTGCCCGCAGAACCCGGCCCGGCCCCGCTCACCGCCCGCTCCGCCGCCCGGCCCGCCCCGGAACGGCTTCCCGGCCGCTGGAAGCGCTTCCGGCCCCGGCCCGGCCACCGCCCCGGCAACCGTCCGTGACAACCATCCATCAACCACCCCGGCAACCTTCCCGGCAACCATCCCAGCAACCATCCCAGCAATCACCCCGGCAACCATCCCAGCAACCATCCCAGCAACCATCCCAGCAACCACCCTGGCAACCATCCCAGCAACCACCCTGGCAACCATCCCAGCAACCATCCCAGCAACCACCCTGGCAACCATCCCATCAACCATCCCAGCAACCAGCCCAGCAACCACCCCTGGCACCACCCCTGGCAGCCATTCCTAGCACCCACCCCTGGCACCCAACCCCTGGCACCCAACCCCTGGCAGCACCCCCAGCATCACCCCTGGCACCCAGCCCGAGAGCTGCCCCCGGCACGCCCCCGGCACCCCGTGTGCTGCGTTCTGAGGGCAGCCCAAGGGTGGCCGGGGCCGGGGCCGGGGGCAGTGGGGGCGTGGGGGCTCCACTGCCATGTTCCTGCAAACCCCCTGAGGCCCATCAGCCCCACGGTCCGTGGGGCCCAGCCCAGCTCTGGGAGCCTGGGGGTGCCCAGCCCTGGTGGGTCACAGAATCCCTGAATCAGTGGGGTTGGAAAGGATCCCTGAGGTCTCCAATCCCACCTATGACACAGCACCACCTTGCCAACCAAACCAGAGCACTCAGTGCCACGTCCAGTCTGTCCTTAACACCTCCAGGGATGGTGTCTCCACCACCTCCTGGGCAGCCCATTCCGTGTCCAACCACCCCTTCTGTGAAGAAATTCTTCATTGTGTCCAGCCTTAACCTCCCCTGGTGCAGCTTGAGGCTGTGTCCTCTCATCCTGGCTGGGTGCCCATGGCTGAAGCACCCCAGGCCTTTACACCTCAGGCTTAATAAACTCACCCCTAAATCGCTGTGAGGGTTTTAATCCCACCACCAATTGTGTGGCCTTTCAGTCCTGGTGGGTTTCTCTTTATCCGCAAGGTTTTCATCTGCTCCCTTGACATACTCTGGCAGCATCAATTAAGATGTGCTTCTGGCTTTGCTCTTGACAGGGACTTTATTTTTAATGTCCTGTCCAGTTCCCAGCTCTGGACTGGAAATGTCTCCATAAGATGAGCTGCAAAGGGGGAAATGCCTTGGGCTCTGTTTTTCTTGTTTATGGTATTTAAGGAATCTGATTTGTTTTGCCCTTTTCCTAACCCTAAACTATCAGAAGTGCCAGGTTGGTTTTTTCAGAGCTTCATTACCAGAAAGCCTAAATACTTTGGGGAAAACCTAATCAGTTACTTATCCACTGAGGAAGTAAGGTATGGCATTTGTAATAAAAGGATTTTCTAGGCTATTACCAAGCATCTGAATTAAGTGGATATTAATGATAACAATTTCAAAGATTTTTAGTAATTGGATAAGATAATCCTTCATGGTTTTTAGTGCAGAAGACATTACAGACAACTGGAGAACACTGCTGAATGAGTGGCAGAAGCCAGAGACATTTATACACTGAAACTCTTCTGGCATAATAATCCTAAGAGAAAATTATTCTTAAATGGAGCTTCTCCTGCCCCTGGTGAGTGGCTAAGGGATAATGCCAGAGCTCAGGAAAGCAGTAAATTCTGCCCTTTCACCTTCTTACCTTCCAAACTCTAAATGCTTGGGATGAAAAAAACCACTGAGAAGGAAGAAATAATTCTTGAAAATGTCAGGAGGGATCTTATCAGAATGGATTAGCAGACAGATTAAATTCTTCCCAGTAGTACCAGTACACTGAGTGTGCTGGTGCTGCCCACACACCTTCTCACAGGCTCCAGTCCTCACAGATGGAGTTTGCAGGCAAAGGGGAAAAGACCTTTGTTACCGTATATTTTATTCTTTTTCTTCTCTCCCCAACAGAAAGGGCACTGCTCACTCCAAGTAAAATGAGGCAGGTGAAATGTGCAGTTTTTAGGCAGGTGAAATGTGCAGTTTTTAGGCAGCTCCTGCCCCTTCTCTCCCCCTCTATTTCCCCCCAAGGCCACCAAACCCTCCAGGCCAGGAGTGCCCCAGCCTGGCAGCCACAAGCAGGTGGTGCCATCAGCCCTCTGTGGCTCCCCACCTTCCACAGCATCACACCGGCCCACTCCTTGCACCTGACTGGGAAATGACAAAAAGGGAAGCTATTTATTAAAAAAAAAAAAAAAAAAAAAAATTTCCCAAAGCCTGCTGGATGCAAGTGGGCTTGAAAAATTGATTAAACAAGTGGACATGGCAATTTTGTCAGCACTCTTTTGTAAGTAGGCACAATGCTCAGGAGAGAAGTCTTTCTCCAAATCCAAATAATCCTTGGCTTTTTTTAGTCCTTTCTATGTTTCTTCTTTGAGGTATTTCCTGCTTGTCTTTGCTGTGAGGCCTCTTTATTACCACTCACTGAATGCGTGATGCTGGTGCCCCAAGGTCTCAGCATCCTCAGGCTGCACGTTTGTATTCAGCCAGAAAAAAAATCACTCACAACTGCTCTCATTTCTCATCCCTTACTGGAAACACAGCCTTCCTCATTCCCTCTCCATAAACCACATTTTGCCTTCTCGATGCCAGTAACATCTCACTCTTATTCAGTTTTTTATCAGAGGCTTTTCAAAGGATTGAAGGTGCCTCTCCCTGTTCACTGATTCTGGCTGGAACGTGCTGTAGCCTTCTCGCCAAGGCTCCTTTCCAAACTGAAATGAGAGTGGTAAGAGCAAAGATGAGCTCCTTAATTAATGACATGCACTGCTGGCATCTCAGCTCTGTCTGCCACGGTTG
The DNA here is from genome assembly GCF_015832195.1 of Motacilla alba alba. Taxonomy (NCBI): domain Eukaryota; kingdom Metazoa; phylum Chordata; class Aves; order Passeriformes; family Motacillidae; genus Motacilla; species Motacilla alba. Next base: position 6,097,552 of record NC_052035.1, on the reverse strand, counting down.
GAGGAGGAAGGAGATGGTATTTAGAGAGCCAGAAATTCAGGAATCAGTAACTCTCAAGGATACAGCTGAGTGTAACATGCTGATGCCTGGCTGAAACTCCTGGCAGTTCACTTGGGTGATGCTGAAATGCTCCAGAACTCTGCTAGGAAATAAACAGAGCCAGGCAGGTATCCACAGGCTCTGTAAATGGATCCCACCTGCAGAGCCCATCGGGCCTCCTGGCAGATGCACATCTCACAGGCTGCTGCCACTTGCTCTGTTGTACAGGCTCAGGGATTGCTCATGTCTGAAGATCAAGCAGGCTTTTCAAGCAGGCTTTTAACACCACGAGACAGTCCTTCCAACAGTACATTTTGAATTTCTGATTTATTTTGTCTGTTTTTAATCTGATCCCCTGCTTCAGATTCATTCTCAGAGTGCCAACAGTGCTCTCACCCAGAATGTCTCCTTCCTTGAGATTATTTTGATAAATGTTTGTATTCGGCTTCCTACCAATTTGAATTCCTCCAGGAAAAACTCTCCTCAGGAACTCTATTGATGTTCAAAGGGTTGAGTCTGGAGGATCTGAAGATCCAAGTCTCAACACTTTATCCTTCCAAGAAGAAGAAACCAAGTCTTGTATAATTTTCTAATGGCAAGTCTCACCACACCCACTGGGTTGGAGTATTGTTTTTTTTTTGTTTCTTCCTTAGAAGGAACTGGTATCACAGGCTAAATCTTGTCTTTCTCATCTCATTTTAATTTGCTTGCCTTCCACAGAAATGACAGGATTTTTACAAAGAACTTAGAAATGAAAGTTGCTGTGAACACAGTAGTAATGAACACTGCAATTAAATGATTATGAATTTATTATAATGTGCCCGAGTTCTGCCACTTGGGATAAGACACTTAAACCAAAATGGGTTCCATCCTACCTCTGTGGTGGCAAACCCAGGCAAAAACCATGACTTTTAGTTTTGGTCAGTTCTGTTTCATTCACCATTAGGGCATTTGCCACAAGTTAGTCACCACCCCGCCTCTCACTCAAGTAAAAGCAAACCAGAGGAAACAGCTCTGTCCCCAGGGCTCTCCTGGAAGTGGCAGAGGGTGGAGAAGCCATCCTGTGTGACGTTTTGGAGAAGTGCAGAAAAGCTTTTGACAGCTGAGAACACAGGATGGTTTTTTTGCCATTTGATGAGTTCTGACTGCCATTAGTTTCAGCCCCACAAGGCTGGACCCCATTTCCCACACTGCCCAGCCTATCTGAAGCTGTTGGGCTGGGCAGCTGGAATGGACAGGGGTGATTTTTTAAAGCATGCCATGGAGACTGGGGGAGGTAAAGCTGAGAGGAAATCAATACTGGGAAATTGCTTCAGGATCCTCACTCTGCGTCCTTTGTCAGCAAAGGATTGGCACTGAAATAAGAGTAGCTGGCATGTGCTTCACCCGGGGCGTGGGGAGGGTTGAAGGAACCGTGGGGGTTTCGGGCTGTAAATCCCCCCGGCTAGTTTGGGATTTAAGCCAGCACGGATCCTACATGGACGAAGTAAAGGACGAGAAGCGCTCTTTCTCCACGTGGTTCTGATGTCCTGTTTATTAGCTGGAAAGGGACATCTGCTTCGGAGAGCATCCAGGTGAAAAAAGAGGGAAGATTCCAATCCCAAGGGACATTTATACCCGCGGAATGGGAGGTGGGGACGGAGGGCCGCAGCCAAGGGGACACCAGTGAGGAGGGGCAAAGGGAGGGGCTACAGGGGACAGATCCCCTTACCAAGGGATACAAGGGGAACAGTTCACCCAGTGCAGAACATCTAAATACCTATATAGTGCATCACAACAGAGGGTGGGTCTGCCTGGGTGTGACCCCAAAATCCAGCAGTTCCAGGTGCTGAAGTGGCAGCTCGTACCTGGCTGCAGAGTCCATCAAGCTGGCACTGGTGTGGGCTTGGGTTTAGAGGGAAACTGAGAGTTACCCACTGCTCCCTGCTAGCATCGAGATCTGGGGGAGGCAGTGAGTGTTGCAAACATCTGGTTTGGGAGCCACCGGATGCTGACACAGCACTTGCTGTGGTAGGAGGAGAGATGGGGAGAAACTGGGAAGGTTCTAGGGACAAACTGAGAGATACTCTAAAGAGAAAAAGAATTTTCATTTTGCAAATCAAATTTATCATCTGTTGTGCCAAACTGTTATTGATACTGACCCTGAAGTGAAATTCCTGTGAGGAATGTTGTCACACAGGCAGCGTGTTTAGACTTTGAATGCCACTGATGGTCCTGGGGCAGCTCTGAGGAGCACAGAGCTGCAGCCAGAGCCCCCTTGGCACGTGCAGGGGGCACCAGCTCTGCATGTGTGACAGCCCTGCTGAAAAAATGACCATGAGAACAGAGCCTGCCACCTCCAGCACACCCTGCAACACCCGCAGGGACGGATGCAAAACAACTCTGGATCCTGTCACAGTCTGTAGCACCTTCACCCAGGCAGCAGTGGGGATCACAGACATTCCTGCTGCACGAGCCAGAGGGAGAGCCTGTGGAGCCTGGTGGAGAAGCTCCAAAAATGACCTTTCTGGGTCCTGGGAAGACAGGAAGGTTCTGACTGAAGCTGGGACAGGAAATCCCAGGGACAGAAATGCTGCTTTATTTCTGCTGTTGCAGAACTCCTAAGCTGGATGAACCTGACAGAGCCTTGAGGGTTTTCAGACATTTCTGCAGCCTCCCTCAATTAACCCAAAGCCATTGTTTTGGGTCTTGCTGGGTCCAGCTGTGCATGGCAGGAACCCAACCTGGGCAGCACAAGGAAAGCCCTGGGATGATGGAGCTTTATGGAGCCTTCTGTGAAAGCAGCTCACTTGAGATATGGACAGGGATCACAGCTCTCCTAACCCAGGCTGGGCAGCAGCACCCATAAACAAGTCAGTTACAGACTGATTCTCCTTGATCTAGTGATTCTCCCTGATCAGTGAAATATTGCTGGCATCATGTGCAGCTCTGTGTAAGGCAAGGGGCCAGCTGGATGGAGAATCAGCTCAAGACCAGGCTCTAAGATAATACCTTGAAATAGCACTGGCTCTTGACTGGTTTAACAGCTTGATCTGATTCATCTGTTCAGCCAGTGCAGCACCAAGACAGTGGAAGAAAAATAAGTCATGCTGAAAAATTAGTGCAACTGGCCTCACACACGAGAGAACACGAACAGCTCGAAAAAAGCTAACAAAAATCCCTCTCCAGTTTGCAGGGGCTGCATGCAGCTGTGTGCACCAGGACAAGGACTTCGGAAAACCAGGAATCCCCATCTCCAGTGTCTCCAGTGGATGACAGATGATCTATCTGCCTGACTTGCAAGAAGCAATGAGAAGCAATTGCAGAGTTAGACCATCACTGGACGCTTCTGACCCCCTGCACACACCGGCACCCACGCGCACCCCGGCTGCACCTACAATCCCTCTCTGCCACCAGCAGCTGTGATGATGCCAGGTGAAGGTATTTGGCAGCAAGCAGACCTGAGTCATCTCAGCTGCTGAAACTTCTTCCCATCATGGAGTCGTGCGAGCCCTCAGACAGGACAGTCTGCATCCCCATCAATTCTGGGCATTGTAAAGTCGGTATGAAAAATCTGGCAGGTGGAGCTCATGCTGACACCTCATTTTGAGCTCCTCTGAACTGTCCCGGTCTTTTTGGCACGAAGGCTCCGTGTTGGTTTTAATGGGGCTTTCATGAACCTTGTTCCAGGAATGAGCACAGCTGCTGGTGCTGCAGCACCCCAGGGAGCACCCCTGCCTTTTCCCAGAGCACATGAATGGAGCAGGGCTCTGCAGCTGCTCTGTGGGCTTGGTGGGAAGCTGTGATGTTTGTGAGGGACTGAAGCATGAACTGCCCCCCTGGTGCAGGTGTGAGTAACAAAGGAGAAGGAGGCAAAGGCTGATAATCAAAGAAAAATAAAATAGCAAAGAAAGATCAACCCTCCTGTTCAGACAGCGAGAAAGTACTAACGGTTAACTCACACTCATTGTGGACTAGAAGGAAAAATGCAGTTGCAGAGGAAAAGCAAAGTTTACCTAGCAAAGCGAATTTGTCATTCACTCTGCCAGATTCTTGCTGTTATTTGCTCTTCACTCTTAGAGGGATAAAGAGAAATCGTGCGAATGACCCTGGGCTACGGGCACAGCCCCCTCCGCACTCACACACGCACACAAAGAGGATGCAAACACAGCCTCTGAAATTCAGGAGGATAATTGATGCTCTGACGCGTGGAAGCCCACAGGAGTCCTGAGGGAGCTCAGGTATAAAAGCAGAGATGCACTCACGCCCTGGCAGCCAGAGGACAGCGGGGCGGTCCGGAGTGCCCGCCCTGCCTGGCACGGACCCTGCGGGCTCCCGAGGAGAAGTTGGATTTGCAGCAGGGGAAGGAGCACCTGGGCAGGAGCTGATCCAGGAAGAGCTTGTTTTCTCCAGGAACGGTAAGTGGGAGCCTCTCTCTGTGCGTTTAACAAGATAATGACTATTTGGAGGTTGGGGACAATTAAATTCCACTGAAATGCAATCAAAGCTGGCATCGGGAAGGAGTTTTGCCAGGTGTCTTTGTACCGTATCAAGATTTATATCAACATGTTTTTATACCAACTTATAGAATGAATCAACAATTGAGCTACATCGTAAATACAAACCAATGGAATTATACAATAGATGAGCTTTATAAAACATGTTAGATGATTGCTAGCTGTAGCACAGTCCTCCTCTTTTGCTGTGTTGATGTGAGTTTCTTTATCCCTGGCAAATGAACGGTGTTTTACTCACCCAGCAATGAGACTGTGTTTGAGCCCAAGAAGGTGTGAGGAGGAACACAACTCGGTGTTACAGGCAATGCAAAGCCAGCCACGACGGGGCACAGGGAGGCACTTGAAAGGATTTCTGCTTTTCTAGTGCAGCATTTCAGGGGATGAAAGTTTTGGCTTTATAAAACAGCAGGCATGGCAAAAGCTTCATTTCATCTACACAGAGGTGTTTTGAAGACTGCTCAGGTTGAGGTTTCAGAATTGGCCAGAGGCAGTTACCCAGCTCTCCGACATCACTGCCACAATGCTGCTGTTCCCACTGCACAGGATGGAACAAAGCTATTACACTTCATCTGCTGGAATGGTGCTAAAAGCTCTTCATCTTAAGAGGGATTTATTTATTAATCATTTTTTCACATGCTGCCTGAATGGGAAGGGAAGGTGTCCCTCACCTCAGGAGAATTTCCAAGGTGACAATGTTTTGCAGAGCTGTCAAGCTGCCTGCACGCAGGGTGACACTTCAATTTCCCAGCTTCTCTTCTGAAATAGCAGACACATCTGGGAAGGGATGTAGAACTTTCATTTCTGATTTATTCCTGAGGGGAAAAGGGAGGCAGACATACCCCAAAATCTGGAAGCAGGCTGAAGCTAAGGGGGAGAAGAAAAGCAGGATAGGGAAGAAGAACAAAGCCAGGAACAAACAAAAAATAATTTCAAAGAGACTAATAGTAGGGAAAAAGGAAAAAAAAAAAAAGTATCTCAAATGGTTAAAAAGCAATTCTAGAGAAAAACCCAACATTTAAAGGGAAGCCAGAGACAGAAAGAAAGTGGTAATCAGGGCTGTATCCTAGGGGAGGAAGGAGAAGAAGACAGCTTTGGGCTAGGTTTTCATTTCCATTGGCACTTAACTTCTCAGCTCACATAGAAGCTTCTCTAATAGTGAATAAATCTCCTGGTTGGCACTTTCCATAGATGCTGGTGCCACAGTCTGCTGGTACCCACTGATAAAAGCTTTAGGTAATTTCCTCTGTCTAGGAAGATCTGACTTGGGATTTTCTTGAAGATATTTAGGGAAGAGGCACAGAAGCAGCATGTTTTTCCAAATTCAAATGAAAAGTCAAAAAAGAAAGGGAAGCAGGGGATTTGATCTAAAAGCAGAAGTCCTGTATGTCTATCAAAGTCTCTTTAAGCATTCCTTGGCTCTCTGGGGGGCCAAAGTGATTGTGCAGGAGGTAGGAGATGCCACCCATGAGCACAAGGAGCTTTGCAGGAGCCAGGAGCTCCTGTTTTATTCCCAGGGGAAATGCTTGGGAATCTGCTGGTCCCATCTGGGAGCACAATAATGGGAAACAGAGATTGGGTGAGAAGGATTTGGTGATAAGAAACCCCATTTCTCAGAGTGCCACCTTTTCCGTGTCTGTCTGTGCACTTCTGGCACTGCCACTAATTCTGTTATTGACTCGCCTGGTGTCAACATCAGACCCACCTGCAAGACCTCAGGTCCTCAATCAGCCTCCCCCTCTCCGTGCTGCCCTGTTCTGTCCAAGCAGAAAAGAGCTCACCGATGATGTTTTCCAGCAGGGAGCCTCCCTCCCCGTCCCCCCATGGGTAAAACCCACTGCTTGAAAGTTCACTTGAGCAATCAGAAGTCCAAGCAAGCCCTTTCCACCTGGAAGCTGCTCCTTTTACAAGGCAGCATCATTATACATTTGGAAGAGGGGTTTTTTTTCCTCCTCTTAGGGAGATCAAACACCTTTCTGCTTTTCTTGTGTATAATAAGATAGGGAACAGGGAAACTTGGTATTTTAAAGGTTCCCATCCACATTCTTTAAGAATCTTCTTTGAGCGAAAGATCAGTCGCTTTCAATGAAGGCTCAGAGAGAGCAGCATTCGCTGAAATACCTTCCTCCTGTTGCTCGCTTCCAGGGACAAAAGCTCGGCATTCATCTCGGCATTCAGCTCCCGAGGGTGGCTGACCCCGGCCTGAGTCACCCGCAGCCCAGCCCGGGACACGGGGCTGCACCCCGGCTCAGCCCCGCTCTCCTGGCTCCGGGGCTGGGGCTCAGGGGGAGCTGCTCTCACAGCAGAGCTCAGCCTCTCCAAAGGGACGCATTTCGGTCCCCTCTCCGCTGAAGGAACAGTCTGTTTTGTTCGGCAAACCAAGCCCGGCACTCGCCTTTGATGAATGGCTTTGCCAGGGGTTCCTCTGTGCAGTATGACCCCTCTGCCCAGGAGCTTTGTTTGGATTTCCCTGTTTCTCCCCAGCCTCTGGACAGCCAGCGAGGCAGCCCAAGCACAGACCTGTGCCCTGCAGGTACAGCCATGAGAGCAGGGCAGGAGTGGTCCCAGGGCTGGCTGCAGAAGGCTCTGTGCGGGTTCCTTTCGCATCCCTGCCAGCTGCTGTCCTCATCCAGGTGCTTTGACAGCCCGTGCAGGGGTTCCTGGGGCTCACAGCAGCCCAAGAGAGCTCTGCTCCACTGACCTCCAGGTCAGGGAGGGGCTCCCACAGCCTCAAACCCCGACAGAGCAGACAGCAGCTCCAGGGCATCACACACAGCCACTGCCCCCAGGAGCGGCTCTCCACGGGGGAGACTGTGCCACACCAAGGCATCCCTGCCCTGGGAAGCACCACAGCTTCAGAGGCACATTTCCAGTCCCTTGGTGCTGAGAAATGGGCAGAGGGACTGAGAACGCAAAGGTGGCACTTGGCCTCCCCTCAGTGCCCTGACCCAGCTGCTCTGCATTTCAGGTGACTCCAGGGGGTGGAAGATGCTGGATAAAGCCACCCTGCTCCTGTTCCTGCATTTAGTCACATGCTCCATCTCCTCCCCTCTCTACCCAGCTCTCAGGTAAGTGCTGAGTGCTTTATGCACACTCTGCCTCATCTCTGACCTTGTGCAGAATAAGCAGGTGCCAAACTAAAGTTGCCAGCCCTTCTGAAAGCCAAGTGAGCTCTAAATGTGTTTCTAGGCCTATTTCTCTGCCCTGTCTTAATTTTTTTTGGGTACACTGCTGGCCTAGGGGTGATTTCCAAAGAAGGCAGGCACCTGATGGAATGTTTCAGCCAAAACAGTTGGGTTTAGGATTGAATGCTGGGCTCTGTAAAGGGAAATCTGGCAATCTCCAGAGCAGGCAGCTCCTCCAGTTCAAACACTGATAATAATTTGTGTCTGAAGGGCACCTGCACTGAAGTCAGAACTGCAGATATTCTAGTACATGAACTCTACAGATACTTATTAATATTTCAAGGATTTCCTTGGTGGGTCTTAGAAGTTGCAATACTGCTTTGTGCCTCTACGACTCCACAGAAGCCCAAAATGGAGCATTGGCTTCTCTACTGTGGATTTGCACTGTCCCATGGAAGATGCTTTAGCCTTGTGCCAAAGGCATGGCACAATGGCAGCAGAACAGAGGGATTCTGCTCAAGGCTGCTGGGAGGGGATGTGTGTTTGAGGCAGCTCCATAAACCATCTATAAACCATCCTTTCACTGCTGGAAGAGCTTCAGGGCACTTTCTGGCTGGGGAGAGTGACAGACAGTACTTGTGTTACTGCTAAGGTGGGATGACAAATGGAGGAAGAAAACGGAGAGTAGGGAATGATGGTTAAGAAGACTGAGCCCCAGCTGGCATCTCGGCACATCTCACAGTGTGCCGGGGGTTTCTCTTGCAGGTTCAGCCCAGAGCCAGTTGCTGGCAAGGCCATGAGCTTCCAGCTGCAGCCCAGCAGCTCCCTGCAGAGCCATAACCCCTTGGCAGAGCAGCAGCAGGAGGAGGGCTTGTTAACAGACCCCACTGAGAAAAGGTTTGTACCTCACCTGCCAGCCCTGCTGCTGCAGAATGTGCTGGTGACAGTCTCCCCCCAGCCCAGGAGCAGCTCAGCGAGTCCCAAATCATCACCCATGTCCAGAGCCATGTCCTGCTGTCCCCACCAGCAAGGACATGCTGACAGGGGCAGGCTCACAGGCCCAGGGCTCCTTCAGGGGACAGAATTTTCCACTGAGCTCTGGGACTCTATCTGCAGGGATGCTAGAGCCTCTCCTTTCCATCTCTGCCTGGAGACAGAGCATCATTATTTCTGTCTGAAGCAGAGAGGACCCATCCTTACAACAGTGGCAGCAGCCCCGTGGTTTGTGCTTCCCTTACCTGTGGATTTTCTGGAGCCTGATTCAAACCACAGGCCAGAGATCTGCTGGAGGCTCCTGTCAGCCTGTCCCACACACAGCCCTCCCAGGAGGTGATGGTGCTGCTGCAGAACACAGGAACAGCCCTGCCCTGCCCTAGATATTTCGTTTTGCCTGCTGCCTCCATGTCAGGACTGAGCTCCCTCAAACCCTTTCACCCTCCAACACTAATGCAGTGCAACAGTACCAGGTGTTTGTTGAGGGTACCTGCTCTGGTACCAGCCCTGTGACACGTGGGCTGTTCAGTGTTTTCTCAGACAGCTCAGAGAGCACACTGTGCTTCCTTTTCCCCAGGATGCAGCGCCACGCTGACGCCATATTCACTGACAACTACAGGAAATTCCTGGGGCAGATTTCAGCCCGAAAATTCCTCCAGACCATCATTGGCAAGAGGCTTGGGTAAGCCCCAGCACCCTGCTGCCCTAGGGCTGGGATTTGTCCGTTACCCTGGGCAGTGCCTTCCATTCACCTGGCAGAAGTAGCTGCCTTTCACTGCAGCAGAAGCAATCTCTTCTGCTGCTCCACATCCCAAAGGGCATCCTGCATCCCTACAGTCTTGGATACCCCTAATCACAGGATCATTAAGCAGCCTAATTAATGCTTTCCTCCAAGGCTGTAAGCATCAGATCAGCTGAGAGTTCTGCTGCAATACCAACAAGCAATAGTATTTGTGGATAATATTTGCAATGATCTTTCACTGGTAGGGAACTGTTATCCCTGGCCTGGTTTGAACACTGAAAACAGCCTCTCCATTACCCTTGGCTGCTTAGATCACTGTCTGCCACTAAACAACACCAACTGGTCAGACGCAAGCCAGCCCAGTCCATCTTCTAACAAAGGAGCAAATACAGCGACCAGTTCCTTGCTGAAATTAGGCAGAGTGTCCTTAGGCTCAGTCCCAGCAGGCTCCCTTTCTGGGCTGCTCAGGCTGAGCCAAACTTGGAGTGAGGGACGAAAAAAGCATGTCAGAAACAAAGAAGTTTCTCATCTTCACCAAACAGAAGCAGCGAGAGCAGCCCAGGGGAAGGGGTGCAGGAATTCCTGAGCAGGCGCCAGTCCGACAGCATCCTGATGGACAGCCAATACCAGCAGCACATGGTACTGAGGGACTTCCTGGGAGCCGTCCTGCAGAGCCAAAGGTGGGTGGGAATCAGGTCATCCTCTGCTCACTGCAGGAACACAGCCAGGCCCTTATTACTGCCTGCCTTCCAGGTGTGAACCTTCTGGATTAAGTGTTGTTTCAGGAACAGTCAGGGAAAGAATAAGGCTGACCTCACAAGCAGGGTACAGATAAGAACAGCCTGTCCTGAGCCAGCCTGCACCACGCAGCAGCACATCACTCTGCTGTCTTCTCAGCCTTGTAATCTAGTCAAAGAGCAGCAGAAAAGAGAATTTCTCTCTTGATCCCAATGATGCCATCCCTGTCCTCTTCCTCGACAGGCCCCAGGACATTGACAGCAGTGGGCTAGAAGGCTTTCCCAGCACCCTGGCTAAGCTTGTGTAAATACTTCTTCCTTTTCCACCTCCCCACGCTCTGGTGAGTACCATCCCTGCTCAATCCTGTGCATAACTCTCTGCTGCTGCACTGCTCAAGGTTTGAAGGCTCTTTCAGCGATGCCAGCTCCCACTGCTGCCCATGAAAAAGGTGCTTGCTGCAGTTTAAGGGGAAAAAAGCTCCCAATTAATATTGTCAAGTATCTAAAACCCTGCTAGTTTGAACGGACAGAAGACAAGTGCTGTGAAGCTGCATGTGGATGTCTGGGAACAGGCTTGCAGCAGCCCAAAGCAGCCTTGCAAATCTATCTGAGACGGAGTGCCTGAGGGTCTAGGCCAGGCTCAAGGCAAACAAAAGTCTTTCTCCAGCAGCAGAACCTGTCTCTAGGTCCCCGGGACCTATCAGGTTTTCCCTGCACTGGACAGCAGAGAAAGTTTTACTGTTTTCTGTATTCCTCACTCCTGAAAACAGTCAGCCAGAACTTGAATTGTGCTCTAAGTCTTGGCATTCCTGGGGGAATGAGAGACAGCAAACCATCCATCCTTGGGAGGACCTTCACTTGATCAGCTGTCCCACAGAAATTAAGTCTGTCCAATCCTACCAGCACCATACAAAGGGGTGTGGAGAGATCAGAGTGCACACTGAACAAAAGAGGGGCTGGGGAAGAGAGGGAAGATCAGAACTCTCCATCAATCACACCTGTGCATTCAGCTGGGAGAGCACAATAGTCCAGTATCTCTCTTGCCATGCTTGACTTGGTTATCTTTCCACAGATAAGGTTAGTCAGGAAAAGCCTCCAAAGGATGAAAAAATTTCTTTGTGCTTATGAAGTTTTCTGGTAATTGTCTTTTCCTCCTCTTTCTGTCTAGAATAATTCAGAGCTCATGGACCAAACTGTACAGTGAGCCCTTCATGGCAGTGAAGACACTCCCAGATGTGAGCAGCTGGAAACTGATGCATGCACTCCTCAGATCTGATCAAAGGAATGCAGTGCTGAAGCACCACTTAATTTACTCCAGCCTTTACAATTTAACTCCCCTCTTGAAACACTGCTCTTTACTAAATCAGAAAAAAACCACCTCCGTGATTTAACCTCAGGCTGCTTTACACAGAGACTAAAACAAGTGATACACTTGTAATCCTGGGGACATTCTGTCTGCTAATTAAGGTTTCAAATCACAAAGTGTGGCAAAATTTCTGCCAAGTCATCTTTCTGTTTGAGGGCCTGATTAATAAATATGAGGCCACCAAAAGGCACCTTTAGGGAACTTAATAAATTGATTACAGCATTCTCTAAATTGATGCTGATGGCACAACCACACACAGCAAGGATCAGGGTGAGGTGAGAGATGAATCCACACATCTCCCATTCATTGGAAACGCTGCCCAGGGCTGCTGCTGCCTGGCTGCCTGACACAGAGCCCTGGCAGCAGAAGGAACTCTAAAATGCTCAGCTACAATTCCTGCTCAGCCTTGAGGAGTTCAAGCTGAAGTTACAGCTCTGCCAGAGCTAAAGGAGATCCCTGTGCATCAGATTGGGCTGTTTCAACTCAGCCTCCTGTTGAACACCATCCTGTTGAACACTCCTGTTGAGTGCCATCCCCTGGCTCTGAATCCACCGTGGCTGCAGTTACAGCTGTAAATGTTTTAAAAGGAGTAGGTTATTAGCCCAGTGCTCTCATACAGCTCCTTCCTCCCTCTCACCCCAATCCCCCTGTTATTTGTGTAATAATTATGTCTTCAGAAATGTAAATAACACCAGGATGGGGTCTGCTCTCTCATCAGCAGCAGGAAATGAGAGTCGTTCTAAATAAACCTGTCCAACAGCAGGTCAAGATGGTTCTTTTGTCGACACCTTAGTTTCTTGATTCTGGGCCCAGCACGGAAGATGTTCCTCAGAGACAGGTGTCAAGTGCACCAAGGATGACTCAAAACGGGGCTAACAAAGGCACCAGCTCCAGTACCAATAACAACACCAGCCTGGAAACACACTGATATATAAATGTGTGTTGAGGCCTAGGAAGCCTTCCCTCCTTGCACTCCAACAATTCAGGGTTGGTCTGCAGTAGCTACCATCTCATTTTTCCTCAGGTGACACGTTTTAGGATAGGAGGCTCCAGCGTGCATGGAAATTATTTCATCCTTGCACCAACTCCCTCCCTGTTATAGCCTCCCTATGAACCTCCTTATGAACCTCCTGTTCAGGTTTTGCAATTCCAGCACTAGGGAAGTGTTAAAAGCCACCCAGCAGGATGGGGAACACTGAGAGGATGTTGGGGGAGAGCAGTGAAGCTGTGACAGCAGCAGGAGCACTAATGGATAACTGCTACCCTTCCATGGGCAGGCAGCTGCCAGAGACCTCCTTCTGCTCCACAGTGCAGAAATACACAAAAGAAGAATCACCTGAGTAACCCGCTTCAAAATGGATTTCTAAATACATTCTGTAACAGCACACTCAAAGCCAATAGGACTTACTCCCTCCAAGGAAAGGAATTATAAAAAATTAAGAAGATTCCTAAAGCAGTAAGTAGACATAGTAGCAAAATGAATTTAAACTCTGTTAAGTGGCATAAAAAGCATATGCAAACATTGGATTGGATAGTGCCAATAAAATCAAAACCCTTTCAAAAACATTTCAGAAAGTGTTTGGGTGATTAAGTCTGTGTGATTAAATGGATGGGTGAGTGTAGCTATTTGGAATAAAAGAGATTCCTCTGGAGGTTCAGTTTGCTTCAAAATGAGGAAACAAATACTCAATCTCTGTGAGATTAAATATAAAAACAAATAAAGCAAATAAAAAATATCTGAGGACTCTAAGACCAAAATAATAAAAACAGTAAGTAGTACAATCAATAGCAACACACACAGCTTAGAGAAGATACATCACAGGGGCACTCCATGATTTCCCTTTTGCATCCCTGCTCTCCTTGGATAACATGCTGCAGCTCTACAGGCACAGGGGAAGTTCTGCCCTAGCACAAAGCATCAGCAGAAAGAATTAGTTACAAAACAAAGCTGCTAAGTGAGCAGTAACAAAATATAAGGCTAAAAAAAATATTTCAGAGTAAATGACTATGAATAGTAGCTTGGTTATTTCTTCTCTAAAACTTCTTTAGTCCCAGAGGACTTGAATGTAGCCTGAGATCTGGTGTTTGAAAGAGTGCAGGGGAGGTCAAAGAAGTTCATTAAACCTCTGTGGGCCCACCCTAATGTTTACACTGAACCAGCAGGTAGGAACAGCTACAAAGAGCAGGAACAGTGAGCTAAGTGTGAGCAACAGTATGGGGAAGAGACAAGGTGGATTTAATAAAGTGGGGTCATGTCTCACACACGTGAAATGCTTCGGAGGATTCAGCTCCACACCCTCTATGCACATGCTTGCTTGCTGATGTAATTTTCCCAGATTTTCAGAAGATATTTGATAAGGTTCCTTTTGCCAAAAGGCCTCTAAAGCAACTACCCTTGACACAGGATGAACAGGAGCAGGGGAGGGAGCAACTGTTAAGTTTTCCATGTAAAAGTTGCTCATCAGGAAGCCTTTGGTTATTACTATCTGTGAGTCCTTCACTAACACCCAAAGCTGCTGCCTCAGCCCTGCTTGGTGGTCCTGAAGGGAGTAATTAGGTGGGAAATCAGTTTGAGTAACTCAAACACAGCCACATGGCAAACAGCAGACACCTGGCTTTTGGTTTCATAGAAAACCAGAAGCAACAACCCCCATCAAACTGGTGTTTGGAGTGAGAAGGTAACTGCCAGAGGCTGGAAAGAAAGTGAAGTCCCCACAGGACCCCCCGAGCTGCTGGGTCAGACACAGCTGCTGGCTCCTCACAAGGCCTGACCCCAAGAGCCCAGAGCAGCTGGGCACAGCCTGGAGCGGGAGAGACAAGCCTTTGGTGGAGAAAGGCAGCCACAGCCTCACCCCAGGGACAGGCAGGAGGGAAGTCCCCCCCAATAAACACAACCCCCAGGGAAAGGACATGAAAGAACAGGAAGCTGCACACTCAGCAATGACTCACACACAAAATTACCCACCTGAAAAAGCTCTTTTCATTCTCATGTGAGCCCAGCTTCCAATCACTGCCTCTGAGACAACCAAAACACAACACCCAGGACCATCCTTTCCTCCTCTTTATTCACAAATCTTTAGGATGAGGAAAGGGCACCTGGGGAAAAAAGCAAGTTTGTATTTTCTTCTTCCTTTTTCTCAAAAAGAAATTCAAATGTCCTGGGAGAAGGGGAGAGGATCCAGGGAAGAAAAGATTTTCCAGATTCATATGAAAAGCACTCCAGTAGCATGAACACAATGATGAAAATAAAGACTTTAAAAAAAGTTTAACTGGCACCCTTTTGACTTAATATATAAAAAAGAATTATCTTCTGCCTTCCTTCTTCTGGCCTTTCAGTTACTCATTTGCTTCTGTTCTGAAAAGATTTGCTTTGTTTTTCCACATTTCTTCCATTCTTCTGGTACTAGTGTGTCCTGGAAAGAAAAATTAAAAAATATTAACTCTTCCAGGCAATAAAGCACTTACTTGGACAGTACAAGCACCCCCAGACTCCTCATTCTCTCTCAAAAGCAGCTCGTTGGAAAAACTTCCCCAAAGCAACTTATCTGAGTGATAAACCAGTACTGCTCTGGAATGGGGGATGGAATTCAAGGAGCATGGAAATGGTCAGAGAAAATGAAGATTAATTTCTGGTGCAAAAGGGATGAATGCACCTATTAAATTACAGAACTGAACAAAAAAACCCCAAAAAACCCCCAAAAAACCCAGGCTGAAGGCAAAGCCTGCAAGTACCTTAACTTCTCCTTTCAACAGGGCTGATCCATCTGCTGGCAATTGCTGGTCCAGGTTAACACAAAGATCTTCATCTCCCCAGGAAGATCAGGCAGGGTTAGCACAGCAAACCCAACCTTTTGAGATCCTTCTGCCTTCCATGATGCCACACAGGCACACATGGCACACACTCTTAACTGACACAGCTGGGGCAGCACAAGACTCAGCAACGAGGAAAAATGCTTGTGACTGCACATGGCAGCAAAATCTAACTTAGGGTTTGTAGATATTGAATCATTTTCAAGATCTTAGGGCCACAGACAGCTCTGAGAGCTGCAGTCCCTCTGCTCTGAGGCAAAGCTGAGGGAGTTGGGGATGCTCAGCCTGGAGCAGTCCCAAGGGAGGCCTCACTGTGGCCATGCAGGACTTGAAGGGGGTTTATGAAAAGGAGTGAGAGGGATGTTTCAGAGAGGCAGATGCAGCAGCGGTTTTCAACTGAAAGAGGGCAGGTTTAGAGTAGATGTTAGGAAGAAATTTTAAACTCACCATGTGGTGAGGCACCAGCTCAGGCTGCCCAGAGAAGCTGTTGCTGCCCCATCTCTGGAATCTGTTAAAGGCCAGGGGGGATGTTGCCCTGGTTTGGATATGATCCACCCTGGCCAGGTGGATGTGGTCTAGTGGATGTGTCCCTGCCTATGGCAGGGGTTGGAACTAGAGGACCTTAAGATCCCTTCCAACCCAAACCAGTCAGTGATTCCACAATCCTCTAGGATTACTTACAGCCCATAAGGAAGGAAGGAGTTAAAATACCAGGCTGAGCAACAGGAAACATGCAGGCTGTGGAGAACACACTCATGAGGCACTTGGTAACAGGCCACTAAAAAGCTGCAAACCACTGGCCCAAAGTGATGTAAAAGAGAAGCATCCACGAGCTTGAACAGCAAACACAGCAGTCAAAAGGACAAGTGACAGCCACCTCCAGTTCCTCTCCAATAACTTCCTGCAGCTTGTTCTGTGCTCAAGTACCTCAAAACGCTCCAGGGAGAGAAAAGACAGCAAAAGGATGTTTTTCTGAGGGACATGGTGCCAAATTTCCACAGGTAATTTCCATGCCACCATCCTGCATGCTCCCTGATCTGCAGACAGGAGCTCTCACCACAGTGCACACCTTTTGTGTGGCACAATCTCCCAGTGCTGGTTTTGATTTGCACCACAAAAATTGGGCTCCATTCAACTCCCCACGACCCTGGAGCACTGACTGTGGATGTGAGGGGAAGCAGATGCTCAGATGTACCTGTGCAGCACATTGTACATTGATTTGTGTCATCACAGGACTCATCCCACAAACTCTTCCTCTTCCCCACAACAAACCAGAGCACTGAACAAGGAATGAAGCCCCCATGCACACACACTCAGAACTGGGCAGTCCTGCCCGCTGCACCACAGTGCACAGAGCAAACTGGGACCTTACCTTTGGGAAAGAAGGGAAACAAAGGGTTTTCTCCTGGCAAAGGGCAATGGAGACCCAGCACATGACTGTATGGAACGGAGGAGGCTGGGAGCTGCTGCTGCCTGAGCCATCATGACCAGTTCAGTCTAATGGGAGGGTGACCTGGGACTGGGTCGTGTTCTCAGCTGAGAGAGGTGGTGCTGACCTGGCTCCTGGCTGCACAGAGCTCTCACCACCCCAAATGAGGACGTAATTCAGCAGGCAGAGTGCCTGGCAGCTGCACAGCCAGAATACTGCAGGAGGGGACAGGGAGTACCAGCAGCAGGGTGGGAACAGCCCCAGTGGCAGCCACTTTGATCATGGTCTCCTCCAGTCAACATTGCTAATAATTTATTTATAGGAGCAATAATATTGTTTTATTTCATCACCTGAGAGCTGCTTGATGTCCACAACAGCATATTTACATGTGCACATATCATCACACAGACTTCAGATAGTTCAGGAAATCACACAAATGCAATTTTAGTCTCAGAGAACACGTCCTGCTAATATGCCAAACCCAGCTGCAGCCAGGGCACCCGAGGACTGATTTAAAGCCCACTAAGCAATGCTGGGGGAAGCAGCTTCAGCTCACATATTTTTTTGTCAAAGGAGTGAGTGATGAGGTGAAATGAAACAGGCAGCATGCCCAGGGAGAGGCAAAATCCAAAAAGGCCCTTACTTCCTGAAGAGCTGGTCACTAGCAAACCCCCTTTTACCGCAGCGTTCTATACTTTGCCAACCTACTGCTCTGCTCTGCAGCGATCCTGCCAAAAGGAGAGAGGGAGAAAGGTTCAGAGAAGACAGGAAGGAAGAAAGCAGCCCTGTTCCAGGAGCCAGACCCAGTGACAGAAATGCAAAAAGCAAAACCAGGCCTTCTGGTAACTTCTGTAACGAGATGGTTCATACAGTCAGCCCCCTTCCCTCTCCTTCCCACGCCTGCTGCTGGCCTCCACAGCTTCACCTCAAAGTGCAATCTGCTTAATTGTCACTGCACTTCAGCATCTCAGACAGGCAGGCACTGCCTTCACAAGAACATGTCTTTTTGAACATTAAAGTCGTGTACAAAGGGTTTAACTTTAGCCTCAGAGAGAAGTTTTACTTTCAAATTTGCCATTGTAGTTGCAGCTTCGTGTCATTTACAGTGAAAAAGCACATGGACACCCCCTGCAGTGGTTTGAAGCAGGAACCAACCACCTGCATCTAAGTGCTAACAGAAGCCCTGGTTGAGCCAAGACACTTAGAAATTTGCTTCATTGTATTATTTCCCCCCAAATCTGTATCTTAGGCAATCTGCACTTAATAACAATGTCTCATTACTCTTTCAATGAAAAAGGAAACATTATTAAATGACATGACAGTCCCAGGGGCAACAAAATTCCCATAGGAAGTTATGCTAACACAATAAAATGCCAGTGGAGAGAGCTGGACATCTGAGGGAGCAAGGCTGAGAAAGCTAGGAGGACAGTATGAAAACGGTTAATTACATTAATCATCCTCCCTGACACAGCCATAAATGTAGAGATGTTTTAAAGAAAAGAAATCAATGCAATCCTCCTGAAAATTATATTATTATGGGTTTTTTACAGCTCTTGTCCTGGTGTTAATAGAGCGTAATCAAAAAGGTGAGACCCCAGGGATGTCTATGCAGGTAGGTATCCAGTAGCTGAAAAAGGGGAAAGTAAGGAAAGCACAGGTATGATGGCAAAGCAGGTCAGTAAATCATCCTCAAAGTCAAATGCTACATCAGTACAAAAGCTTAAGTCCCACATGGAAACTGTGTGTGGCGGAGGTGAAGGAGAGGGAATGGTGTGACCTCTAACCAGGGCACTGCAGCGGCAGTTTGGGTCAGCAAACTGCTGGCTGCCCCCACCAGGGGCACACCAGCCACGAGACACTGTGTGGCAGAAGACAAGTGTGCAGAATGAATCCAACCCAGTGCAGAAAGGAATGCTGTATCCCTAATATCTAGCACAATTTTCCCTGAGTTTGCCAGTGTTTGTTGCCTCTTGTCTGTTGCTGCACAGCTGATAAGCAGCTGCTTCCCTTTTCCCTACAACCACCCCTTAGCTAGAAAAACACAGCAGTTAATGTACTCCCACCTTACCTTCCTCCTCTTAAAACCTTTATCACAAGCAGAGCTCCCAAATAGTTGGGCCTCTTCTACATTTACAGTGGCTTCTATAATCTAACACTATTCTAAGAGCTTCCTTCAGCACACGGCCAATTCTCTCTGCAGGAGCTGCTCCCTGGGGACAGCCCCTCGCTGCCCTGCTCAGATCCAGAGGCAGGGAAGTGGGGCTGAGCAGCCCAGCCTCACACAGGAGGTCCAAGAGCCAAAGCAGTGGTCACTGACACACAGCAGCATCCTGTGACCTCCTCCCCACTGGTGTTAAAGCTCTGTCTCCCCCTTACCTCTTCACAGCTTTCTGAGCCAGCATCCTGTTGCCTGCCAGGAATGTGATGCCACCCAAAATGGCCAAGTACTTCAGAGTCTGGAACATGTTGAGCTGAGTCCAGTAGACATACATGAGTCCCAACATTGCTGGGGAAAAAAAAGAGACAGCCCATGGCTGAAACTGCATTTCAAAGACCAACCATTTGTCATCCTCAGAAGAACTGCATTGCCAGGCCTAAGCATTTGGTTTCTATCTCATCTCTGAAGCTCTGAATGGCAGCTCTAAAGACCACACATTACTGCCAGGGAATGGAGACATCTGGGTTCCCATTCCGGAGTGAAAATGTAACACTGACACCTTGCAACCAACTCTCCTGTGGCAGAATTATGGACGTATTATAGACATTAAGAGCTATTAAAAAGAGGAGGATACCCTGGATTTCAATAGGGGATACTAACCTCACACATCTGTAAGGGCTTACAGCTTTATAAAGCTTCCAAGTAACCTGACTTGGACTGAGAAACACAGTGACATTTGGAAATCAATTCAATGTTCTCCCAACCTGCTATGCTTTTGAAATTCTACCAAGACAGTAAATAACTGTGTAACCAAGGACACAATAAAATGGATGAAAAAATTTGGTTCAGCCAAAGAACCAGAAGTGCTTTTATGGGAAGAGCTTTAAAGAAAAGATGTGGCTTTTCACTGTTGAGAGTCCTGCAGGTCCCCCACTCTCAGAGGATAAACATGCAATAAAGTGTGACCTCTGGAAATAAGAAGTTCTATTAAGTACAGATAAATGGAGTGAGAGAGGGGCCTGGATAATGATGGCTGTTATAAGCTGATGGCCAAAACAGGCTTATCACCATATTAACAATCATGAAAAGCAGGAAGGCAGATGGAAACAAGAGAACAAGTGTTATGCTGTTATGTCATTAGAGTTAATAGACCACAAGCCCATTAACCAGAGGCTCTCATCTGTAACTCCCAGGTGAGGAGGTCAAACACACACAAAGCCTCTGACACTTACCAGCATGTCCCAAGTGAAAAACAATGGTGCTGGGAGCAAAGCTGAAGTTGGAGATGTTGGCACCTATCTTGATCCACTGAAAGGGACAAGAAACAAAATTGGAGTTAAACAGCCTTGTAAACATGAGCTTTTATTTTAAGCTTCAGCATCTTTCAAGCCTGTTGAAGATCTTCAGTGAATTCAGTATATTCTCTACAGAAGCATTTGTTTAATACTGCAAGAGGAGACAGTAGGAATTTTGCTAAAGGCAGCATCGTTCAGTTCCTTTAGTGGAAATGTCTCCTGCTACTTCTGACTGCCCTAATGCAGTTCCTCAAATATCTTAAACTCATGAGAGAAGACTGCTCCAAATTTAAATAGTGAAAAAGAAACAGACATTGCTATTTCTACCCAGTTGAATTCATTTCCATTAAAAATAAAAAAAACCACCAAAAAACAAACAAACAAACAAAAAACCAAAACAAAAAAAAGAAACACCGAATGCTCTCATTTTGGACTCATCCAAAGAGCAGCTATAGATACAAGATATTTGCTCACAGTAACACTTACAGTTTTTGACTACAAAAGATAAAGACATGAAGGGTTGAAAAGAGGAGCAGCAACAATGAGTTTTTTAATTAAAGTGTCATCAACTTGTATATTGTATACTCCATAGACCAGAAGACATGATTGCCTGAACGCTAGTTTCACTGAGACTGGCTAATGGGAGATTACTGCTGGGATCAGTTTCATCTTCCAAAAAAGGAATAATGTAACTTGTCTCAGTGGGATTTTTATTGCATTAGGTTCAAAGCACTGACCTGATGATACAGTGAGTAGCAGGGGACGTTTCAACCAGACACTTAAATGTCCATAAATGGGAATTCAATCTGATAGGATTAAGTAACACAGATTTTGTGATGGATTTATTACATGTGAGGCAGAATAACTGCCTTTTTCCTGTGGAAGTCTAATGTAAGTGTAACTTAATCTGCCCACTGTTATTCACCATCCCCAGCTGAAGCACACTGAAAAAACTTATCCACCTCCTTCAACTTGGCAGCAGTGTCATTCTGCTTTGACTGTAACCTCAAAAACCCAAACCAGACCAGTGCTCTGCACTGACACCTGCTAGCTGTGACTCCAGCACTGCTGTGCCAGTCATGATTAACCAAGAGCTTTAGCAAGAAGTTGAGCTGTCACCTCCTAAGTGACTCTGACTGGATGGGAAGAAGTGTTCTTCTGTGACCCAGTTCACTCACCAAGATGAGCAGCAAAAGCAGCGGGGAGAGAACCAGTGCTGTGAAAGTGTTGGAGACCACTGTGGGAGGCCTCTTCTCAGGTTCCCTGAAGAGGTGCTGCAAACAAACGAAAGCAGCTCATGAGCAGCAGTGTTCCAACAGAGCAGCTCCTCTGCTCCCAAGCTGCAGCCCCAGTGCTGTTCTCAGAGGTTCCTCTGGGTGAGAGCCATTCTTCTTAAGGCAAACACTGACTCTTTAACACAGTGTCTATTCCCGTCTCCGCACGTTTGATTTCTTGCACAGTAACTTTTCCTTGCACTCACAGAAGCACTGGTTAGCTTGACATTAGCCTAGATGGCTGGAATGAAACAGAGACCTTTCTGTGGTGCTTGCCTGGCCAAATTTTCATGTTTGGGTCTTTTCACTCCCACCAGTTGCTCTCTCATAGCTAGAACACACAGCTTTTTTATTCATACACCAGAGAACTCCAACAAACTTCTTTCCATTAAGCAGTAACTCTGGTCTTCCTTTAATTGCATTACTTACAAATAAATGATGATGAGAACACATAACACTAAGCTCTCATCTCCAAATATAATCTTGACTGTACCTGGATTTCAGGTTTGGGAACAAAGAGGTTCTTGGACTGGACTGTGGATGGTGCATCCTCTTCTGGGAATGTGATCACAACATCAGCCTGAAACGAAATTGTGCAGCTTCATGCATTTAGATCTAAATGCATAAAACATATTCCATTACTGTGCTCTATTTCCTTATTTGACAATCTACAATTTACATAATTTTTAAAGGAAATTGAGAAAAAGACACCATATTTTTTAAGAAACAACCTCTCCTAAACAGGGGCAGCAATGTCATTCACCCATCATTAAGAACTGGATTTATTTAAAGCAGAGAAAGAACAGAGAGGTTAAACCTTGAGAGCCTGCTGTGAAATTGCATCAAACCCATAAATCTTCTGAAGTTTCTGCACCACCACATGAGGAAATTAATGTTAATTTCTGCCTTGCTTTGATGTTTACTTAAACCTTGCAATGAACAGCAAACCTCGGAGCCCATAAATGGCCAAAGGATTCTGGTTCACTAAAAAGAACAAAACATTTGAGCTTTTTGCTTCCAAGCCTGTACCATGCCCTGCTGTTAGACTGTCAGTAATGACAAACCCACACCACCCCACTCCCAGCAACATACCACATTCCAAAGGATCGGATTTTCCAGAGTGGCATCTCCAATGATCAGGTAAAGAGTGTAGGTCCCAGAGGCAGAGTCAAATTCAGTCTTCCTTTCAGAGGTATCCAGTTCAAATTTGTACACATTCTTGCTGTCTGGCTCTGCAACAAACACCACCTCCTGGCCAGTCTTTTGGTTGTGAAGTCGAACAAAAGTCTGCAAAGAAGATTGTAACATTCAAGAACTTTTCAGCCAGCAATGTACATTAAAAAAAAAAATAAATCAGAAGTGTGCTTTTACAGGGCAGGTGATGCACACTCAATCTGTGGAGTTAAATACAACACAATACCAGAGCCAGGAGAGGTTTCATTTAACAGACAGACAAAACAAATGAAGTGAATCTCCCAGCTAGTGAGATCAGTGATCTTCACAGTACATGTCAGAAACATAAGGCTTCACAAAACCTATCAAATCTTTTCAAGAGCAACTGTCACATCAGATGCTTCATGATGGAACACCTTGGTAACACAGCAATGACAAAAATTGTCCTAACCTGGTGAGGGATGAGTTCAGCTCCACTGTTCACATCTATCAGCTGGAAGGATAAAGCAAAGTTCTGATGGCTGTCAGCAGTGAATGAGCCCTTGGCTTTGGCTGGGTAAGCTACCCTAGGAGGAAAAAAACCACACAGAACTGAGGTGATTTTCCAAGAGAAGGCCTGGTGCTCAGAGAAACCAAGGCTCTAGTCTAGAGTCAGGGTTGCCCTTCCAGGATCACACACCCCAGCACTTTTACCTGGTTGTTTTTGGTGCAATGCTCTGGTCCTTATCCACCGTAGAAAGATCTACATTAGTAATCCCCACTTCTGTGGAAACTTTTACTTTCAGCTGCAACAAAACACAATAGAAAATTCTTCAGAGAACCCTACATACACCGATTATGGTCAAGTTCATTGCAGATACTTCAGTCCTTCTTCCCCAAAGAGGGTCTTACAACAAAGCCCAAGTCAGAGCCTAACTGCTCAGAAGGATCTACAGCAATTTACCTTCTGGCAAAGCTCCAGCACCAGTCACTATCCCATCCCCTTCCTCCCTGCACAAGCAGCCAGCTCTGCAGACACCAGCTTCTCAGGCATGCTGGAATCAGCTGTCCTTGAGAGAGCTGCTTTGAATGAAACAGTCCAGCTACCCAGATCCAACCAGTTTTCCTTCTGAACTAGCAGAAGCTAGCTATGAAAGATTACATCACATATGATACAGCTTCACACTGCCTGTGCATGTCCTTCTACCTTCTGGACAGCCATTTGAGACAAGAGGTCTCTGGACAGCAACAGTTCTGCCTCTGCTGGCTCCTAAAGCCCAACAGGTTTCTGTTGACTTTATTACCAGCAGGCAAATGGCAAAGCATTCCTGCAGACCTGCACTTTGTCCAGCAAGCTTTCCTGCAGAGTCACAGCATTTACCCCTCAGTGCAGGGCAGCCAATAAGGCCCTGCCATTTATCTCACTCCTCTGTGCTAAGCGCAGTATAAACCCCAAGCAGAGAAATGATTTCCTGCCCTTTCCCCAGCCCCAAACCACAGCCCATTCAGGCACTGAGCCAAGAGGGTTTGACTGACTTCAATTCTTCTCTCAAACATAAGCAGTTACTGCAGTCTGTAGTTTTTAATTAGCACATTTGTTCTCACAGCTTACAAATGCTCCCCTAGAGAATTGTAGTTTCGTTGCCAAGACATTTTTCATCTTATACTACAATTTGTTATTACAGGTTTGCTCATGTGAGCCAGCCCCACACCCTCAGCCTGAAAAATAATTCAGAGAACCTGTAGGAAAAATATGTAAAAACATTAACTAAACTATTCAGGTCAGACTTCAAACACAATCATCTTGGCAATTCCTTTACAACAAAAAAGTGTAATTTAAGAGAGAGGCTACCCCCAAAAATGGCTCCATTAACATGCAGATGATTCAGGCTAACTTTAGCAAAGCCTGCATTTGTTCCAAGATGGGAGCAAAGAAAGATGGACTAAGAAATATTTATTTTTAAAAAGTTGTGTGGAGGCAACTCAGAGCTGCTGCACAAAGCCCCCCCCAGCTGCACAGTACACAAACATCTCTCAAATATTTTAATGCCAGGAAATGTAGTCTCTGCCTGAGTAATAACCCACTGGTTTAGCTCATTACTGTCAAAACGATGGTGCATTAAGGACAATTAATGCTAATAACAGTAAGGAAAAAAGCAGCTCCCCAGCAGTCCTCCCCCGTAACAATGTGTCTTATTAGCAGCCGTTCCCACAAAGCTGCAGTGCTAATACATTCCTGCCGGTGCCTCCCCGTGCCAGCCCCAGCTTAAGCAGGACAATCCAGCCCCTTCTGACAGCCCTGAGAGCCATTACTGCTCCACTGACAGAGCCAATTTGATACTCAGAGTAAAGGTCAGCGGTTGTGTCTTCCTCCACTCCAAGCTAAATATGTTGGAAGACTTGAAATGCTAATTGTTTCCTTAAATAGGTGATTGAGGGCAAAAATTAACCTCTTTGGAGAAGAGCATTCTCAGCTGTTGACACTGGGGTGACTACACGAACAGTCAGAGAGGTCACATTCCTCTCACTGTAACAAACTTGAGGAAATGAAAACTCCAAATGTTTATATAAAGCTGCTCTTCAGAAAGGTGTGGTCTAACAGTTTTTGTCACCGAAAAAGGGCTGTGTGCGCATGAAAAGAAGACTTCATCTGCTTTGGTCACTGCTTCTCCACTACAAAATCTTCACCACCCACACAGTTTGGAAATGCCAAAAGACCCCCTTGACTCTCTCCTAGGGCTCTAGAGCTTATACAAACAGACAACAAGAAATGCTCAGCTTCCACACAGCAGGCAATCCCCAGACAACTGAGAGCCAAGCCCTGAGATTTATGGGCTCCACTCTGGAATGCTCTGAAGAACTAACACTTGGTAATCATTTGTGCATATCGACTTAGGGCTGCCATATAAACACCTCCAAGTTACCCTTTGTTCATACACTGTCAGATCAGCATCTAAGTGATAAGACAGGTTTGAAATTTACACAAATCCCTTTTGATCATGTATTAATCTGGTTACTGGCCGTAATCCGGAGTCAAAATCCAATGCATTATAGAAAAGCATGTGATAATTCCATACAACTGGCAACATCTTTCATAAGTATAAATAAAAAGCTGTTTCAGTGAATAGGCACAGAATGAAAATACATCAAAGAGCACACCCACCTCCACTTTGTTAGCAATAAATCGCTTATCTCCATCTACACTGATAGAGAAATCATAATATCCACTAGCAGGTTTCACATTCATGAAGTTCAGCTCAAAGAAATCTCTGTAACAAAAAAACCCCAAGGTGTTAAGAAGCCTCCAAATATGCTCCATTAAACAGGTAAACAAACACAGCATAAAGCTAACATTGCTAAGTGCAGTAGGAAAAGAATTCTTCAAAGCTGGCCAAAGTCAAAAAGAACACTGGAATTTCCCACTCCCAGTCAAAAGAAAAAACAGCAGAAATTCACCATCACCACCAAATGTGATCAGTCACTCCACACTAACAAAAGACAACCACAGCATTTTGAGCTTTCTATCACAAACATTTCTCTGGTGGAAAAACACTTAACAGAAAACAAAGTCCAACATTGCTTAAATAACACCTACTTGCCTTACTCTGAAAATAATCTTATTTTCTTACCCAGAGAGAGTAAATGGTAGCTGTTGAAGGACAGTGGCTTTGCTAGACACAGACTTAGCTTGGTCAAGCTTTACAGAAACTTGAGTCAGTAGCTGGGACATAACATTGGTCACTTGAAGCTACGAGAGAAAAACCAGCATTTCAATGAGACTTGGCCCAGAAGGAATGCAGGAGCACAGACAACTCAGTACCCCTCCGTGTTACACACCCAGAGCTCTCCCCTGCTCAGCACCCCAGCCTCCCTGCTTCTTTCTAACACAAGAGGGAAGGTGAAGAGCTGACTTCCACATGATGTGTTCTTGAGGCAGTGCCTGGTATATCCAAGTTCTTAAGAATCCCTTCACAAAAGCACTACAATCCCAGATCTGCTGGAGCCTCAGCCACAGAGCTAAAAGTGAAAGACATCAGCTTACACTTTGAGCCAGCCAGAGCTACACCACCACAGACCGAGGCAAGATCTGGGGCTAAGGCCTTACCCTGAGCAGGGGCTGGTGGTGAGACACAGCTGCAGGCCCGTCAGGGACAACGATGACGGGCAAGTGGAAGCGGTTCTGGGACAGGGCACCTGCAGCACGAGCAACGCTGAAGGCCTCCGAGAGGGTCTCAAAGTTCTTCTTGCTAAAAATGGCATTCATCAGCTGGATAACCTGATCCTGAAAGAGGAAAAGCCAACCACATATAAGCACCAGCAGCTTCCCACAACACTGCAAACTGGCTGAGTATTATGTTATTAAAGAAAACATCATTCATAAAAGATTGTTTAATTTTCCATTTGCTTTAAAAACAGCTCAAATTATGAGGCAACCCAAAAATTATCTACCTTTGGAATTTCATGTGCATTCTTATTCTTGGCTAGGAGGCTCCAACCACAATGGCTGGAACTGTCTCAAGAATTTGGAAAAGCAAAACATGAATCCACCTCTGCAAATGATGTGTTTCAGAGTAAAAAGATGTCATCAGCTCAACTACCCAGACTGCATGTGGCTGCAAAAAGACAATTTGGCTGCAAGAGCTGCACAACTGTCCTCACACAGTGCAGCAGAACCAGGCTTGATGCCCTGGCTGGGAAGGTCATGGAATAAATCACCCCAATGGCTCTGGAAGGAGCCAGCTGAGGCCCATGCAGGCTTATCCCCTGAGGCTCAGCAGTGCCCTCAATCTAAGAGGATTAGCTTTAAAGCAGTACCACCAGGAGCACAGAGCCAGCTCTGCCTTTGGGATGTGCCAAAGCTAATTTGTTCTCTCCAAAGCAGTGGTGGGACAGCATCCCCCCAAGGCTGGTTTTGCAGGCTGACTCAGCAGGGTTAGGGCATCTGCACCACTCTCTGCAGATTATTCACTACCCCTCGTTATTCAGCTTCTTCCATCACTCCCTGCTAGTCTGGAAAACAGAGGGATTGGCCACCTGGACTTTGATCCAAATCAAGGATTTCAGGCTAAATTCCAATGAGAATGAGTACAATCAAAGACAATCCCAAATAAAGCAATAAGGATACAACTTAGTGACCTGCAAAGAACACTTCTAAACCAAATCCACTGCACATCAAGTTTTCACCCTTCTGTTTGTACCAGTGAACACCAAACAACAACACAACTAGAGAAAGCATCCAGACAAATGCTGCAAAACTCCTGCAGTGTTTTTCGTGTCTGTGGAGGGCATGGCACTACTGCAGACCCTAATCAGCAACTGACATTCTCACTGAACTTGTGGGGGAAAAAACCCAGGGAGTTATTTTTTTCAAACACTACATGTTATTTTTTAAAGACAGTTTTGTGGCATTCCAAAGACACAATTTAACAGAGATAAAGCCTCGAGCCCCAACAGCAGCACTTCTGAAAGCACAGCTTTGAAAAAAACTAAACCATTTCCCTTAACTGGTCATTTTTTAAAGCACCATTTTGACGCTGACAGTTTGAATTGCACGTGGCAGAATCACCACCTCAAAAATGACATCAAAATTACTTTGCATTAGTCTGTTTGGCAGCAGTGTGGAAAAGAGCCAGCACTGAACTCAGATGTCTTACACTGGCTTCAGTCTTAACCCTGCCACTTTGGCTCGTGCTTTAGGGAGCTGCCATTCTCACTCCTAAGTACATCTAACTCCATTAACTTGTGGGGGGAAAAAAAATCAAGTGGATAGCTTGCAGTGATGATTTCTGGCTTAACCAAGACCAAAAGAAATTTCCAGCAGTCTTTTATCTTAGACAACAAGTTTTTTCATCTGGATTCCTGCAGGCACAAGGTAATGTTGTCTCTCTTTTGGGCACTCCAAACTGGGGTGCCTGCATTTCCTCACAGATAAGCAACATTTGCAAAACACCTTGAAATGCTGGAAAGTGCTGCAAGTGCCAAATACCAGAACAAACTCTGAAACAAGGGTTTTTTCAGCACCATGTCTCAGTAAAGAAAAACTAAGCTTCACTTGCAATTTCCTTCTGTACACTTGAAAAAGGAAAAACCCAACAAATCCAGCCTATGATCTTTAAGTTGGAATTTCCTCTTGGGTTCTGTTTCCTAGCATTCCTTCACAATGTCCCTTTTCATCGGGTGTGCTCAATACTTCTCCCAGTAGAAATTCTACCCAGTTCCACCAGGCTCTGGCACTGCACCACAGGGACTGAGCAGATCCTTTCTGGGAGCTGGAGTGTGCAAGGAAGGAAAGGGCAGGTACACACCTCCTTTATTGCTGGCTCTGTACCCACATGGTCTGACAGCTTATAGGCAGCAGCAACAAACAGGGCAGTAGTCTCAATTCCTTCTTCAAACTGCAGGTAAACTCCACCCAGGTCATCCAAGCGAGCGACAAGATCCTGACAGAAAGAGTTATTAAAATTTAAATTGCATTCTAGTGGATCCACAGAAGTTACCTCTGCTGTTAGGTCTTTAATCAAGAATTATCTGAATGGGATCAATGATATATTTTGTAATAGTTATTTAGAAACAGGAAGAAAGAAAATCCTCCAGCCTTTAGCGGATTTAATTATATGTAAATGTCAGGATTGTCTATTTTTCAGTCCACTGTGAAACAGATAAAAGTCCAAGAACTATCTGCTTGAAAGCCAAGCCACATCATGCATGCAGACAATTAGCCAGGCTGGTTTTTCAGTTTGTTTTTCACATTAATACATCTCTTAGTTCTAAAGCAATCTAGCAAATTCCTGAATAATTACAGAGCACAGTGTGTTCCTACCTCAATCTCCTCAACAATGCTACTTAGATCTGCCTGCTGGGACAGGTAAGATGCCGTCTCCAAAGCCTGGATGGTTCTTCAACAAGAACAAACAAAACCAAACAAGCATGTGATTATTCTTCCTTAAAAGCCAAACACCATTTAAATCAAAGCAACTGCATTTTCTATTCTGAATGAAGTGTAAAACAGCTGTTCCTGCCTTCAGTTCACTCGAGAGAATGAATCTGAAGTGAATTAGTGTGAACTTAGCATTCATTACAGAGTGTCACTTTAGCTGCATCAGAGCTGCAAGGAACTCATAGACTCAACGGCAGAGCAGAGAACAAACTGATCCCTGCAGAGCACAGATCCCAGACTCGCTACTGAGGCTTCCAGGAATCCACTTTTTTAGTCAACAAAGCAAGTTTTAAAGCCTCCCTTTCTTCCCCATCCCTGTTGTCTTGTTTCACAGTGAAACAAATTTTTTTGGTGATAAATGCCAAGATTCCTTCAGCTCACTGGTACATATTTTCCAGCTCACAGTGCAGGCACCCCAGACTACAAACAGGGCTGAGAAAGAGCATTAAGTCTGCTGCAACCATAAATGACACAGAATCATGGTTGGTTGTAAAGTAAAAATTCTGTTGTCAATCCTTTTAAGACTTTTTTTGGGATACCATCCCTTTACTGACCATTATCCTTGAACTAAACTGAATATATAAGCTCATTTACAAAATCAGCCCCAAAACATGTATTTCCTTCCCCCTGAGGAACAACAATGAACTGGACAAATACACCAAATGAAAACACAGCACCTACTCTACCACACCTATATTCCAATTATTAAGCAGTAAAATAGTCTTTAATTCAAACCCCAGCAGCCTGGAGGACAAACACATGACTCCTCCTGGGTGAGACTTACGCCAGCACGCTCTCCTCCTTGCTGAGCCGAGCAGAGAGAGCGCTCAGGGCTTCCTGGGATGCCAGAGGGAGGCCAAAGCCACTCAGGGCACCAACAGCGTGGAAGATCTGGGTGACTGAGGAATCCTCGCTGACGGCTGCCAGCAGCAGCTCCCTGGTCTCGTTTGAAATGGTGACCTGAGGAAGAGCACAGGGATTCACACCTGGAAAAACACGGTCTTCAAATCACCACTGACTGCCTCCTGGAGCAACACTAGATCGGTGAACTCCTATAAGCTTCTGGGAAAAATCCTTTTATCATCAGTACTTTTTAGTTTAATTGATGAAATCCTTAAGTTTTGCTGTCAACCATCAGGTCAGGATAATCCATTTGGATGCACCCTGGTAACCTGCTACAGCTTTTCACTGTGCAGTAGCCAGGGGCATTGATGACAGACAGGGCTTGGGTAACCCACCCCAGCTCAGCAAGGGTGGTCTGCATCTGCATCCAGCACCCAAACAGTCTGTCACCCACATCAAGAGCTTCCATTGACACAGTCCTGAGGGTTCCAGCAAAATGTGCTGCCTTTTTTCTTAGCCATCAGTGTTTAATTAACAAACACCCCCTCAGAATTACCTGGACCAAACACTTGTGTTAGATATTTATACTTTGCCCTGTGGAGAGCACGCCCAAACATTTATTTATCTAAGGCACAACAGAGAACAATCCACTAAAAGAAAGTAAAAGTTATACATAAAACAAGCCAAAGAAAAATATCAAGGCAAGTATTTCCCTGTTAGTATCTGTCTGCAGAGCTCCACACTCACCTCACAGCCTGACAGGACCTGCATGGACTGGGCAGCATAAAAGAGGGATTCAACACTGCTGGAGTCCACATGAGATTTGATGAACTTGCACGCAGCCTGTGCAGAAACAGAAGCTAACTTAAACCACTGAGAGGAGATTTAGATCATACCCTAAGACAATTCCATGAACACCGTGCATTTTTATACCCCCCAGATCCTACTCTGCCAAGCGCTGCACAGAAACAAGGGGGGTTCCTCCTAAAGGACATAGGAATTTTCACATAAGCTCTACTGCAACCATAACTCAAACCTAAATTGAGTATAATTATAAAGACTATCAAAGTTAAAGTCTAACAGGTGTATTTAGTAGGGCAAACCTTCCACGACAGAGAAGAGATGAACAGAAATGGTGCAGGTGAGCTTCCTTTCCAGCTGTACATCACCATCATTAACGGATACAAATACAGAATTTCAAAGAGTGCAGAGAGAAAAGTGGGGCAAGCAGGTACAGCATGAAGGCAAGCCATGGGACTAGCTGTTAATTTGTGTTAACTGACAGCTGGATAGACGGATCACTGGGATGCATTTTAACCAGAAAATAACCAAAAATTTAACTGCTCCTGAATTCAGCACTTGAACTGAAACAAACTAACGGGAGCTCTATTTACCAGTACAGTGCACCAAATGTGCCCCGGGCAGGGAACTTATTCACAAGGCAGTTAAACAAATTGATATCCTGAGTAATACCACCACGGGCCGTGGAGGAGCGAGCCCTGAAGGCAGCATTCACAGGCAGGGAGTGTAAGCGAGCCAGGGCCACGCTACTGCCCGCACAAAGATTCAATTTATCCAAAAAACACATGA